>NC_077228.1:203520458-203873726 GCF_027887165.1 Monodelphis domestica
TGGGGGTTAAGTGAGTTGCCCAGGGTCACACAGCTAAGAAATGTCTGAGACCAGATTTAAACCTAGGACCTCCTGGCTTTTTCCATTAGAAAACCTAACTTCCCCAAGGCTTTCTGAGCATCAATTTCCTCATCTGTCAGGTGGAGACAATAACCCAATGAATCTACCTTGACAGTAGTCTTGAGAAGATTAAATAAGATAAAGCATATAAAGTTCTTTTTATTCTGGACATAATCAAAAGAGAATTTGTTTGCTTGAATATGCACTATTTGTTACAAGGGTTGTTGTTTTTCAATAAGGTGGGAGTGAAAAAGAAGAAATGCTTGTCAATTGAAAAAAAGGAAATAAAAATAAAATGTTTTAATGTATTTTATGAAGTTTTTAAAAGCCACATTAATGTGTTCAAATCTGGCCCCAAGCACTTCCTATCTGTGTGACTCTGGACAAGTCACTTAACTCCAATTGCCTAGTTCTTGCCACTCTTCTGCCTTGGAACCAACACTTAGTATTGATTCTCACATGGAAGGTAAGAGTTTTTAAAAAATAGTACATTAAATGCCTACTATGTGTAAAAACAAAAACAAAAACCACCAACCTGTGTTAGGTGTTAGAGAAACAAAGATTTAAAAAAGGAATAATCCCTGACCTCAAAGAATTTATTTCTGTGGAAAGAACTTGCCTTTTCATTATAATCCTTCTAGTAATTTCTTAAAAAAAAAAAGTCAGACTTTCTGTCTTAGAATCAATACTAAAAATTAATTCCAACTAAAATCAGAAGGGTAGCAACAAATTGGGAAACAATCTTCATAAAAACCTCTGACAAAGGTTTAATTACTCAAATTTACAAAGAGCTAAATCAATTGTACAAAAAATCAAGCCATTCTCCAATTGACAAATGGGCAAGGGACATGAACAGACAGTTCTCAGCCAAAGAAATCAAAACTATTAATAAGCACATGAAAAAGTGTTCTACATCTCTTATAATCAGAGAGATGCAAATTAAAACAACTCTGAGGTATCACCTCACACCTAGCAGATTGGCTAACATGAAAGCTATGGAAAGTAATGAATGATGGAGGGGATGTGGCAAAGTAGGGACACTAATTCATTGCTGGTGGAGTTGTGAATTGATCCAACCATTCTGGAGGGCAATTTGGAACTATACCCAAAGGGCTTTATCACCATTTGTCTGCCCTTTGATCCAGCCATAGCACTACTGGGCTTGTACCCCAAAGAGATAATAAGGAAAAAGGAAAAAGACTTGTACAAGAATATTCATAGCTGCACTCTTTGTGGTGGCCAAAAATTGGAAAATGAGGGGATGCCTTTCAATTGGGGAATGGCTGAACAAATTGTGGTATATGTTGGTGATGGAATACTATCGTGCTAAAAGGAATAATAAAGTGGAGGAATTCCATGGAGACTGGAACAACCTCCAGGAAGTGATGCAGAGCGAAAGGAGCAGAACCAGGAAAACATTGTACACAGAGACAGATACATTGTGGTATAATCGAACATAATGGACTTTTCCATTAGTGGCAATGCAGTGTCCCTGAACAATCTGCAGGGATCTAAAAAAACACTATCCACAAGCAGAAGATAAACTGTGGGAGTAAAAACACCGATGAAAAGCAAGTGCTTGACTACAGGGGTTGAGGGGATATGACTGAGGAGAGACTCTAAATGAACACTCTAATGCAAATACCAACAACATGGAAATGGGTTTGAATCAAGAACACATGTGATACCCAGTGGAATTGCTCCAATTATGGGAGAGGTGGTGGGAGGGCGGGGAGGGAAGAAAAGAAAATGATCTTTGTTTCCAATGAATAATGTTTGGAAATGACCAAATAAAAATTAAAAATAAATAAAAATAAAAATAAATTTCAAGACTGAAGAGCAGTTAGGGCTGGGCAATAAGGGTTAAATGTCCAAGGTCACACAGCTAGGAAATGTCTGAGGTCAAATTTGAACCCAAGACCTCTGGTCTCCAGGCCTTGTGCTCTCTCCATTATACTACTATCTACCCCCTTCCATTCATTTCCTATTTCAAAAAATAGAATTTTATTTTTAAAATATTTTTTCATGGTTCCATGATTCATGTTCTTTCCCTTCCCTTCCATTCATTTTTGATTGACTGGAATGGGAGAATGACCAATGAGAGCCAGTCCTTTGGTGTGTGCACAAGTATTCAATGAATGTTTCCTGTCCACTTACCACACAGTAAAGAGAGGCATCTTCAACTATTTGATGATCCAGAACTGAGAAAGCCTGAGAGTGAGAGATGGTACCAGTAATGGCAGTTGCCTCCAGTTGCAGGTCCCCTATTTCCCCACCTGGACTAACAGGATACCTTAAAGTGGCCCCTCTGTTCTTTGCCTCTTTGCTTTTGTTATTTTCTGCTATTATATGAAGGAATACTGGAGATGGAACAATCCTGATTTGGACTTTGTGAGCTTCAAGAGTTTGAGCAAACCATCAGGAACTCGAATCCAAACCCTAGTTTGTCAGCAGCCACACTAGGAGAGGCACCAGGGAAGCAGTGAGGAAGATCTAAGATGCTGGAACCAGCCCATTGGTAGTTTTTTTTTTGTTTGTTTTTTTACTTATTTTCTTTGTCCTATTGATATCACAGAATCAACTCCATCTATTTGGCTATACCATATTTGGAAGTAATGGGGAAAATTGTAGCAAATGGTTTCCAACATGTAGCCCTTTTATAGACTTTGGAAGTCCTTATCCTAACTTCTATTTACAGTGAAAAATTGAGTCCCCAGAGCAAGGCTATCTAGCTATATCTTCCCTCCAGTGATCTAGGGGTAATCCTGACAGGCTCTGGAGCATCTTCTAATTTTGTCAACTCTAGTCACCATTCTGGTGTATTTAATTCACCAATAATATTCCTTTTCTCTCACCATCAAACTTTCCCAAGAGAAATAAACTTTAAAGAAAGTTTCTCTGATAGAGGTCCCAATTCTAAAATATATAAGGAACAAAGTCAAATTTCTAAGAATGTGAATCATTCCCCATGATAAATGGTTAAAGGATATGATTAGTCAATTTTCAGAGGCATATCAATCACCAATAATAATCATCTCCTTTACATAATTGATTTATCCAGTGATTAGTACCATAGTATCATTTATCTAATTAACATCAATCATCTTTGGGATATTTATTCAGATGAATGAGTGAATGAATGAAACAATATTTCCCCCCAACACTGAAAAGTACATTTTCCCCATATCACCTTGGTCCCAGTCAGAACAATGGGATACTAGCAGAAGTGTTCCTTCTTTATACCAGGCACATCTACCCTCTGCCATATTGTCCTCTTATTCCTTGAAATCTCTGAGAAGGACATAACCTTCTCCTTGACAAGACTAATTATCTATTTGTGCCTTTAAATACATTCCTTCACAATTCCTCCTGGATTTTTTTTTTTGGTGGACTAGGCCTGATTCAAGTGAGTCCCCTGGTAGTCTACATCCAATATTGGATTAAAATAAGATACTAATAGATCATTCAACAGTTAACCAAAGGAGGTTTACTTAGCCACAGCATAAAAGGGATATTCAATGAAGATATAGCATTTAGGTAGAGTCTTGTCAGCAGGGCAAGGAGTGTTGAACCCCCAACCCCCCAACCGCCACCACCACCACACACATACTTTAGGACCTCTGCCAAGTCTGAAAGACCTTAATTTCATGTGGGTGAGCATCTCTCTGCCTTAAAGTGACAAGAATCCATGATGACATGGCCTGAGGCAGCCAGGAAGCTTCTTTAATGGCCATCTTGCTTGAGTCTTAGAACCTCTTGGATCAATCAAGTCTTAAGAATAGCTTCCTTAACTTTTTTTAAACTTAAGGATTTCTATCCAAGACAGAAGAGTGATTAGAGCTAGGCAATGGGGTTAAGTGATTTACCCAAGGGTTACATAGCTAGAAAGCATCTGAGGCCAGTTTGAACCCAGGACTTCCCTTCTCTAGGTCTGGCTCACTACCCACTGAGCTACTTAGCTATTCCTGCTTCCTTAACCTTTAAGGAAAGATAAAGCCTAATATATGTGTCAGGGCGAGGAGTAACTCTGGTAAATATTGATCCTATCACAAATTTAATCCATCAATAATATTCCTTCTCTCTCACTCATCAAACCTTTCCAAGAGAAATAATCTTTGAAGCAAGTTTCTCTGATAAAGGTCTCAATTCTAAAATATGTAAGGAATGGAGACCAATGTCTAGGAATGGAAGCCATTCCCTAATAGATAAATAGACAGAATATATGAATAGGCAGTTTTCAGAAGAAAACATCAAAGTCAGCATATGGAAAAAATTAGAAATCATCAATTATTAGAAAAATACAAATTAAAACAACTCTGAGGTACCCACTTCCACTCATTAGGTTGGTCAAGATGACTAGAAAGGGAAAAAAATTCCAAATACTAAAGGGGATGTGGGAAAATAGATACTCTAGTGCACTTTGGTGGAGCTGTGAACTAGTTTAACTATTGTGGTAAGTAATTTGGACCCCTGCCCAAAAAGCTATTCAATATGACCCAGCAACAATACCACTAAGTCTGTACCCCAAGAAGATCAAAGGAAAAGGAAAAGGACCCTTGTGCACTATAATATTTAGGGTAGTTCTTTCTGTGGTGACAAAGAATTGGAAACTGAGATGCCCGTCAATTGGTGAATGCCTGAATAAATCATGGTATATGAATGTGATGAAATACTGTTGAGCTGTAAGAAATAATGGAGATGGTTTTGGAAAAACCTAGGAAGACTTATTTGAACTAATGCAAAAGGAAGTGAATAGAACCAGGATTACAGTGTATACCATAATAGCAATATTGTAAAAATAATCAGGAGGTAACTAGGTGGCTAAGGGGATGCCTGGAGTCAGAAAGACCTGAGTTCAAACCCAGACTCAGATACTTACTAGCTGTGTGATCTGGAGCAAGTCACTTGGCCTCTGTTTACCTCAATGCATTGGAGCAAGAAATAGCAAACTATTCTAGTACTCCATGAATAGTATTGGTGTGTTACCGTCTGGTTCACGGGTCACAAAAGAAAAGAGCACGACTAAACAACAACAATAAAAATAATCAACTGTGAAAGACTTAGTAACTATGATCGACACAGTGATTCTCCACAATTCTAAAGGACTCATGATGAAACATTCTTTCCACTTTCAGTAGAAAACTGATAGACCTAGAACCATAATGGAGAACCTATGACACATGTGTCAACACTGACATGTGTAGCCATTTTCAATGACAGGTGGTTGCATGTGGGCTCAACAGCCTTGGGACTGGGAGCTGCCCAGGGAGCCGGGTGCCCACAGCCATGGCCATGCCCGTGCCCTGGCCCTGTGGGGGAGGCGGGGGTGCTGCTCCATAAATTGGCAGTGGGGGTGGGGGGCAAGTGGTGGGTGACGCATGCCAGGAGTCTGGGATGTGTGGGGTTTCCACAGGGGCTGGGAGGAGGAGTGCATGTGGCAGGCAGGCTGGCAGGTAGCAGCTACTGCTCTAGCAACAACCCCAGAGCCAGCTTGCTGGGGAGGGGCAGGGCCAGGCCTGTAGAAGACTAGGCAGGGCTCCATCCCACATGCAATAGAGGAGTGCCTGGAATCCATTACCAGACACTATTAGCACCCTGAAAAATATAGCAATGCCTTTACTCACAATTTTTCCCTCTATGTACTTTTGTGAAACCTTATTCTCAGCATTAATCAAAACCAACAAAAGAAACAGATTGACAGATGAAGTTAGTAGTGCTTGTTTGGGCTTGAAGTGTACAAAATACCAACCTTCAATTGAAGATTTAGCCAATGAAATTCAGCAACTAAAAAGTCACTAATAGGAGGTTAAAGAATTCCCCCTCCCCTTCACTTATCTTAGTTCATGGCACCCCACACAAGTTAAATAATATCAAGACCAACAAAAGAAACTGTCTGACAGATGAACAAATAAGTCACTTAGCAGATAAGTTAAATAATTAGTTTTTGGTTTATTAAATATAGTTATATATTACAATTATACATTTTTGTTATTTAAACTATAAATATTATGAAATTATGGTGTTTTTTTCTCAAATTGACATACCACCTGAGTTATGCTCAGTTTTTTTGGCAAATGTTGACACACCAAACTCAAAAGGTTGCCCATTACTGACTTAGAGTGTAGATTGATGAACATTCTTTGCTTTCCTTTTTTTTGCTCTGCCCTGCCCCATATGGCTAATGCAAAAATTTGTTTTGCATAGCTTCATATTTGGAATGGATTTAATATATATTGTCTTTTCAAAGGGTAAGGAAGAGGATGGGGAGGAAGAGAAATTGGAACTGAAAATCAGTGAGTCAATAAATATTTATTAAATGCCTATTATATTCCAGACATTGTGCTAAAAGCAGGGGATACAAGAAAAAGCAAAAGCTAGTCTCTGCCCTCAAGGAGTTTACAGTCTAAGGAGGGAGACAACAAATATATACAAAGCAAGCTTTACATAGGATGAATAGGAAATGATTATCAGAGAGAAGGCATTGGAATTAAGAGGTATTGGGAGGGACAGCTGGTTGGCACAGGAAATAGAAAGCCAGCCTTTTAGATGGGAGGTCCTGGGTTCAAATTTGACCTCAGACATTTCCTAGCTATGTGACCCTGGGAAATCACTTAACCCCAATTACCTAGCCCTTACTATTCTTCTGCCTTGGAAATTATAATATCAATTCTAAGACAGAAGGTAAAGGTGTTTTTTTTTGATCATTTCCAAACATTATTCATTGGAGACAAAGATCATTTTCTTTTCTTCCCTCCCCCCCTCCCACCACCTCTCCCATAGCCAAGGAATGATTCCACTGGGTATCACATGTGTTCTTGATTCAAACCCATTTCCGTGTTGTTGGTATTTGCATTATAGTGTTCATTTAGAGTCTCTCCTCAGTCATATCCCCTCCACCCCTGTAGTCAAGCAGTTCCTTTTCCTCAGTGTTTTTACTCCCACAGTTTATCCTCTGCTTTTGGATAGTGTTTTTTAGATCCCTGCAGATTGTTCAGGATCACTGCATTGCCACTAATGGAGAAGTCCATTACATTCGATTGTACCACAGTGTATCAGTCTCTGTGTACGATGTTCTCCTGGTTTTGCTCCTCTCGCTCTGCATGTAAAAGTTTGTTGTTTTTTTTAATGAATTTATCCTGTTTTATGGCTTACTTTGTATATATTTGTTTGCATGTTGTCTCCCTCATTAGTTTGAAAGCTCCTTGAAGGTAGGGACTATCTTTTGTCTCTTCTTGTATTCCCATTTTTAGCATGGTGCCAGGCAGATAGAAGGCACTTAATACATATTTATTGACTGATTTTCATTTTCCAAAAGTATGACATTGTCCTGCAGCCAAAAAGTTTGAGAGCCATTACAATTGTCCATTCATTTGAGCTAGATTGGTCTGATCTGGGCCGAACTGGGCTAAACTGGGCTTCCCAATCTCTTTCAGTATCAAGTTGGGAGCAAAAGATCCCACAGACTCCCTCCTCCCTTAACGTCTCATGTTGGTTTCTGTAATACTGTAATACTGTAATTCTGTTGCTCAATAATGGGAATTAGGATTGTTTTTTCTGGATGAACCAATGAGGTGATGGCATATGGTAGGTTTTCTCCTGTGAATTTTGTGACTGATGAATCTGGTCGAACAACTCTATTTTTTGGAGGTGATGGGGGAAACTTCAATTGAATTCAACAAATATTTATTAAATGTCTATGTGTCAGGTACTGAGTTAGGTTGATACAAAAATGAAAAAAAAATCTGTTCTCGAGGAACCTGTTGTTGACTATGTCAGAAGCAAATATAGAGAAGGAAACAGCCAGACAGAGAAAGAGAGAGATAGAGATAGAGAAGAAAAGAGAGAGACAAGGAAGGGGAGGGAGAGAGATAGGGGCGGGAGGGCAGGAGGGAGAGAGTGACCAGTTGGAAAGACCAGGAAAGATATTAGGAACGAGGTGGTGTCTGAGCTGGACTTTGAGGAGGGGAGGGGAGAGGATTTTGCTGGATTGCCTTTCTTCCCACCTCAACACACAGCCACTGCTGATGTAGTCAGAGAAGTTGCAGAATGTAATCACAAGGTGGTAATGAGGTGTTAAGCCTACTGTCAGAGACGCTTCTGCATTTAATACCTTTAAGAGGTATGAAACACAGTCCTTCTGATAGAGGCAAAAGGGGATCCCAAGATTGGCTGAGAAAACAAATAAGAAGCCAGGAGGTCTATGCAAATTTATATTTTGTCTTCACTTCACTTCAGGCAAAAGGAGGAACGCTCCCTAGTTAGTTGGGTGAGCCTGTAGAAAGATGTAAAAATGGAATACCCAGAAAGCCCTCCGTGACAATCAAGGAATTTCCTAGTAGACTGTGAACAAGCAGGGGGAGTGTGTTTTCTTTTGTCTGGAGTGTTCTAGGAGCAGAGATGCCATTCTTTTCTGAGCAGACAGACCCTGGAGAGGGTCTTGGCTTGGGGAATTTAATTAAGGATTAGTTTAGCCAGCTTCCCTCAGTCTGTACCTGGGCAGATTTATTTTATCTGCATTTCTAATTAACTTACCAGTGTATTACAACAACGTAAGAGGTCAGGGCATGGTCCTAACCCTAAACTACAGGGGGACTGTGGGCATGAAATTTGGAACTTAAGAAAATAAGAGAAGAAAGAAAAGGAAAGAAAAAGACTACAATACAGAACTAGGTTTAGAGAATATCTCGCTTGCCTCCTTCCTTAAGTGCTTTTCTAAAAAAATAAGTTTATTTATTTAATTAATTAGTTTAGAATATTTTTCTACAGTTACATGATTCATGTTCTTTTCCTCCCCTCTTCCCACCCTCTCCCCTAGCCAGCAAGCGATTCCTCTGGGTTTTACATGTATCATTGATCAAGACCTATTTCCATATTATTGATATTTGCACTAGGGATGATCATTTAGTCTACATCCCCAATCATATCCTCATTGAACCATGTGATCAAGCACTTGTTTTTCTTCTATGTTTCTACTTCCACAATTCTTCCCCTGAATGTGGATAATGTTCTTTCTCATAAGTCCCTCAGAATTGTCCTAGATCATTGCATTGCTGCTAATAGAGAAGTCCTTTACATTTGATTGTGCCACAGTGTCACTCTGCATCACTTCCTGGAGGTTGTTCCAGTTGACATGGAATTCCTCCAATTCATTATTCCTTTGAGCACAATAGTATTCCATCACCACTAGATACCACAATTTGTTCAGTCATTCCCCAATGGCCTCATTTTCCAGTTTTTTGCCACCACAAATAGTGCAGCTATGAATATTCTTGTACAAGTCTTTTTCCTTATTATCTCTTTGGGGTACAAACACAGCAGTGGTATGGCTGGATCAAAAGGGCAGGCAGTCATTTAAAGTCCTTTGGGCATACTTCCAAATTGCCTTCCAGAATGATTGGATCAATTCACAACTCCAATAGCAGTGCATTAATGTCCTGACTTTGCCACATTCCCTCGAACATTTATCACTTTTCTTTGCTGTCATGTTAGCCAATCTGCTAGGTGTGAGGTGGTACCTCAGAGTTGTTTTGATTTGCATTTCTTTAATTATAAGAGATTTAGAACACTTTTTCATGTGCTTATTGATAGTTTTTATTTCATTATCTGAAAACTGCCTATTCATGTTCCTTGCCCATTTATTGATTGGGGGATGGCTTGATTTTCTGTGCAATTGATTTAGTTTCTTGTAAATTTGAGTGATTAGACCTTTGTCAGAGTTTTTTATTATAAAGATTTTTTCCCAATTTGTTACTTCCCTTCTAATTTTAGTTGCATTAATTTTACTTGTATAAAACCTTTTTAACTTAATGTAATCAAAATTATTCATTTTACATTTTATAATTTTCTCTATCTCTTGCTTCATCTTAAAATCTTTCCTTTCACAAAGATCTGTTAGGTATACTATTCTATGTTCACCTAATTTACTTATAGTTTCCTTCCTTATGTTTATTTATGTATTTGTTTGTTTGATTTTTATAAACCCTTACCTTCAGTCTTGTAATCTAATACTGTGTATTGGTTCCAAGGCAGAAGAGTGGTAAGGGCTAGGCAATGGGGGTTAAGAGACTTGCCCAGGGTCACAGAGTTGGGAAGTGTCTGAGGCCAGATTTAAACCTAGAACTCCCCATCTCTAGGCCTGGCTCTCAACCCACTGAGCTACCCAGCTGCCCCCTCATTCCTTATATTTAAATCAATCACCCATTCTGAATTTTATCTTGATGTAGGGTGTGAGATGTTAATCTAGACCTAATCTCTCCTGTACTATTTTCCAGTTTTCCCAGCAGTTTTTGTCAAATAGTGGGTCTTTTTTTCAAAAGCTGGGATCTTTGGGTTTATCATATACTGTCTTACTGAGGTCACTTACCCCAAGTCTATTCCACTGATCCTCCTTTCTATCTTTTAGGCAGTACCATATTGTTCTGATGACCACTGCTTTAGAGTACAGTTTAAGATCCAGTACTGCTGGGCCCCCATTCTTCACATTTTTTTCATTATTTACTTTGATATTCATGATTTTTTGTTCTTCCAAATAAACTTTGTCATTCCTTTTCCTAATTCAGTAAAAAAAAGTTTCTTGGTAGTTGGATAGGTACGGCACTAAATAAGTCAATTAATTTGGGTAGGATTGTCATTTTTTGGCTGGTGCTTTTACTGGCATGTCAACGCTCATTGATTAACTGATATCAAAGACATATGGAAGGAACAATACAGTGGGTTACATCAAAGTGATCAGTCCTGTTACAAATTGATTAATAACAAATTTCTCTTATAGTCAAAGTTTCCATTGTTGCTACCTCTGAAATGTTTGCTAAGGAAATTGAAAAGATGAAAGAAAGAAGCTACTTGATAGAGAAGTTAACTAGGAGACAGTAGGACTGGCAATACCGGAGTTTTTGAAATGGAAATTCCCATGTTGGTTGTAAAAGTAATCAGAAGCTTCAGAATGGACATTGGAGCTGCTGAAGCTTCCAAGGTAGTCTGTTGAGCAGCCCAGGATTGGTTAGTGCTTATGTTCCCTTCATATGGTATTTTGGAGTTTGTGTATTCCTTTAGTATATTCTTTCTGTATATTATATTCATACACTCTTTGAGTTTTTAAATGCTTATTTATGTGCATATGTATACACACACACACATATATATATACACACACACTTGTGATTCGGAATACAGATGGAGAAAAAGAAAACATTTCTGGAAATGGACAAAAAAAGATGGCAACAGAGGCAGAGTAAGGGGGAAAGGTTGAGTGGGTCATTGGGTGGGTCAGATCTATGAAGTCAGGGAGCCAAGCGCATTAAAGAACCTAGGAAAGTTGAGGAAGCTCAGCACGGGGCACTGTCTCAGGGATGACAGAAGTTTAGAAAGTAGTGAAAAATGAAAGCCCTAGTGCCAATGAGAGAGTTCCAAAAATCAGTTCCCAAAAGAGAAGCTCCTATCCTGAGAAGAAGAGGATGAAGGCTCACGCCTTCAAAGACTAGGTTAAATATAATGAATATATTTAATTTTTTAAAATTTTAATTGTCATGCAAAACACACTTCCAATTTAACATTGTAAGAGCAAACTCATACATAAACAAAATCCCAAAATAAAACCATAAATACACTGATATGAAAGATGGTAGGCTTTGATCTGCATCCATGCAACTCAACAATTTTTTCTCTGGAGGTGGGTAGCATTCTCCATCATAAGTCTTTCAGGATTGTCCCAGAGCAGTGCATTCTTGAGAGTAGCCAAGTTTTCACAGATAATCATCATAAGACATTGCTATTACTATGTACATTGTCCTCTTGATTCTGCTTATTTCTCTTTGTATCAGTTCCTGCAGATTTTCCCAACTTTTTCTGAAATCATCTTGCTTATCATTTCTTATAGCTCAATAGTTCAGCCATTCCCCAACTGACAGACAGTCCCTCAATTTCTAGTTCTCTGCCACCACAAAAACAGCTGTTGTAAATATTTTTGTACAAGTAGGTCCTTTCCCCCTTTTTTATTATTTCTTTGGAATACAGATCTAGTAGTAGATAAATACATTTTTTCAACGATCAAAAAAGATGAGCATAGTCAGTTTTAAAAGTGTTATGGAAAGACAGACATATGGAGCAGCTAGATGGCTCATTATATGAAGAACCTACAGACAAGAGGTCCTGGATTCAAATCTGTACTCAGATACTTTCTAGCTATGTGACTCTGGGCAAGTCACTTAACCCTATTGCCTACCTTTTACTGATTTTCTGTCTTAGAACTGATATCTAATATCAATTCCAAGACAGAAGGTAAGTTTAAAAAAAAAAAACAGGCACATTAATATACTGGGTTTTTAAAAATTACTTTTTTCATTTATGTTTTTTAAAACCTTTTACTAATGCCTTTAGTTTTCATGCCAGTTTTTTATAATATGCCTCCCTAACATTAAATCTTTTCTTAAAACAAAGAAAAATAAATTAAAATGGTCAATAAGATACTTGTACCTGACATATAAAATATTTTGCATGGTACTGTCACATGAATATGCTATTGATACTGCAATGTATTGTTCCACCAATTCTGAAAAACAATTTGGAATTATGTTAACTTAAAAAAAACTTAAAGTCCATATTGGGGTAGCTAGGTGGCACAGTGGATAGAGCACTAGGCCTGGAGACAAGAGGTCCTGGGTTAAAACTGGACCTCAAAAACTTCTTGACTGTGTGACCCTGGGCAAGTCACTTAATCATCATTCCCTAACCCTTACCATTCTTCTTCCTTGGAACCAATAGTTGGTGTGGATTCTGAGACAGAATATAAGAATTTTAATTATTAATTCGTTAATGAGAATTGAGCACCAACATCTTGTCACTAAGTATTATAATGAAATATAACTATTGAAATTCAATCCAATCCAATTAAATTAAATTAAATGCACCTTTTGTGGTTTAGCATGTGAAATAAGGATAATTCTTACCAACAAATTTTTTATTTTCATAGGGAAAAGTGAATGAATTAAAAACAAATGCCCATAACCTTTGACTCAGAAACTCCACTAGGAAATTAAAGATAGCAAAAAGTCCTCTGTTCACCAAAATATTTATAGTATTCCTTTTTGAGGTAGCAAAAAACTGGAAACAAATGCTTCTTGATCGGGACTGGCTAAGCAAATTATGGTACATGAATATAATGGAATATTACTATGCTGTAAGTGATGAATATGATGAATCCTGAAAAACATGAAAAGACTTACATAATCTAAGGTGAGCCAAGAAAGCAATCTACACAATGACTCCAACAATGTAAATGAGAAGGATGACAATTCACAAAAGAAAGGAAAGTGAACATTGCAAAATTATAGAGGACAAGTTTATCTCCAAAGGAGAGCTACAAGAAGACACTTCTCCCTCCTTATTTGCAAGGATGTCCAAGTGTGTGGAACGCTGCATGTATTTTTAGACTTTTCTGATAGGTTGCTCAGTTTTGCTGGTTTTTTTCTTTTTCTATGTTTTTAAAAAATATTTTTTGCTATATGGGTTGGTTCTCCATGGAGGGGAGAATACCAGAAGAAATCTAGATGCTATAAAAACTAAGGATATCAATAATTTTCATAAAGAACAACTGTTCTGGAAAACAGGCTGAGGTGAGGAAATTTAAGAATCACTGAAATTGGGGCAGCTAGGTGACATAGTACTAGCTAGGTGTGGAGTTGGGAGGACGTGGGTTCAAATGTGACCTCACACATTTTCTAGCTGTGTGACCCTAGGCAAATTATTTAACTCCTTTTCACTAGCTAGTCCTTACTGCTCTTCTGCCTTGGAACTGACACACAATATTGATTCTAAGACAGAAGGTAAGGGTTTAGGGAAAAAAAATCTGGCCTCAGACATTTCTTAATTGTGGCACCCTGGGCAAGTCACTTAACCCCCTTTGCCTAGCCTTTGCCCTTTTCTCTTAGGGTTCTGCTAAGACAGAAAGTAAGGATTTAAGAAAATAAAAAGGAAAAGAATGAATGAATTTCCTGCAAACTGACCAAACCCTTCCCAACAAACATAGATATCATTTTCCAAATAATGACAAGAGAAAATTGCTCAGAACTACTAAAACCAGAGTACAAAATAAAAGAACGAGTTGTCCCTTCTGAATAGAAAACTCAAATTGAAGACACTTAGAAATCTTACAGCCAAAATTCTGTTTTCAGGATTAAAAACATGTATTGTAAAAAGGTTAGAAAGAAAAAGTTCAAATATCAAAGAATCAAGACTCTGCTGCAATTCATGTAAAGATGATGATATGATCATGTCTTGTATTTATAATATGAGATACCAAAACACAAAAGGAAAAAAGAATTACAACCAAGAATAATTTAATTTTATGGATTTAATTTATATTCTTCTACTTTGATGATTACTAATTTAACTAATTTTTAGTAAAATCTTGAGTTATTTAAATAAAGCAATCTGTCTTCTGCAAATAGTGTTGTTGCTTCTTATACTTATTTCTTCAATTTCTTTTTTCTTATTTTGTAATAGCTAGCATTTCTTCTTTTTTAAACCCTTACCTTCCATCTTGGAATCATACTGTGTATTGGTTCCAAGGCAGAAGAGTGGTAAGGACTAGACAATGGTTGTAAAGTGACTTGCCCAGGGTCACACAGCTGGGAAGTGTCTGAGGCCACATTTGAACCCAGGACCTCCTGTCTTCTGGACCTGACAGTCCATTGAATAGCTAGCATTTCTAAAGCGATATTAAATCACAGTGGTGATAATGGACAACCTTGCCTTATCCCCATGGAAAGACCTTTTGTGTTTCTCTGTTACAAATGAAGCTAATTCTTAGTTTTTAGTAAATCCTATTTATCACTTTTAGAAAAAGTTTGTCTATTCCTATGCTTCCTACTGTTTTTTTAACATAAATGGATGGTGCATTTTATCAAAAGCTTCTTTTTGGGGGCAGCTGGGTAGCTCAATGGATTGAGAGCCAAGTCTAGAGACAGGAGGTCCTGGGTTCAAATGTGACCTCAGACACTTCCCAGTTGTGTGACCCCGGGCAAGTCACTTGACCCCCATTGCCTAGCCCTTACCACTCTTCTGCCTTGAAGCCAATACACAGTATTGACTCCAAGATGGAAGGTAAGGGTTAAAAAAAAAAGCTTCTTTTGTATATATTGATATTTCTGCATATTTATTAGAAATGCATTTGCGAGGAGGCAATTAATGGGAAAGCCATCCCCAGAGGAGAGGTATAGATCTAATATTGAAGTGTTTTGTCAGAAGTCCTTAATGGAGTCTCAGAGATCAAAAAAGAAAAAAAAGAGACATTTATAGATCCTTTGATATAACTTCCCAGAGCAGAAAAAGAGGAAAGGAAGCCCATCTAGGCAATGAATCAGTTATAGGGTAAGAAAGGGATGGATTAAAATAGTTGAATAACCCTTTAATCCACAATTATTTTTAAATGGTAATACTTTCTAAATTATTTTATAGATTGTGTCATGTTGACAGAATGAAAAGGTTATTTTCTAGATCAAAACAAAATAATACAAAATTCTTTGTATTATTGGACTATCAAGCATCTTAGGGAAAATAATGATTAAAAGAAGGCATGGAGGAGGACTCAGGAGTGCCAAACTGTAGTTTTGTTTTCACCAGACCCACTATGTATAGTATATTGTAATCATTAGCACCATTTGGCACTATGTAAGAAAGACAAAATTGGATCAGTAGAATAGCAGAGTCAAATAAGACCCCAAAGCAACAGAATGTAGTACTATGGAGTCTAATAACCCCAAGGATGCCTAAACATACCTAAACCTAAACATGAAGGGTCTCAACATTTTTAAAAAATTGATGTATAAAGGAAGGAGATGCCATTCCCAACTATGACCAGAGGAAAACTTTTTTAAAAATATTTATTTTCTGTCTTCAAATTGATATTAATTAATGGTTCCAAGGCACAAGAGAGTTAAGGGCTATGCAGTTGGTTTAAGTGACTTGACCAGGCTCACACAGCTAGGAAATGTCTCACACCATATTTGGACCCAGAGTCTCTTATCTCTAGGACTGGTTCTTTATCCACTGATCTACCTGTTCTTACCCAAACAGTGGACACATTTGTTCATAAAGACAAAATAAACAATAAGTGAAATTAGAATCATAACAGAAACAATTTAGAAAAAAATCTTTGTAGCAAGTTTTTTTTTTTAATTAAGGTCTAATATTTAAGATATATAAAGAACTGACACAAATACATAAAAATAAGTCATTCCACAATGGAGAAGTGGTCAAAAGATTTGACTAGGCAGTTCTCAAATGAAGAAAAGCAACAGTCATATACATAAAAAATATTAATTCACTAATAAAAGAAATGCAAATAAAACAATTCAGAGGGTCTACTTCATATCCATCAAATTGATAAAGATGACAAAAGAGGAAAATAGCCATTGTTGGAATGGTTGTAGGAACACAGGCAAATCAGTTAACTGCTAAGGTAGCTGTGAATTGGTTCAGCAATTCTTTGGAATTTGGAATTACACTCCAAAAGCCAATAAAATGTTTATACCCTTGCTATTTTAGGAGGTTTTACACACACACACACACACACACACACACACACACACACACACAAGAATGTGTGCCCATTCATTAGAGAAAGGCTGAACAAATTGTGATGCACAAATAATAGGAAGGAAGGAAGGAAGGAAGGAAGGAAGGAAGGAAGGAAGGAAGGAAGGAAGGAAGGAAGGAAGGGAAGAAGGAAGGAAATAAGGAAGAAAGAAAAGAAGGAAGGGAGGGAGGGAGGGAAGAAGGAAGGGAGGAAGGTAAGGAGGGAGAGAAGAAGGAAAGGAGGGAGGGAAGGACGGAAGGAAGGAAGGAAGGAAGGAAGGAAGGAAGGAAAATAAAAGATAAACAGAAAAAAAGGGCAAGGACTGTTTTCTCTTTTTATTTGTATTCCTAAAGCTTAGCACAGTGCTTTGACCAAAAGTAACAGAGTAGCAAATGCTTATTGGATTGAGTGATTCTGGGAAGTGAAAGCCATAAGACCTTACTCCTTATCCTTGTAGAAGAAAGAAGAGCAGGGAAGATGGAGAAATTACTGTTTCAGTTACTTATTGTTCTCCTGGTGTCACCTTTGAAGGCTTTGTGAATTGTGATTCAGAGCAATCAGAGCTGTGGGGATCAAGAGAGACAGAAAAATCACGAGTATCAGCTTGTGAGACAACACACATAGGGAGGGGGACTGGAATGGGAACAACCATTTATTAATGTGGCAGGCACTGTCATAAGTGCTTTATAGATATTATCTCATTTGATAGAACAGCCCTGTGAGGTAGGTACTATTATTATCCTCATTTTATAGTAAAGGACACTGAAACAAAAAGAGGTTATGGAACTCGTCTACAGTCACACAGCCACTGAATATCTGAAGTCGGATTAGATTTCAGGTCTTCCTGACTCCAGACCTGGTGCTCTATTCACTGAATCACGCAGCTGCTTTCTTGACATATTGGGTGGCATGTCTTCAATACTTAAATAATCTTGTCTCAGAAAAAGAAATTAAACAAGTGCTTGTGTACATTAAAAAAACAAACAAACACCAAGACCAAATGAAGCTACAAAAAAAATTCTACCCAACATTTAGAGGACAATTAATTCCAATGTTACACAAACTGTTTGAAAATAAAGGCAAAGGAGGAATCCTACCAAATTTTTTCTGATACAAATATGGTCTTGATCAATAAATCAGGGAGAGGCAAAATAGAAAAAAGAAAACTAGAGCCTTAGTTTCTTAATAAATATTGGTGCAAAAATTGCAAATAAAATATTAGCAAGGAGATCATAGAAAAATATTACAAAGACCATACACTATGACCAGGTTAGATTTATATCAGAAATGCAGAACTGGTTTGATATTAGGAAAGCTATAAGCATAATTGGCCATATTAATAACAAAAATCTTATTATTGTTTCAATAGATTCAGAAAAGGTTTCTGACAAAAAATAAGAGTCATTCCTATGTAAAACACTAGAAAACTTGGGGATTAATGGAGTTTTGTTTAAATTGATGAGTAGCATCTATCTACTGTAATGGGATTTAGCTAGGATCTTTCCAGTAAGATTATGGGTCAAATAAGAATGCACATTATCTTCATTACAATCTAATATTATACCAGAAATGCCAAGTACAGAAATAAGACAAGAAAAAAATATTAGAGGATTAAATATAGACAATAAGGAAACACAATTGTCACTCTTTACAAATGATGTGATGGTTTACTTAGAGAACCCTAGAGAAATCAACTGAAAATGAACAAAAACAACAAACAACTTCAGTAAAGTTGCAGAACATAAAATAAACCCACATAAATCTTTAGTATTTCCATATATTACCATAAAATCTAGCAGGAAGAAATAGAAGAGAAAATTCGATAAATAAAATCAAACCAAACAATAGTTAAAATAACTAGACAATAATAAAATATTTTGGAGTCTGCCTGCCAAGACACAGGAATTTTATAAATGTAATTATAAAACACAAATAAAAACAGATCTAAATAACTAGAGAAATAGAGTCTGCCTGCCAAGGCACACACAGGAACTTTATAAATGTAATTATAAAACACAAATAAAGACAGATCTAAATAACTAGATAAATATTAATTGCTCAAAGGTAGTCTGGCAGAAAATAGGCATAGACTAACATCTCACACAGTATTCCAAGATAAGCTCAAAATGTACACATGATTTTGTATAATTAGAATTCTCACCCCAGAAACTCTCTTTCCCAGCTTCCCATGTTCCTTCTCATGTTATGTACTAAGGTAGGGAGGATATAAGTTTTATGTAGCCCAGCCTTCCTCTCTCCCCGCCCCCCCCCCCCTCCAGCCGAATATGGCTGGGAAAGCTTTCTTTACTCAGGCTTTTACTTTTATCCTTTTATTTCTTCTGCTTCAAGTAATTATTAATAAATCTTATAAAATATAATACTTGGAGTTATTGGATATTAATTTTAATCTTACAATTTAGACATTAAAGGTGATATCATAAGTAAGTTAATAATTAGAGCAGGGAAGAAAGTGCTTATCAGACATATATGTATTTCTACAAGGGAAGAATTTATGTTTAAACAAGAGATAAAGAGGTTCACAGGATACAAAATGGATAATTTTGATTACCCAAAATTAAAAAGGATTTGTATTAACAAAATCAATGCAGCTAAAACAAGAAGAAAAGCAGGAAATAGCAAGTTTCTCTGATAAAGCTCTTATTTCTAAAATATATGGGGAATTGAGTAAAATTTACAATAACAAAAGCCATTCCTTAAGTAATAAATGGTCAAAGGATATGACTAGGCAGTTTTCAGGGGAAGAAATGCAAATGAAAATAACATACCCATTAAGATGACGAAGTTGTTAAAAAAGGAAAATGATAAATAATGGAGAGCATGTGGGAAAACAGGTACACTAATACCCTCTTGATGAAGCTGTGAATTAGTCCAAACATTCTGGAAAGAAATTAGGAACTATGCTCCCAGAACTATTAAACTATACATACATTTTGACCCATTGATACTGCTACTAGACACATACTCCTAAAGGGATCAAAGAAAGAAAAAAAAAGACTCTCTCTCCTTGATATGTGTGTATGTCTTTTTGTGGTGGTAAAGAATTAGAAAATGAGGGGATGTGCAACAACTGGAGAATGGCTGAATGAGTTATGGTATATGAATGCAATGGAAACCTATTGTGTGGGAATCATTTCAGAAAAACCTGGGAAGACTTGTATGAACTGATACAAAGTAAAGTGAACAGAACCAGTATGTATACAGTAACAGCAATATTATAATCAACTGTGAAAAACTTAGAAGCTCAGAATGACAGTCATAGAAAGGGGAACTATGCACAACTGAATCAATGCTGTATCTTTGCTGAATATCTTTTCTATGCTATGTAAGCCTTCTTTTGTGAACTGCTGGATACTGTAAGAGTATCTCCTTTGCTCCAGTCTCAACCCTGAAACACTGGACTAGCCTGGTCTACAACACTGGGGTTGATTATGGCACAGAGGGAGATTTGATAAGCAGTTTTGATATTTTAAGGGCAAGGAGGCTCACTGAAAGTCCCATAGGGAAGAAAGTCATGGCAATGTAGTATCCTCAGGCAAACAAACCTAAGTTCTCCCTTGGAGAGACAAATAGAAAAGAAGAAAAAGAGAGAAACTCACAGAGACAGAAAAAATAGGGATGTAAAGAGAAACAGAGAAAGGCAAAGAGAGAAAAAGACACAGACAAAGAAAAGCAGAAATAAATAGGTAGGAATGCAGAAAAACCAAAGCAAGGAGACACAAAACAGGGCCAGAGACATGGAGAGAAAGAGAGGAGAGACACAGGCAGAGATACTGAGCTAATTTTCACAGTGCCCTTAAGGACACATGTCTGTCTGAGAACGCCCCACTGTCCTGATGGGTCAATGAACAAAATCATTTTAGCATTGTGGGTATCAAGAGGCTTTGGATATGGCGTGAGTCTTCTAGCAACTACAGCATAGTTAGGAAGAGGACAGTGACACGGGGAAGCAAGAGAGAACAGGAGAGTCTAGAAGTGGACCAAAGGTCTACAAAGGATGACTGGAGCTGAGAGTGCAGTGGTGTTTAAAGGAGAGATGCCTGGCGACCGAAGGAAACGGAAAGCTTGAGGAGGTGGGACTTGAGTTGGGCTTGGACAGATGGAAACAATTTGGAACAATAGAGAGGAATTATTTCTAATTTGGGAAATTTTGTGGTCTTCATTTCAACTGTTTATAATCAAGTCAGGAAGTAAAGACTTCAGTCCTCCGTGGAGGGAGGGAGAGGGCCTCAGGCCTTTATCTCCTTCAAGGAGACCATATGGCCTGTGAGCACGTGACCCCAATAATGCTTCTGTCTGTTTTGTGTATTCCTTCATGGGGAGCAAGAATTTTCTGGACACCGTGTCTGGAAACAGTGCTCTGTAGAGATTGCTTTAAGTGTCATAGTAGATGCTTATTATGATTATTATTAATTATGATTATTAAATGTTGATTGATTGATTGATTACCTTTACCCTTCTCAGAGATGAGGTAGTAGAGAGGAGAGTGTGATCCCATGGGTTGGGATGGAGGTGGGGGGGATTGTAGTTCTATTCTTGCTAAATCTTTGCAGCAGATATCCCTTTGTAAAATTGAAAAAGAGAAAAAAAAATTCTGAAACTTTGTGCTTGGGCTCTAAACCTGATATTGCAGACTTTATCCAGTTCACACCGGATTACTGGGTCTAGGTTCAGAATCTGACTGGATCCCTGAATTGAGCATTCATCTCTATGTGGCTTGTTCTCCTAGTACTTTTCTCATCTTCCCTCCTTTGAGAGGGGTCCCTTCTTTGGCCCCAAGGTCCTTGGTCTTTCCTGGGCTATGTTTCCTCTTGGTGCAACATAGCAACAGATTGATATGACTGTCTATGGGAAGATTCCTACATCTCAAGAAAACAGATAAGTTTTTTTAAAAAACTATTATCTATTTATTTTTAAGCCCTTACCTTCCATCTTAGAATCAATTCTGTGTATTAGTTCCGAGGCAGAAGGGTGGTAAGGGCTAGGCAATGGGGGAAAAGTGACTTGCCCAGGGTCACACAGCCAGGAAGTGCCTTTGGTCATATTTGAACCCAAGACCTCCTGTCTCTAGGCCTGGCTCTCAATCCACTAAGTCACTCAGCTGCCCCTATTTATTTATTTTTAAGGTTAATTAAAAAATTTTTTTTTTATTCTAAATTCTCTCCCTTCTTGCAGCTCCTCTCCCCTTACTGAGAAGGGAAACAATTTGATATCAAGTATACATGAGAAATCACACAAAACAAATTTCCAAATTAGCCATGTTGCCAAAAAAAAAGGGGGTGGAGAAAAATAAAGTGAAAAAATTAGACTTCAATTTGCACTCAGAGTTCATCAGTTCTCTCTCTGGAGATAGATATCGTTTTTCATCATGAGTCCTCAGAATCGTCTTGAAACACTGCACTAATCAGTGGCTAAGTCTCTTTCCTAGTTGATTCTGATTTGATAATTTAAAAATAATGCAGTCAGCAAGCAGGAATCAAGCTGCCACTGGGGGCAGAATCCTGTGCTGGTGACTAGGGGATTGAGAAGGAGGTATGGTCCCTCCACTTATAACTTCCCTATCAAATAATAATTTATTATTCAGTTGTTTCAGTCATGTCTGACTCTTTTTTTGTGGCCCCATTTTAGTTTTTCTCAGCAAAGATACTGGAGTGATTTGCCATCTTTCTTTTCCAGATGAGGAAACTGAGACCAATAGGATTAAGTGACTTGCCCAGGGTCATGCTGTTAGTAAATTTCTAAGGCTGGATTAGAACTCAGGTCTTCCTGACTCCAGACCCAACTTCACGGCTGGTACCCTATTCACTACATCAATAGCAAGTATTTATGTAGTCCTTTAAGATTTTACAGAGTTTTACAAATATTATCTCATTTTCTTATCCTCACAATGCTTCTGGGAAGTAGGTATATTATTAGGTCCATTTTACAGATGAAGGAATTTAGGAGAAGTGAGGGTTAAGAGAAAGTCACATAGCCAATACGTGTCAGAGACAAAACTTGAACCCAAGTTGTCCTTTTTTTTGAGGCTAGCTCTCTATTCACGTCATCATAATATAATAATTATTATTAATAATAAAAATACCATGAGGCCAAGACTGTGGGTTCATTGTCCATTTGAACCAGCCAAATAACACAGATTAAAACATGAAAATTTCTTCTTTGGCAACAGTCATTTTCCTCCACTGTGCATGAATATACATATCCTCTTGCCAACTTAAAAAAAAATAAAAAACACCAACAAACAACCCCCTTTACCTTCCATCTTAGAATCAATACTAAGTATCATTTCCAAGGCAGAAAAGAAAGAAGAACTGGGCAATGGAGGTTAAGTGATACATAGCTAGGAAATATTTGTATCTGGATTTGAACCCAGAATCTCCCCAACTTGGGCCTGGCTCTCAATCTACCAAATCCTCTCTCTCTCTCTCTCTTTCTGTGTGTGTGTGTGTGTGTGTGTGTGTGTGTGTGTTTGTTTCTCTTTAAACCCTTAACTTAGAATTAATACTAAGTATAATTTCCAAGGCAGAAGAGAAAGAAGAGCTAGGCAATGGAGGTTAAGTGACTTATTCAGGGTCACATAGCTAGAAAATATCTGTAGCTGAATTTGAACCCTGCCCCCTGTCAACTTTTATGGGGAATTATTCCAATGGGTCATAAAAGGTCCAGATCCAGAGGCTGCATTAAAAGATTGCTGGAAACTGCTCAGCAAAACCTGAAGAAATGTATCTAATACATGCTTCTCCTGGGATGGTGTCCCTATTCCTAGGCACTGACCTGACCATGAAAAAAGCAGCCCTAAGAATGCGGGAGTCTCAGAACAGTATAACAAAGCATGAGGAGAGAGGAGGCAATGTCTCTCAGAGTCCACAGTTGTTGATTTTTCCAGAAGAGTCTAAGAGAAAGTGTCTGGAGCTGAGAGGTTGAAGATATAAAGTAACTTGGGAATAGCAGTTTTGGGAGGAGGGAGATCTTCCTCTAGGGAGGAAAATGAGGACCTCATTGAAGATATGTGTGAAGTGCTCGTGGGATCTGCAGGTAGAGATATCCAGGAAGCACTAGGACATGTGTACCTGGAGCTCAGTAGAGAGATGAGAGCAGGAGATAGAGATTTGAGAGTCATCTGCAAAGAAGTGATAGCAAAAGCTAAGGGAGTAGATAGAATTGTAGTCAATTGTTTTGTAGTTGTGCTTGAATCTTTGTGACCTCATCTAGGGTTGTTGGTTTTTGTTTTTTTTTTTGACAAAGATACTGGGGTGGTTTGCCATTTCCTTCTCCAGCTCATTTTATAGATGAAGAAACTGAGGCAAACAGGGTTAAGTAACTTGCCCAGGATCATGCAACTAGTAAGTGTCTGAAACCAGATTTCAACTCACAGAGATGATTGACTCTAGGTTTGAGGCTCTAACCACTGGAAAACCCAGTTGCCCATAGATGAAATTAGTAAGGGACGAGAATGTAGAGAGAAGAGAAGATCTAGAACAAAACCATGGTTAAAGGAGGGGCAGCTGGGTAGCTCATTGGATTGAGAGCCAGGCCTAGAGATGGGAGATCCTGGGTTCAAATTTAGCCTCAGACACTTCCCAGCTGTGTGACCCTGGGCAAGTCACTTGACCCCCATTGCCTAGCCCTTACCACTCTTCTACCTTGGAACCAATACACAGGATTGATTCCAAGGTAGGTAAGGGTTTAAAAAAAAAAAGAACAGTTAAATGAGAAAGAGGAATCAGTAGAGAAGACAGAAGTAGCAATGAAATTACTACTGGTAAAGAGAGAATCAAGAAACCCATAGTTCAGTGGTTAGAGTGCCAGGGCTGAGTTGGGAGAAACGGAGTTCAAATTTAGCCTCTGTCACTTCTTAGACCTTAGTCACTTCTTGACCTTAGGCAAGTCCCCAGTTGCCTAGCCCTTTCCCTTCTGTCTTAGAGAAAGAAAGAAAGAAAGAAAGAAAGAAAGAAAGAAAGAAAGAAAGAAAGAAAGAAAGAAAGAAAGAAAGAAAGAAAGAAAGAAAGAAGCAAGCAAACAAACAAACAAACAAAGAAAAAGAGGGGGAGAGAGAGAAAGAAAGAAGAGAGAGAGAGGAGAGAAGGAGGGAGGAAAGAAGGAACCATGAAAAGCCTGAGAAAAAGCCATTGGGTTTGATGATTGCAATGGAGAACACTCTCCATTCCAAACAAACTGGCCTGCCTATTTCCCCTCAGATTCAAGCTTCCATCTCTGGCCTCCATGCCTTTGAAGAGTCTGTCATTTATGTCTGACACTCTCCCGCCTCACTTCTACTTCTTGGAATGCCTGGTTTTCTTTAAGTCTCCATTGAAAAATCTTTCCTGACCTTTCTGGTCATTAGTGCCATCTCCTCCTTTTTAGCACTTGGCATAGTGCCTGGCACACAATAGGTGCCTGATAAATGTTTGTTAACTCCTCAGATTATCCTGAGGAATCCTTTTTATATATTACATAATATCATTGTATGTTATCATATAATAGCATTATAGCATCACATTCTATCATACTGTCAAATACTTAATGATCATATATTATATTGTCTTTATTGTATTTGTTTTTAGTATCACAAGTTATATTACAATATTAGCACATAGTGTAGCTTATATGATATTGTAGTATCACATAGTATCGCATGTTGTCATGTAGTATCATGTTACATTACATTGTATTGTATGACATTATTATGTTATATTATACTATATTATATTGTATTAAACTATATTTCAGGAGTCAGAGACTCGGGGATGGTGGGGCAAGGTAGGGCAGTTCTAAAGAGCAGGATAGTCAGAGTAAAGAACTTCAATTTACTCATTTAACAATCCTGACTAGTGTGAAGTGTTGGATTGGGCTAACCCTGACATCAACTAGACTTGAGTTCAAATTCTACCTCTGGCCATAATAGCTAGGTAGCATGCTAATTAACTTCTCAGTTATGACTAGTTGCCTAAAACAACTCTAGAGATAGTTCCTGATCTTCATCAGCAGAGGGAGAAAGAAAATCCCTCTTTTCTTTCCAGACAGGAGCTCAAGCACCATATTCAATTTTCTTCTTCTTTTTTTTAACCCATACTTTCTGTCTTAGTAACAACTCTAAGACATAAGGGCAAGAGTTAAGTGACTTGTCCAGGGTCACACAGCTAGCAAGTGTCTTAGGTCAGATTTGAGGCCAGAATCTCTGTCTCCAAGCTTGTGCTACCTAACTGCCCCACGAAACCTTTCTTAACAGTAATTCTCTCTCTTGCTACCTAGCTTGTATTGAACTGCTTTGTATTTATTTCCATACATTTATGCTTTATATGTTCATGGTTGTCCTTGTTTCATTCATTGTATTTGTATCCTGAGTGTCTGGCACATAACAAGGCTTTAAAAAAGGTTATTGGTTGATTGATGGATTGAGTTTTCACGCAGGAGTTTGCCCTGGACCAGACCAAATCATCTGTATGCATTTCCTCTTCATACAATGAAATCTCCCAGAGGGCAGCAGTTTTTTTCATTTATTTTGTTTTTGTATTCTTGGTACCCTGAACACATTAGATCCTTAATGAACGGTTGTTGGATTATATTGGATCAGAACAAGGCAATTCAGCTTCTAGAAAAAAATGAGGAGGACTATTTGTCTTAGGTGAACATCCACCTCCCTGTATATGGACACTTAAAGTCCTTATACAATAGAACATAGGACAGTTATCTTAAAGTCCTATAGTCTATTGGGGACATGATGTATTGAACAGGACACTGAGGGGCAGCTAGGTGGATCAGTGGATAGAGGACTAGATCTGGACATAGGAAGTCCTGAGTTCAAATCTGACCTCAGACATTTCCCAGCTGTGTGACCCTGGGCAAGTCACTTAACCTCCCTTGCCTAGCTCTTACTGCTCTTCTGTCCTGGATCCAATACACAATATTGATTCTAAAGTAAGGGTTAAAAAAAAGAAAAAGCTAGATTTGAAATCAGAAGACCTATCAAAGTTCTGCTACTTGTTGGCTGTATGATTTGGGGTAAATCACTTCCTTCCTCTGGGACACAGTTGTAAAATGAAGGCTATAGGCTTTTGGAGCTAAATCCTTTAATCTATTCATGGATTTGTCTGAAGGTGGTGCAGTGGATAGAGAATTGGGTTTAGAATCAGGAAGACTCATCTCCCTCAGTTCAAATGTGATCTCAGGCACTTATTAGCTGTGTGTCCCTGGGCAAGTCAGTTAACACTGTTTGCATCAGTTTCTTCATCAGCCAAATGAGCTGGAGAAGGAAATAGAAAACCACACTAATATCCGTTTCAAGAAAACCCCCAAATGGGTCACAAAGAGAGAAAACTCCCAAATGGGTCACAAAGAGAGTGGGACACCACTGAAATAACACAGCAACATCAATCTTCTCTGGGAACAACGTTCAAGATTACGTTGTGTTCTATTCAGAGGAAAACTGTGGGAGTAAAAAAACTGAAGAAAATCAATTGCTTGAATACATGGGTCGAGGGGATATAACTGGGGATGTAGACTCTAAATGAACATCCTAATGCAAACACCAACAACATGGAAATGGGTTCTGATCAAGGACACATGTAATACCCAATGAAATTGTGCGTGGACTACAGGAAGGGTGGGGGAGGGGAGGGAGGAATAGAATATGATTTTTGTAAACAAGGAATAATGTTCTAAATTGACCAAATAAAATAATAAAATAAAATAAAAATTTTCAGCAGAAAACCAGGTGTACCCAAATTACTAAAAATAAAAGACATTAAAAAACAAAACAAAGATTCTGTTGTGTTTTACTGTTCTATTGAATCATATTCTTTCTTACTATTGAAAATAAGATGACAGCAGGATTTATTTTCTATAGGTTTGGAAAGACATTGTGAAAAACCATCCATGAAATCTGCCTTTTCCTTCCCCTTGCAGATTTTCCATCATGTGCACAGAAATCATTCTCATAAAGGTTTCATAGAGACCAGAAAGTAGTCATTTGGGTCTAGAATTGAAACCATCTTTTCAATGACCTTTTGAGATGGAGTGGCTCATTGTTGATGCATTCACAGGTCCCAATTATTTCTTTATTTGTTTTTTGCTCTCAGTAGAATGTAAGTTCCCTGAGGGTAGGGATTGCTTTTTATTTTGTCTTTCTATCCCCTAGTTTCTTACACATAGTAAAAACCCCATGAATGCTCATTGGAATAGATCCTGGTTTGAGATTTCTTGATAATCAGATCACAAGTGTTTTTCAAATTGTGTCATATCCAGAACAAATTTCTGTATTATTGTTGTTCAGTCATTTACAGTTTTGCCCAACTCTTCCAAATGTTCCTATTTTGGGCTTTCTTGGCAAAGATATTGAAGAAGTTTGTCATTTCCTTCTCAATCTCATTTTACAGTTGAAAAAACTGAGGCAACCAGGGTCAAGTGGCTTGCCCAGGGTCACAAAGTTAGTATGAGTCTGAGACCAGATTTGAACTCAGGAAGAGGAGTTTTCCTGACTCCCAGCTTCTGGTGCTCTATCTACCTAGCTGCCTCCGTCTATATTAAGTTGGCTCCAATCATTTTTCCCAGCTTCTTCATGTTGAGGCATATGTACTCTTGTGATGGTTATTTTATTTTATTTTTTAAAAAAACCCTACCTTCCACCTTACAATCAATACTGTGTATTGATTCCAAGGCAGAAGAAAAGTAGTAAGGGCTAGGCAATGGGGGATAAGTGACTTGCCCAGGGTCACACAGCTGGGACGTGTCTGAGGTCAGATTTGAAACTAGAACCTCCTGTCTCTAGGTCTGGCTATCAATCCACTGAGCCATCCAACTGCCCTCTCTTGGTAGTTATTTGTGATATTAATGATAACTGTTTTAACTTTCTAAATGGTGAGCTTCTTGGCTTCTGGGACCAAGTGTGGTACTAGTTTATTTATTTATTTTTAAATCCCTTACTTTCTATCCTAGTAACAACACTAAGACAGAAGGGGTAAAGGCTATGCAAAGGTTAAGTGACTTGTCCAGGGCCACACAGCTAGGAAGTGTCTAAGGACAGATTGAGGCTCTAATTTATTTTTTCATATCCTAGCACAAGTGATAATTCCCTGTTTTAAGTAGAGATCCAAGTAGATGAGCTGTTTAAATGAGGTGAATTGGACTTCTGGCTCTAACCCCCTCAGAGTCAAAATCTCGGTGAGATCTTTCCTCTTCAGATTCCTTACCTGGGCATTGGATAACTTGGTTCATAGAGTTGGAGACAACTCTCCCCCTCCAAATTGGAAAAGCCGTCAGTACTGATGGGTAGGAAAGGGAGAGAGAGGGAGCACAGGTCCTGAGGTCTGAACAGGGCTAGTCCACCTCAGTTCCTCCTATCTGCCACACCATATGTTGGGGGCCCCAAGACTGGCTGTAGTTGAGAGGGATCTGTCATGAAGCCAAGAAAAAATGGCTCTGAGTGTGTGCATCTGTGTCTCTGTGCATGGGTATTGACATCTATAGACATCTGGGTGGTGTGCCCTGTGTGCTACGTATGTGGAAATATGTTATAATATGTGGTGAGAAAGTGAACAGAATACTGACCATAACAATTGATTCATTTGCTCAAGTCTCCATTTTTCCAGTAGTTTCTGCTCTATAACAACAATTCTTTGTGACTATAAGTTAAGCTTGAAAAATAGGGACCTACCTATTGAATCCTGTCTTAACTGCACCAAAGGGGCTTTGACTGAGAACAATCCTAGGATTTCCTGATATGAAGATCATTATCCCCCCAGAAGAGGCTGGAGAGATTTCCAGAGAAGATAGCACTCCCAGGAACTACTGTCAAGAATCTGCTGTTACACCCATCTCTCAAGCCACAATCTGTTTTTTAATTTCCCCCTTCCTCATCTTTCAAACAACAAAAGCTGGCTAATTTCTATATCAAATAGGCTCCTCTCCTTAGGAGAAGGGTTCTTGCATGCATGTACTTTCTGCTGAGAAGAATACATTAAAAATACTATTTGCCTCTCCCTCAGTTTCCAGTTCCCTCCACTTTCTCTCACTCAGTTCTACTTCTGTCCATGAAGTTAGACACCAGGGAAGGTAATTGGGTTACCAGTAGTAGCAGTACCCTGGGCTGAGGGGGCCAGGTTGGTGGTGGTGGTGATGGTGGAAGGGAGCACTAAAGAAACATTTCTCCCTCTTCAATCCAGAAGCAAAGTTTCCTTCCTTTTCCATATTTTAGGCTTCCTGAATATTATATTATAGTCGGAAAATCCTAGCATTGGGAGGATTTAGGGCTAGAAGGGACCTTAGGAATCATCTAGACCAGTGATGGCAAACCTTTTAGAGACTGAATGCCATTCCCCTCCCCCCTCCCCAGAGACCCAATGTTGTGCCTTCCACCCATTACCCCCAGACAGGGAAGGGAGAAAGGGAGGGGAGTGGCCCAAATACCCACTTAGGGAAGGGAGTAAGCACTTCCATTGGGCTTTCATTGGCTCCCAGAGGGTTGGGTAGGCACATGGAAAGGGTGAAGGGAGCAGCTCTGCCAGGGTCCCTCTACCTTTCTAGTAACTAACTCTGGCAGCCGACAGTACTCATGCACACAGAGAGGTCTCTGCGTGCCATCTTTGGCAATGTGCCATAGGTTCACCATCACAGATCTATTGCAACATCTTCTTTTTAAAGCATAGAGGTTAAATAACTTTTTTAAGGTCATACTTTGAGGGTGGGACAAATGAGAAGACCTAGATTCTTATCTGGACTTTGTCACTAACTGTGTGTCTCAGTTTTCTCATTTGTAAAATGGGACAAGAAGTGGGTTATATTAGGTGGTCTCTGAGATCCCTCTCAGCCTTTATGTTCTGTGGCTTCATGACCAAGAGCCAGGAGTGACATAAAGCATCATTTTTCAGATACAGCAGAAAGAGCAAGGAAGCAACTGTATTTCACCAGAAGAGCTGGGAGATGAAACTTCTAAGTCTTCTCTTTATCCCTTTATCCACCATAGAAGGCACAGAATTGTCCAAGGTACACAGCTGAGGTTCTTATCAAGGAGGGCATATTTCAGGAGACTGAGTTCTGAGGATGGTAGGGCTGGGTGGGGAGCCTCCAAGGAGAAGGAAGGAAGGGAGGGAGGGAGGGAGGGAGGGAGGAAGGAAGGAAGGAAGGAAGGAAGGAAGGAAGGAAGGAAGGAAGGAAGGAAGGAAGGAAGGAAGGAAGGAAGGAAGGAAGGAAGGAAGGAAGGAAAGAAGAAAGGAAGGAAGGAAGGAAGGAAGGAAGGAAGGAAGGAAGGAAGGAAGGAAGGAAGGAAGGAAGGAAGGAAGGAAGGAAGGAAGGAAGGAAGGAAGGAAGGAAAAAGAGAGGGAAGGAGGAAGAAATGGAAAGAGGAAGGAAGGGAAAGAGGAAGGGGGAGAAAAAAAGAAAGGAGGAGGAAGAAAGCCCACTAGGAGTTTGCATCATTTTAGAAGAAAACAAAATATGCATTTGTAAATGCAAAATACATACCCAATAAATACCAGGAAATGTGTGCATGAGGGAGGGGAAGAATGCTAGCACTTGGGAGAAATCTGGATAGGCTTCACTTAAAAGTTGGCATAAGAGCTGAGAACCTTGAAGAAAACTAGGAATTTCAAGAGGTGGAAGTGAGGGCAGAGTAAGAAGGTGCACTTCAGGAATGGGGGACATCCTGTACAAAGACAGAGCTGGGCAATGAAATGTGGTGTAAGAGAATGTGTCTGGAAAGGTAAGTTGGGACCAGAAAATGGACTTTAAATGACAAGCTGGGAGATTTGTATTTTAATCTTAAAATGATCATGAGCTTCTTGAACAAAGAAGTGACGTGGTCAGATCCACTCTTTTGGGAAATCATTTTGGCAGCTGGGAGGAAAATCAATTGGAATGGGGAGAGAACTGAAGCTGGGAGACCAATTAGGGACTGATTGTAATAGGAAAAAAAGAGATGAGAACCTGAATTAAGGCACTCCCGTGGAGAGGGGAAAAAAGACACGGAAATTAAGATGGAATGGACAAGACCTGGCCACTGAGCCTATATTTTGAGTGAAGGAAGATCAGAAGTAAAGGATGACGCTAAATTTGTAAACAGGTTGACTGGGAAGTGAGGGATGGGGGCGGGGGTGTTGTTTATCTCTAGTCGCAGTCTCCACCTTCTTCTAGGCTCCCGACCACGCCCCACTCTCTAGTCCAACCTCTCTTCTTTTTTTTAAACATAATTTGGTTTGGCCAATCAGCATCCTGTTCCTTTATTTCGCTGGTCAGTTTCAACGGGGATTCAACCAATGGGAGCCGAGAGAGATACAGGGGCGGAGCCAGTCGTAAGGACTCCAAGTCCTATCTCTGGGCTCCTCTTGGTCTGGTGGGGAAGGACGTTAACTCCTTGCGTTCCATCCAAAAGCACGTGTTTACTAAGCTCTAAAACCATGGAGGTAGAAGCGGGAAAGGGATCCGGAAAAGGGAAAGTCTCTCGAATTTCTGCGCTTTGGGAAACGGGAAAGAACTGGCTGGGGACTGAATGGGTTCCCAACTCACTTCCCCTCCCCTTTGGGAAGCTAAGTAGAGGTCTTTTTCTCTATTAAGGACAGACTAAAGAAACGGTTCTTGGTGGTTCTGCCAGTCCAGAATTGCTACTTGTTCTTCCCCCAACCTTAGGCTCGAAGGAAAGAGCTTTAGACAACAGCCAGGACTGCCAGAGACACAGCAGGGATGGAGGTCCTTTTTTAGAAGAGAGCATTGATTTTAATGTCTGTACTGGGGTAGAAAGGCTAGATTTAAACAACTAATAAGCCCAACTGTGGGATTCCTCTTTGGGTCTCAGTTTATTCATCTGTTAAATATGGGAATTGGACTAGTTGCATTTTAGGGTCTCTAGTTCTGATATTCTGTAGTTCTGTGACTGGTTCCTCTGAAATTTGGGTATGTTCCATCTTTCCCTCTGTTTTCTAATCCATTCCCAGCTTATCAGAGCAATACTCAATACCCCTACCTTGGGTGTGTCCTAATAATACAAAATAATGTAATTAAGAAATTGCATGACAAATACTAATAATATGGAAATAGGTCTTGATCAATGACACATGTAAAACCCAGTGGAACTGCTTGTTGGCTACAGGAGGGAATGGGAGAAGGATAGGAAAAGAACGGGAATCGTGTAACCATGGAAAAATATTCTAAAATCAATTAAATAAAAATTTTCAAATTAAAAAAAAAGAACTTGCATGAGAGAAAGGGTTAGTGATATGGGAAAGAACAAGGGTAGTCATTGAGCTCCACTGGTACCCTTGCAGTACCAGGAAAAAGTAAAGAAGGCTTCCAGCATATAGGACAGAGGCCCTTAGACAAACTTATGGGAGGGCACAGACAAAAGGTGGAATGGATTGGTGGCAATTTACATCATTAAAAGGGGATTTCTGAATTGATTACATCTCAGAGCCATTTGAGAAATTCAAAAGGCAAAGGTGTCTATTGGGTTATCACTACTGAAGAAAAACTGAATATTCTCATGCTACTTTTTCTTGTTTAAAAATTTTAATACAGTGCTTGTCAGTTTGGGGAGAGGGGAAGAAAGAAGGGAAGGAAACAATATGGATCATATAACTTTGGAAAACTTATGTAGAAATTTGTTATTAAAAATTTTTTAAATAAAAATTTAATTCAGAGACAATTGGGTGCTTCAGTAGATTGAGTGCCAGGCCTAGAGACAGAAGGTTCTGGTTTCAAATTTGACCATAGACACTTCTTAGCTATATGACCCTGGGTTTAACCCCATTGCCTAGCCCTTACTGCTCTTCTGCCTTGGAACCCATACACAGTATTGATTGGAAGATGAAAGGCAAGGGTTTAAAAAAAAATTTAATTCTTCAATGTAAATAACAAAAAAGTACTTCCTTATGGGGGAAGGAAAAGGAATAATCATTTTTATAGTGCCTGATATGTGCCAGGCACTGTGCTAAGTGCTTTTACAAGTATTATCCCTTTTGTTTTCATACATGATAGAACTCAAAAAGAGGATTATGAGACCATGACAATGCTTGTTTTTTTAAAAGTATGTGATTCTCTGTCTTTTTGTCTCTCTCTGTCTCTCTGACTCTCTTTCCCCCACGTCCTCTCTCTCTGCATTTGTCTCTTTCTACATCTTTTGAAAAAACTACTTAAGTTGCCCCCAAAGTTGCTAAACTATGAAACCTCTTTTACCCAATGATATATTTACTAAGTTTATACCCCAAAAAGAACAGAGAGAAAGAGAGAGAGAAAACTTAGGTATTGATCTTGCAAGTATCTGAGTCACTTGAGGGGGGGGGAATTAAAAATGAGAGAAAGGAAAAAAACATCCTTTTAAACAAAATTTATTTTGCTTATAGAGAGGCTGTTCTGAGTAAATTTTGTTTTGTTTGGGGTTTTCTTCCCTCCTCTCTCCCTTAACAAAAGAAACAGACATATATATATATATGTATACACACACACACACACACACACATATAGTCACTTAACCCCATTTTCCCAGTCCTTATCACTCTTTTGCCTTGGAACTGATACTTGGATTCTAAAACAGAAGGCAAGGGTCTGAAAAGTGTGTGGAGTGGGTTTGGGGGGCCTAGCAGACTCTGATAAGATGGTGACAGGATGTAGCCATTATTAGAGAAAGAGCAGACCGCAGGGAACATTACTGAAGATTACCTCAGCTGTATCCACTAGCTTACAAGAAAAATCTTTATTTTATAGGAAAAAATCTATGCAATGGTTGCCTTGATTAACCACCTGTGTTTCTTATCTGACATAGTCTTTACTCCTTTTTAGTTCCCAGCTAATTCAGTCAGGCTTCAAGAATGTACAAGGCCAAATCGTACCAGTCTTTCTAGATAGGGGGACAAATTCCCATGGGAGATTCTCCTACTGTATCTTCTAGGCTCCATGGCCTCCTCTGTACTGTAATTTTCCATGAGATTCCATTTTCCTAATGCTGATTACAGGTCAATTGAGAAAGAAAAAAGGGTGGGGGCAGAGAGAGAAAGAGAGAGGGAGAGGAAGAGAAAGAATGAGAGAGAAAGAGAGAGAACATTATGGGATATAAAATGGATAATTTTGATTACAACAAATTAAAAAGGTTTCATATAAACAAAACCAAGGTAACAAAGATTAGAAGGAAAACAGTAATTTGGGAAAAAATGTACAGCTAGTATCTCTAATAAAGGCCTCATTTGTTAAATATTTAGAGCACTGAGTTAAGTTTATAAGAATATGAGGCACTCTTCAATTGATAATAGTCAAAGAATATAAACTGGAATTTCCAGAAGAAAAAATTACAGCTATATTTAGCCTTATGAAAAAAATGTTTTAAATCACCAATTATTAGAGAAATGCAAATTAAAACAACTCTGAAGTACTCTATCAGATTGGTTAATATGTCAGAAAAGGAAAATGATAAATGTAGGAGGTGATGTGGAAAAACTGGGACATTAAAGCACTCTTGGTGGAAATGTGAACTAATCCAGCCATTCTAGAGAGCAATTTGGAACTAGGCCCAAATGCCTACTAAACTGTGCATATACCCTTTGACCCAGAGATACCACTACCAAGTCTATTCATGAGATCAAAAGAAAAGAACTATTTGTACAAAAATATTTATAGCATATCTTTTTGTGGTGTCAAATAATTGGAAATTCAGGTGATATCAATTAGGGAATGGCTGAACAAATTGTGGTATATGATGAGAGGAATGCTATTGAGCTAAAAGAAATGACAAACAAGATGACTCTCAGAAAAACCTGAGAAGATTTACATGAACTGATGTGAAGTGAAATGAGCAGAAACAGAATATTGTACATAGTAAGAGAAGTATTGTGTGAAAATTGATTGTGAATAACTTCACCATTCTTAGCAATTTAGTGATCCAAGACACTTCTGAAGGACTTATGATGAAAAATGCTATCTACCTCTAGAGAAAGAACTGATGGAATCTGAATAGAGATTGAAACATATTTTTAAAACTTTCTTTACTATTCTTTCTTTGTTTTGGGGGGTGGGGTGGGGTTCCCAGTTTCTATTCACAAGAAAAAGGTTCTAGTCCATCTTTTAATTTTTTTTGGAAAAATTCCTGATATTATAGAACTAAACTGAAATGTATTATATTCTCCTCTTACATTTCAATGACAAAAACAGAAAAAATTCATGAACTCTCCAAAAAAAAAAAAACCTTAAAAACAAACAAACAAAAACCAGGGAGATCTTGGTTTGTTTTTGTTGTTATTATTGCGGGGGATATGTTTTCCTTTGAAATATAGCTAACATGGAAATATTTTGTATGATTGCATGGGTATAATTTATTTCAAGTTATTTGCCTTTTCAGGGAAGCAGGTGGTAAAGGAAGGAGAAAATTTGAAACTCAATTTTTTAAATGAATGTTTAAAATGTTTATATGTAATTGAAAGAAAAAATTTTTAATTAAATGATTAATATGTCATTAATAAAAGAATATCAAGGAATAAATTTTAAAAACTAAGAAGGAAAGATTCCTACCAATACCAGATTTCAAACTGTAATAAAAAACTATATTTGTCAAAAACAATTTGATATTGGGTAAGAAACATAAACTGATGACTGAAACAGTTTAGACATATAATATACAGAGGCCAAATAACCTAATGTTTGATAAATCCAAAGATTCCAGTTATTGCAGCAAGAACTGACTATTTGATGAAAATTATTGGGAAAACTGGAAAGAAGTCTTGGCAGAAACGAAGTATAGGCTAATATCACTCTGTATACCAAGATAACATCACAATGGACACATGGTTTAGACATAAGGGGTGATATCATTAGTAACTTAACAGAGTAGGGAAGAAATTACCTATCAGATAGAAGGGTGAGGGAAGAATTTATGACTAAACAAGAGTTAGAGTGGTTCATGGGAAATAAGATAGATAATTTTTATGACATAAAATTTAAAAGGTTTTGCACCAACAAAAACCATTTCATTAAAATGAGAAGAACAGGAAATCATAGGGGGAGGAATTTTTGTAGCAAGTTTCTCTCATAAAGGCCATGTTTTTAAAATATATAGGGAATTGAGTGAAATTTGGAAAAATAAGAGCAATTTTCCAACTGATAAATGATCAAAAGGTATGAATAGGCAGTTTTCAGAGGAAGAAATTAAAGCTATCTCTAGTCATGAAAAAATGCTCTAAATCCCTAATAATTAGAGAAATGCAAATGAACAATTCTGAGATACTACCTCACACCTATAAGATTGACTAAGATAACAAAAAAGGAAAATGAGAAATGTTGCAAGGGATGTGGGAAAACAGGTATACTAATGCACTATTGATGGAGCTGTGAATTAAGCTGCTATTTTGGAAAGCAATTTGGAACTATGCCCAACAGGCTACTAAACTGTTTAAAACCAACAATATTGGTACTAGGTCTATACCCCAAGGAGACCAAAGAAAGAGGATAAAGATTCATATGTATGAAAATATTTATAGTAGCTCTTTTGGGAATGGCAAAGAATTGGAAACTAAGGGGGAGCCCATAAATTGGAGAATGGCTGAATAAGTTATGGTATATAAATGTGATGGAATACTATTGTACTATAAGAAATGATGAAGAGGGGACAGTTGAGTGGCTCAGTGGATTGAAAGTCAGGCCTGGAGACAGGAGGTTGCTGGGTTCAATTCTAGCCTCAGACACTTCCCTGCTGTGTGACCCTGGGCAAGTCACTTAACCCCCATTGCCTAGCCCTTACCACTCTTCTGCCTTGGAGTCAATACACAGTATTGATTCTAAGATGGAAGGTAAGGGTTCAAAACAAAATGATGAAGAGGATGGTTTCAGAAAAAAAAAAACTAGAAAGACTAATCTGAACTAATGCAAAGTGAAATGAGCAGAACCAAAATAATCAACAAAATAACAACAATGTTGTAAAGATAATCAACTATGAAAGACTTAGTAACTCCAGTCAACATAGTGACTAGCCACAATTCCAAAGAATTCATAATGAAATGTGCTATTCACCTCCAGATAGAGAACTGATGGACTCAGAATGGAGACTAAAGCAAAATTATTTCTTCTTTTTCTTTTTTGGGAGGTGGGGGGAGGAGAATATAGCTAATGCAGACATTTATTTTCTATGATTATTTATTTGTAATAGGTCTTGTTTTTCTAACCTTCTCATTGGATAGGGAAGGAAGTAGTGGAGGGAAGAGAATTTAGAACTGAAAAAAGTTTATAAGCTCTGTGCTAAAAGATAAACAAGCAAATATACATTTATTTAACATGTGCTTACTATGGTAATATCTCTTCTCCTCTTAAACCCCTCAAGGAAAAATCAAGAAAAAAAGCAACAACTTTGTAACAAATAAACAGGCTAAAAGGAATCTAAAAATGTTTATCTTTCAACACATTAGAGTCCATCCCCTCTCTCAGGAGGTGGGTAACATGCTTCATCATAGGTCCTTTGGAGACCTGGTTGATTATTGCATTCAGCAGTGTTCTTAAATCCTTACAATGTTATTGTCCTAAATTGGTCTCTGGGTACTGTTCACTTCCCTCTGCACTAGCTCACATCACCTAATATTCTCTGAAATCAACTTTATCATTTCTTTAAGTATAATAATATTCCATTTTATTCATATAGTAAAATTTGTTCAGCTAATCCCCAGTTGGTGGGTATCCTCTTTTGATTTTTTCTTTTGGTTCTCTTCTCCTTTTTCTTTTGTTTTTTTTTCCCCTTTACTGCTACCTTCAAGATCAGGAAGTTTATTTGTTTGTAGTACTATTCTCTTCATGGCATTATCCTTCCTTTTAACCCCCCACCTCTACTCATGCTTGTTTCCCAGTTGAGTTTGATGCATTTCTCCATCAAATTGTGTGTTTATATTCAACCTTATTTGTCTTTTTGAGATGAGTGAAGTTCATCTGATGTTCTCTTTTTCCATATTTGTGTACTTTTTTCCGCTTGTGGATCTCAATTATGAGAAATAGTTTTATCTTTTTCTTCCTTCATTAGTGTATTTCTTTTGTCCTTCTCTTTCTTCTCTTAAAATCCTCAGAACAAAATCACTCCACTACCAGGTCTTCTGTTTTTCTTATATAACTCCTTTAATACTCTTTGAAATATTAAGATTTTAAGGGACATGGTTTCTTCTTCCCCTATTAGAATATTACGACTATATCATCGCATTGTTGTTTTTCAGTCATTTTCGGTCATGTCTGACTCTTTGTGATCCCACTTGGGGGCTTGGCAAAGACACTGGAGTGGTTTTGCCATTTCTTTCTCCAGCTCATTTTACAGAGGGGGAAACTGAGGCAAACAGGATTAAGTAACTTGCCTAGCTAGTGTCTGAGGCAAGATTTAAATTTAGGAATATAAATCTTCCTGACTCCAGGTCCAGTGCCACTTAACTGCCCCAGCTTTAAGGGATTCATATTTATATATGAATGGAAAAAAGATGGTTTGGTTTTGAATGACTTTTTGAAAATGACAGAGTAGCTGAGATCACAGTCCTCAGTCCTATAATTATATATAGAACTAGGCAGTCTGTTGAGAGCTAGCATGAGGATTACAACTGTAAGAGAATGCAGACTAGTCAGTCAGTCAATCAACAAACATTTATTAAGCATATTTTATGTGCCAGGCACTATAGTAAGCACTAGAGATACAAAGAAAGATAAAAAACGATCCCTGGAAGAAACTAGGATAGAGAGCCAGGTCTGGAGATGGGAGGTCCCAAGTTCAAATTTGACCTCAAACATTTCTTAGCTGTGTGACCCCACCCACCCACCCTGTTGCTTAGTCCTTACTGCTCTTCTGCCTTGTAACTAATACACAGTATTGATTCTAAGATGAAGGTAAGAGTTCAAAAGAAAAAACAAAAAAGACAGGCCTGGTTCTCAAGGTGCTCTTAGTCTACTGGAGGAGACAACATGCAAAAAGCTAGATACAAACAAGCTGTATGCATGATAAATTTGAAATAATCAATGAGGGAATGCCCTAGAATTAAGGGGATAAGGAAAGACTTCTTACAGAAGGTGGGCTTTTAGCTGGGATTTAAAGAAAGTCAGGGAACTCAGAAGGTGGAGATGAGGAGAGAGAGCATTTCAGCCCAGAGAAAATATGCTGAGCCAGGAGATGGGTCTTGTTCAGGGAGCAGCAAGGAGATCAGTGCTCCTGGAAGAGGAAGAGAGAGGGGGGGTGGGGGAGGGAGGGAGAATTGTCTAAAAACTGTGCTGAAGGAGAACCTTTTGAGATTTGTTTATTTTTTAATTTGGCATTTGAAAAGTCAATCAGAATTTTGCCACATGGACTCTGTTGTGGTTTTTGGTTCTAGTTGTTGGGAGAGGCACTTGGAAAGACAATTCTTAATTCTCAGGAGTGCAAGGACATTTTTGAATTTGAGGATATGAACAAATTGGTTGATTGCATCCTGATCAATTTGCTGAGGTCAGGCAACTCTGCTACATCAATTTAAAGTATTTCCATCCTCACCTCCCACACTGAACTCTCGCTCTCTTTCCATTCCCCCCTCTATCTCTCCTCCCCATCTCCTTTATCCTAGAGCTCAAGTCACAGGCACATTCTCCAATCTGTGACTTTGAGGTTTTTGTTTTATGCCTTTCCCTGAGTATATGTGGGCAACCCAGAGCTGGTTATCCCTAGACTTTGTGGTAGCTTTATGAGTTCCAGAAGTTAGGAGCTCAGGAGTCCCTCAGTGACAGCTGATTGGCCAAAGGAGGAATTGCTTGCATTGGACAGGATGCCCCTTACTAGGAAGAGGATCCCAAGCTCTGGCATGATTGTCCAAAATTTTTTAGAGTTGCCTGATCCATCCTACATGGTAGTTCCAGACTTCATCAGCTCCAGGGGAACAGTTAGAGGAATTGACACTGACCTGCAGCACCTGGACCCAGCACAGGAGGGCAGAGTCTTAACAGCACCCACAGTACTCCTGCCAAGCACAGGAGAGCAGCCCTGCTGCAGCAACCATTTGTACAAGAGGACAGAATCAGGTTCCAGCAGTGATTGTGCAATGTGTCTTCAGAAATACTTTAGCAGTGGCAACTGTTCTATCCTGTTACACAGAGGTAGCTGTTGACCTTGACAGAGGGGGTAACAAGGGTAGATGCAAGCTCAGAGGGGAAGAGATACTGGGTAGGGATATGGACTTCCATGGCAGCAGACTGAAGAAATGGCTCCCAGTGGAGAAAAGTGAGCACTGGCATGTACAGTGACAAAAGGCTGGTTCTTTGTAGCGTTTTGCTTCCTGTAATATACAGCTGATGAGCCCCTCCACTTTGCTTCCAGTACAGCACTGAGTAATCATTGTGTAACTAACTCCTCCCCAGGAAGGACTTGGAAGACCAAAAGCTGGCATCGTTGGGAAGAGGCTTGCTTTCTGACCAAAAGGTGTGATAAAAACATCCAACCAATCCCCACAGATGAAGGGAGGGCACTTCCTCAGAAGCCTTTCACTGAACAAAGACTTTGTATTCTCTCCTTCTCCACACTATACCCACTCCTGGCTCCCATGGAATTCCTAGGAAAGGGGAGGCCTTGGCTGTTGGGCCAGAGAATACTAAATGGGTGACAGTATAGGGTAATCTTCCTTGCTCCTTGATATGGATTGATGAGCAGGTAGGAAAAGACATCTTCTTAGCCGTAGCCCTGATGTCTCTGGGGCTCCTCCAGCTTATGGTTAGCTATTTACATGGAGACCCACTGACTACAAAGGTTTGGCATCATGGACCTGAATGTTTAAGATCTGACCCTTCCCTATACCTTCCTAGATTCGATTACTCCTTCAGGTTATTGTGATATTGTTTGTTTTGCTTTATTGTGCTTATATATGTCTTAGATTTTCTTTTTCCTTTTCCTTTCCTGTTTATATTTTTAACTTCCTGAATATCAGAGGTTAGAGTTGACCAGTAACAGTCATATAGTCATTTCATTGGTGGAAGTTCCTCTAGCAGACCTAAGGATCTTATCACCAAACAATAGATGTGCCTGGTTTTTTTTTTCCTTAAAAAGTATTTTTTTAAAAACCCTCGGGGGCAGCTGGGTAGCTCAGTGGATTGAGAACCAGGCCTAGAGACGGAGGTCCTAGGTTCAAATTTGCCTCAGCCACTTCCTGGCTGTGTGACCCTGGGCAACTCACTTGACCCCCATTGCCTAGCCCTTACCACTCTTCTGCCTTGGAGCCAATACACAGTATTGACTCCAAGATGGAAGGTAAGGGTTTAAAAAAAAAAAACAACCCTCACCTTCGGTCTTAGAATCTGTCAACATGGAATCTAGAAATCCCAAACTTATAGCCTAGTAAGATCTGATGAACCCCAAGTTTTAGGACTAGCTTGTAAATTGGAGACCCCAAAGCTTGTTGCTGGTTCTGTGAGAATCCACCCTGAAGGGAATCTCTGGCTAGCAGTTTCAGACTGAATAATAGATCCTGAGGTAAATGACAACCCACTTCAGGTGGGGGCTAAGCCCAAGCTACAAGCTAGTCCTAAAACTTGGGGTTCATCAGATCTTACTAGGCTACAAGTTTGGGGTCTCTAGATTCCATATTTACAAATCAATACTATGTATTGGTTCTAAGGCAGAAGAACAGTAAGAGCTAAACAATGGGGTTTAAGTGACTTGCCCAGGGTCACACAGACAGGTCTGTCTGTGTCTGTGTGTCTGAGTGTCTGAGGTCATATTTGAACCCAGGACCTCTGGTCTCTAGGCCTGACTTTCAATCCACTGAAGCACCTAGCTGCTCCCCACTCCCCTTAAAAAGTGTGGTTAGATCAGGGGACTTAAAACGCAGGTTGTTAGAGCCCGGTCTGGGTTATTTGAGAGAGACATACAAAACAGCCAGAGGGAGGTCTTCGAATCATAAAGAGCAACTCAGGCAAAGCAATTTCCCTCAGCTGAATCAACCTGAGGTGGCCTTAGGACCTATCCTCACTGAATAGCCTTCTCTAACAAGTAAATCCCCCTTTATTCATCTTTGAGGAATTTTGTTTGTTTCTTTGTTTTTAAACTCTTATCTTCTGTCTTAGAATCCGTACTAAGAATTGGTTCCCAAGCTGAAGAATGGTAAGGAGTTAAGTGACTTGCCCCAGGGTCACATAGCTAGGAAGTGTTTGAGGTCAAATTTGAACCCAGGACCTCAGGCTTGGCTTTCTATCTGTTGAGCTACATAGCTGCCCTCTCATTTTATTTCAACACTGAAATCTAAACTATTTGAGGATTGCTCTGAGTTTGACCTACTTCCTTCCTGCCCTTATCTCTCACAACTTTTCCAACCTGGATTCCAATCTGAAATAAGATTTCAGATATATGTAGAAAAGTGGGAAAGCAGGTTGAAGGAATATTCATTCTTTCCAAGCCAAAGGAGATAAAGCAAGAGAAAATGGATGTATACTGCAGCAAGAGCCAATTAGGTCAGATACATCAGGTACTAATGGGACTAGAATGGGAGAGCAGAGCAAAGGAGTCTACTTACTCTTTAAGAATATGATGACAGGGGGAAGCTGGGTAGCTCAGTGGATTGAGAGCCAGGCCTAGAGATGGGAGGTCTTGGGTTCAAATGTGTTCTCACACACTTCCTAGCTGTGTGACCCTGGGCAAGTCACTTAACCCCCAGTGTCTAGCCCTTACTGCTCTTCTGCCTTGGAACCAATACACAGTATTGATTCTAAGATGGAAGGGAAGGGAAGGTTTTTGGTGGTTTTTTAAAAAAATATAATATGATGACAGATCTCAGCTGTGAGTCTAAAAGCAGAAGTAATATCTAGGGTGAGTTAGGAATTAAGAAAGATAAGAAGAGATGAATGCTATGGATTGAGAGACCAGGCAGGACCTTGGGTTTAAAGCCTGGAGTTGGTAGAAAGTAATATCTTGGAACAAAAAACTTTACTGATCATATTCATAGAATCATGTGATTTAGAGCTAAAAAGGGACAGGGTGGAGGCAGTGTACAAATTGGAGTAGAATGTTGAGGTGAAACAGAGGAATCTTTCTCTTCTCCCTCAATTGAAGCTTCTTGGAATACTGGGTAAGCTAGGGAAAAGAATGGGGGAGAAGGATGTGGCATCTGGCACAGCTGAGAAGGCAGAAGAGTGATGGGTAAATGGGAGAAAGGGTTGTGTCCAGTTTAGAGAGAAGATTGTGGTGGCATAGAAGGCATGAGGGGAGGAGGGGAAGGAAGTCAGGTTTGTGCTTAATTTCTTCACTTCATCAGGGGTGAGGGAGACTATGTTCAGCTGGTGGGGGCCCATGTGACAGGAAGGGCCCAAGTGGCTCTGTGCCCAGTCAATTGCCTCATTCAGAGCTGGCAGATGGCACGGGAAGGCACGCTCTGGCAATGGAAGAGTTAATGGCAGTGCCCATCTGGACAGTTGGCCCTGCCCTCCACAGGGGATGCTGGGGGCGTGAGTGTGGGGGTGTCTGTTAAAGAAGCTGGTATCTAGGCTGGTACCCTCTGCAGCTCGCTCAACACATAACTGGCTCAGGAATGGCCATGGCTTCCCCCACACCCATTTTTCTCTGGCTTCCTCCAGCAAACTGCAGGGACTTTCATTCAGTACCATCTTTCACCCAGAGACCAACAGACAGACCCTGGGATTGCATTCCCTTGGAACAGCCAGGTAGGGAGAGAGAGGTCAGACTGACAGAAGTGATATACAAGAGGGTGTCAGGGCCTCTGGCCACGACTCAGGGACTGAGAGATGCCCATTCTAGCTCAGAGATTAGAGACGCTGGAGATAATAACTCAGACACTGGAGACCAGAGATCGTCCCTGGGGGTAGGGGGTGGCCGGTGGTGATTAGACTCCTCCCCTCTTCTTCCCCCATCCACCCACCCACTTTTCGCCCCCGCCCCATGATTTGGCACCGGCGCATTCCAGCCTTTTCAAGGGCCCCTACATACTCGGCCCTGGCCCTCCTCTCTTCCCTAACACCCAACCCCTGCACCCTTCCTCGGATTGGACTCTGGCCTGTTGGAGGGCGGGACCTGGGGGCCCTTACGTCATCGAGGGAGGAGGGAGGTGGAGCAGGGAGGGGGGAGGGTGGGGGTGGGGAGGGGGAGAACAGGGCGCAGGCAGGCTCAGCACCACGGAGAGCTCCCTCCCCGGCCCTTGTTTTGCTGCGGAGCTACTGTCACTTGAGGAGGGAGGGGGTGAGGGGCCGGGGGCTCTGAGTGTGGAATCAGGGGAATGGCCAAGGAGGGGAGGGGGGGTTGGGGCCGGCTGAGAGCCCAGTCCTGAGCCGGTAGGGCGGCCAGGGCGCAGGGTAAAGGTAGGGGCGGGGGGCCCGGGGAGCAGAAGGGCGGCGGGCAGCGGTGGCAGCACCACTTCTGGATGGAATCCAGCTGCGTCCAGTCCACCATGGCTCTGGGGCTGTCCTCTAAGAAAGCATCTTCTCGCAACGTGGCCGTGGAGCGGAGGAATCTGATCACCGTTTGCAGGTGAGGAAAGGCCGAAGAGGTGGGGGTGGGAGGCTGCCAGGGCCTGTGGGGAGAAAATTAGACCACGAAGGGACAAGACAGATGAAAAGAGCTGGGGTGGGAAGAACTGGCACTGGGGGGGAGCAGGGCTGGTCCATTCCGAGATTTATTCCGAATACAGGTTGGACTTCTAGGATCAGGGTGGCTATGGGTATAAAGCACCCGACAGAAGGCAAAATACTTAAAATGAATAGCAGGCCTGCTTAACTGGTCACTAAAGTGGGGACAGAAATTGAAGAGGGCTGTCTCCCACCCTTTTAGACCTTTTCAGGGCCCATGTCTAGCTTGGGGACAAAGGGAAATTCCTCCTTTGGCACTGAGGCTTCCTGCAAAGACAAGAAAGTGCCATTATATCTGGAGAAGGGAGAGAACTGGAGGGGGAGGAATAGGAAGGGTTGGCACCCTGGGGAGGGTGGGTATAGGGAGCAGGTACTGAGAGTGACAGCCTGATGGATGGTGCCTATCACACCCTCAGCACAGTTTTTCTCCTCCTACATGACTTCCTTTCACTTCAAGAACAGAAAAAGAGGGAGACACTTCTCCCTGTTGACTTGGACCTCTGGAGCAGACTCTTCTGTGGTGGGAAGCATGGACTTGAAAATTCTCACTAATACCCCAGGATATGGACTGTGCCCCATCATCCCTGGGCACACATTCTACAGTCTGGGTCAACTATTTTAAATGATAGGGGGAAACTGGGCACTAAGAATCTTTCTAAGTCCTGAAAGATGTCAGGAGGCACCAATAAGAGCTGTCCATCAGTGAGAACCTAGGGTGGAAGGAAGGATAGAGTATACCCACTCTCCAATCATGAGGAATCTCTCTCAATCTATTTCATGGTGGGAGGAGGGAAGAACAAATTGGCAATTTTGAAAAAAAGTTTTTCCTTCTCAGGTACTGTGGGAATGTCAGGACTCTGAATGGGGCTGGAGGGCAGGGAGAGAATGGAGGGAGGAATGGGGCTGATTACATGAGGAGAGACCCAGAGACATAGGGGTAATAGAGGAAGTGCAGCCAAGAGTCTAAAGGGATGTTACCACCTCTCAGATCTTCCTCCTCTTGCCCTAGTGTCCAGGAAATACCCCCTGCCCAGTTCTGGTATTTCAGTGATTCAATTACTTCTGACTCCATACCCAAAATAAATCCTGCCAATAGCACTAACCTCACACTTCAGAAGGCAGAAGTGGCTTCAGGATGAGCCACCTTCCCCTTAATCACATCCTACCCCAGTTTCCCTCCTTATATTTCTTGTTGCTATTTCCCCATGCCACTTAAACCTGCAAAAAGCCTCAAGATACCATATTGGGAAAAGAGGCATTTCTGTGGAGGGCTCCCCTAAGTCAAATGTAAGAAATCAAGGCTGTCCCCTGCCACACACAACTGGCATCTTCCTTCTAAATACAGGCCTTTGTTCTGGCCCTTCTCTCACTGGAACCTATGGTTACCAGCTACCTGGGCTAGTCTCTGATGATGCTCTCCATGGGCTTTGCATCTATGCAAATTCAGTTATGAGCCCTAAGTCCAGTCCAGGCCCCTATCCCTTCCAGCCCCCTGGCTATCTCACTGCTTGTCCCTGTACTCATGGTCCCTTCTCCAGTTTCTTTGTCCCCTCCTCATTTTCTTTCCTCTTCTTGCTTGTCATATGGCTGTCCACCATTACCTTGAAGGGAAAACCCCTTCTCTGTACTTCAAACCTCTCTTCATGATCCTCCATTCTCTCCTACTTTGCTGTAGTCTCTAACCAAGAGACAGGCTTTCTTCTTGCTAAAACCAAAACCTGCATGTGTCCTCTTTAAGAAAAAAATTCTTAAACCCTTAGAATCAATACCATGTATTGGTTCCAAAGCAGAAGAGTGGTAAGGGCTAGGCAATGGGGGTCAAGTGACTTGCCCAGGGTTAGGAACAGCTAGGAAGTATCTGAGGCCAGATTTTAACCTAGGACCTCCAGTCTCTAGGTCTGGCTCCTCAACCATTGAGCCACCCAGCTGTCCCCAACTTGTGTTCTAGATCCCTTGTCATCTCCCAGAGGTAGCTTACCACCTCGAGCATCTTGAATTTCTCCATCCATTAGCTGCTTTTTTTGCTGCTTCTGGACACTTTTACATTTACATGTAAAATGTAACATCTCCACCTCCTCAGAAACCCTTTACTTGATCATGCCATCCCTTCCAACTATTGCCTTCTCCATTTCAGAGCCAAACTCCTGGAAAGGCTTGTCTACATTTAGGCTTCCATGTCCTCACCTCTTCCTCATTCTCCTCCCTTCTGACTTCTGATGCCACTACTCTCTCAAAGGCTGCCATTGATGTAACACTCCTATGTGGTCTTGGAGAAGTGACTTCACTTCTCTTGGCCTCTGTAAAATGAGAGGGTTACACTAGATGATCTCTAAGCTTCTTTTATCTCTAAACCGATGACCCTATGGTCTCACCTGCTGTTTCTCAGTATTTATTTGATGTGGCCTCTCTGTAGTTCTTGACACTGCCAACCACCCCTTTCTCCTGATTACTCTCTTCTCCATGGGCTTCCATGATGCTGTTCTTTCTTAGTTCTCTTACCTATCTGATCAGTTTTTTTTTTCCTGTTTCCTTTGCTGAATCATCATATAGTTCCCATACCCTAAATGTGGGCATCCCCCAAGGCTATGTTTGGGCTCTCTTCTCTCTCTAAACCCTCTCAGTGATCTCATCAGCCCCCATGGGTTTAATTACCATCTCTGCAGATGACACAAAAATCTAGGTATTCAGACCTAATCTCTTTCCTCAATACCAGTACCTCGTTGCTGCTTGGACTTCTTCACCTGGATCTCCCGGACATCTTAAACTCGACAGATAGAAAATCAATCCATTTCTATCCTCCCCACTAAATCTATCCACCCTCCACACTTCCCTGTTTCTGGGGAAGGCTCCACCATCCTTTCCAGTCACCCATTTTTGAGTCATCCTTGTCTGTTCCCTTTCCGTTCTAGCCCCCACCCACCTATATCCAATCAGTTGCCAAGGCCTGTTGATTTTACTGTTACTGTCACAATATTTTTCACATGGGTCCCCTCCTTTCCATGCACACAATCACCTCCCCCCAACTTAAGCAGCCCTTCATCACCTCTCACTGACTATTACAATGCTCCTCGAATTAGCCTGCCGTTTAAAAAAAAATCTTCCCTTCCTTCTTAGAATCAATATTAGATATGGATTCCAAGGCAAAAGAGTGTTAAGGCCTAGACAATTGGGGTCAAATGACTTTCCCAAGCTTATCTTCTAAACCCATCCTTTATGCATCTGCCAGACTGGTATTCCTAAAACACAGGTCTGACCTCATCATTCCTCTATTCAAAGTCTTTCACTGGCTCCTGGCTGCCTCTAAAATAAGATGCAAAAGGGGAAGCTGGGTGGTTCAGTGGATAGAGAGCCATGCCTAGGGATCAGAGGTCCTGGGTTCAAATCTGGCTTCAGATGCTCCCTAGCTCTGTGCCCCTGAGAATGTAATTTAATCCCCATTGTGTAACCCTTGTTGCTCTTCTGCCTTGGAAGAGACACCTAGTATCAATTCTAAGATAGAAGGAAAGGGTTTAAAAAAATAATAAATAAAATAAATATTTTATTTACTAAATAAATAAAATCAAATTATTAAATAAATAAAGTCCTCAGCTTCACATTGGAAACCATCCATGATCTGGCTCCCATCTCTCTTTCCTGTTTCATTTCATATTATACACTCTCTGTTCTAGTAAAACTGGCCTGCCCACTGTTCACTTTCTATGAAATTCCTCCTCTCACCTTTTTACCTTTGCTGGGCCTGGCCTCTGTTTCTGGAATGCAGGAGCTCCTCACTTTTGTCTCTTAGATTCCCTAACTTCCTCCAAAGCATTGCTCAGGTGCGACTTCTCCATCCATTCCATTGCTAGTGCTCTCAGCCCATCTGCCTCCCAGCCCCAGTTATGTCACTTGTATACATGCTCTAGCCTTCCCTGCTCTAGAAGAACATAATCTCCTTGAGAGCAAAAGCTTTTTCCATTTTTGTTTGTAGATTTTTACTTCCTAGCATAATGCCTTGTACATAATAGAGGGCTTAAGGGACAACCAGGTTGGCTCCTTATGTAGAAAGCCTGGCCTGGAGACAGGTTCAAATGTGGCCTCAAACATTTCTTAACTGTGTGACCCTGGGCAAGATTTTTTTTTTTTTAGAAAATAGAGGCTGAGAAATGACTGTTGCATTGAATGTGGACAAAAATTCCAAGAGGGGGTGGGATCTCCCTTCTTGACCTGAAATCTCCATGGAGTCAAGGAGATAACAGTGGAAGATCATAGACATTGATTATAATTTGGAAACCAATATGGTTTCTGAATTTATACTCCCCCCCCCCAAACCTTTACCTTCTGTCTTAGTATCAATTCTAAAACAAAAGAATGGTAAGGGCTAGGTAATTGGGCTTAAGTGACTTACCTAGAAAGTGTCTGAGGTCACATTTGAACCCAGGACTTCCTATCTCCATGCCTGGCTCTCTATCCACTGAGCCACCCAGCTGCCCCTTCATTTACACTTAACAGCCCTGAGAAGGATTTGTTCTCCCCAGGGCCACTATCTCGTAAGTTGCCATTTTATCCAAATTTATTAGAGAACATCAATTATGATGTTTTTTGTGGATGAGAGCCATTTGAACCTTGGGCCTGGTGGTTCCCATAGGAATTTACATGCTTGGGAGAAATATCTCACTGTGGTTGCCATATGGACCCCAACTCTAATTATATACTCACATATTTATTCAGTTTCAACTAAGACCCTTCCACCTCAACTAGAAATCCTTTTTTGTTCATTCAAGAGACCCAATCCCCCAAAAGAACACTAGGAAATATACTTCCTAGCTGTGACCCTGAACGAGTCACATAACTATTTGTCTAGCCCTTGCCTTTCTGTCTGAGAGTGTTCTTAGGAAAGAAAGTAAAGGATTTAAAAGGAAAAAAAAATTAGAGAGTAGTCAGAAAAGAATAGGACGTGAAGGCCTGGCTTAAGATATAAACTTATAACCATAGCCCCAAAGCCAATTTCAACCTAAAATCAACTGAACCTCTAAAAGAATCAATCCTAAGCAAGTCTCAGAGAGGCTTAGTGGCATAGTGGATAGAGTTGGTCTCTAAGCCACCAAGACCTGAATTCAGGTCCTGCCATTGATATATCCTGGCGGTGTGACCCTCAGCAAATCACTTACCCCCTCAGACAATTCTCTATGACTGTAAGTCAGAAGGTGCCAACCTGCATTTCTAAAAATTCCTTCCCTTTTGTCCTAGTAGCAACTCTAAAACAGAAGGGCAATGAAAACACAGGCCCATTCCTTCCATATCCCTATTAAAGTCTCAGTTGACTAAGAAATCCTAATCCTAGCTCCAAACCTTTTTCCCCCAAAGGAAAGTGACTTGGCAGAACCTGGAACATTGCAGTGTTGTAGAAAGCCCCTTGCGTCCAGAGTCAAAGAACCTGGGTTCAAATTCTACTTTCAATATTTCCTACCTGTGTGATCATAAGCCAGTTAATTATATACATATAATTAATTTTTAAAATCATTGGATTTTGGTTTTCTAATCCATTAAATGAAAGGGTTGGTTGGGCTAGATGACCTCCAAGAATAAATAAATAAATTTAAAAAATTTTTAAATGAATAATATGGAAATAGGTATCAAGTGATAACACAAGTACAACCCAGTGGAATTGCTTGTCAGCTCTGGGAGGGGGGTAGGAAGAGGGGTGGGAGAGATCATGAAGCAGGTAACCATGGAAAAATATTTTAAAATACATACATTAATTTTTAAAAATAAATAAAAATAAAAAATAGATGACATCTGAGGTCCCTTCTAGATCTAAATCTAACTTAAACCTGTCTTTGAATCCCAACTCTGCCCTAACTCACTCTGCAAACTTGGACAAGTCTTATATCTATTTAGGTCCTCAGTTTCCCCATCCTAAAATAAGGATTTAGACAAGAGAATCTCTGAACTCCTTTCTAGCTCTGGCATTCTATGATTCTCTGAACACTAATCCAACCCCAGGGCTAATGTTCATTCATCCAAATCTGCTCTGTCTAGATCTTGACCACAAAATCCTAACCTCTAATCCAGCTTCATCCTCAATGTCCCCCTTCTTTCTATTTGTGCCAATCATCACTGCAACTCTCAATCCCAACCGATCAACCCAAACCCAACCCTTAGCCAGTTCTGTGCCTTATCTCAGCCCCAAACTTAACTGAACCTCAGCCCCAGTAATGCTGCCCACGAGGATGAGGGATATTCTCATGGAAGGGTGGCAGCCATCATTGGTTAGCCATGTGGATCCTGCCGGCTCCATGGAGTCAAACACAATATAATCATTATAATGCAGGAATTGGAGGCATTGGGGAACTATAAATTCACTCAGTTTAATTCATTACAACATAATTCATTCAACCAACAAACATATTATGCCTCTACTAAGTGTAAACTCACGTACTACGGAAACGCAAGATCGCATCAGCCACAACTGAATCTTAGTAGTTTTTCCCAATTACATATAATAATAGTTTTTAATGTTTTCCAAATGTTTGAGATCCAAATTCTCTCCCTCCCTCCTTCCCTGAGATGGTTAGCGATTCGATCTAGGTTACACATGTGTGATCATGCAAAACATACACATACACGACTTGCTCGCCATGTTTGGAAAGGCATTTCCTTCTCATCTCTATGACTCAGAGCCTTCTCCCTTCAAAACACAACTTAGGAGTTACCTCGGACAGGAAGCCTTTTCTGACCTACCCATTGGCTCCTGCTCTCTCCTTCCTGAAATTCATTTGTGTAGCAATCAATGGACAAGCAATTATTAAGTGCCTCCTATCTGCCAGGTACTATATAGGCACTGATGATATAAAGAGAAAAATGAAAGTTCATCACCCCCAGGGAGAAGCCACAGAAGTCAGAGAGCTGATCTTGAATCCAGGAAGACCCTGGTTCAAGACCCACCTCTAGGGGCAGCTAGGTAGCACGGTAGAGAGTAGTAGTGCCAGGCCTGGAGTTGGGTTCAAATGTGGCCTCAGACACTTCCTTGTTGTGTGACCCTGGACAAGTCACTTAATCTCAATGGCCTGGTCCTTGTCATATCCAGAATCCCAGAAGGCTGCAATGCATATTGGTTTAGAAAGCCACAAATTAGCATTGTCTATGTGGTATTGCATATTATTTTGTTAAACATTTTCCATTTCCATTTTAATCCAGTTCCAGCCTCACTGGCTGCTTGAGACTGACACCTCCACTCTCTAAGACAATGCATTTCAGAAAAGGGATTCCCTGCACCAATGAAAGAGCCTCTCCTCCCTCCCCTGGGAAGTCACCCTTCCAAGGAAAACACAGGTCTAGTTCCTCTCCCTATGTACACAGATAGGTCATGGGGGTGGAGGTGGGGGTTGGCATTAGCATCTGGGATGTGGCGTTCAAAAAAATTCACAGAGAGGGTGATGCTTGAGCTCAGCATTAGCGGAGACCAGGGATTCTAAGAGGCAGAGCAGAATTGAGCTACTAGAGAGCAGGTCTTATTTCATCTTTGCCTCTGTGCCTGGCATACAGTAAACACTTAATGGTTGTTGAACTCCATCACCAAGGGAGTGTGAGGTGGAATGTGGGGAGGGGATGTCTAGGCATCAGAAAAGGCTTCTTCAAGGAAGGGAATCCGGAGTTGGACCTTCAAGGATGAGATTTGCATAGCCAGAGATGCATCATACCAAGCCCAGGCTGGCCCAGGCAAGGCACTGAGATGGGAGCGGGCCGACTAGGAGGAGGGGCGCATTCCTTTGGCTAGAAAGTGGAGAATGGGATGGGGAGGATGGCAAGATAAAGACCACGGAATCATAGATTCTGTGTAGGAAGGTCATAAGTCCAAGCCCCTCTCTTTTTGTTATTTAGTCATTTCTGACTCTGTGACCCTACTTACGATTTCTTGGCAAAGATATTAGAGTAGTGTGCCATTTCCTTCTCCAGCTCATTTGAGGAAACTGAAGCAAATAGGGTGAATCCAGTCCCAGAGCTCTATCTGCTCATTTTGCCAGTGAGGAAACTGGGGCACAGAGAGATTAAGCAACTTGCCTAGGGTCCTGAATCTAGTATAAGTGTCTGAGGCAGGACTTGAACACAGGTCTCACTTTGGGTCTAGTGTGCTCTTTTCTTTATATCGCACTTCCACTCAAGGCTGAAACGCTAGGTTGGAGACAGACTGTGGAGGGCCTTGAAGGCTAGATTAGGAAATAGGCACTTTATTTGATAGGTAAGAGGCTGCAGTGGAAAAACCACATGCTGCTGAAAAGCTCCCAGCTGAGTGTCAGTGTGCCAGCCTGACCCCAGGAGCCCATTCCTCAAGGTGAGGTGGTTAGGCCTTGGCTCCTACCTCTCCTGGTGCAGAGGAACAGAATGCCCCTGCCCCCAGCACTCACTCCAATTGGACCTTGGTGCTACCCCACTCCTTTTTGTGTCTGCGTCAGATGCCACATTCCCCTCTCCCTTACTGGAATTAGCACCACCAGGGTGCAGGGCAGCTGGTGTGTGGGTGGCTGGAACAGCACTCAGAAGGAAAAGAGGCAAGAGGATTGGGGGGGGGCGTAAAAGAGGAGTCTCTAAGGAAAGGAGGGGCATCTGGGCAGTGGTGCTCCTTGCCCTCTGCTCTTAGAATGGAGAATAGGAAATGCTCTACTGGAGGGAGTGGATGTGGGGGGTGGCTCTCCCTATACCTGCTGTCACTGTCCCCCCCTTGGCAGCCCCTTCCTTCCCCTGCCAGATTTCCATTCTTCTTCCCTCAGTGTTGCCCCATCTTTCCACCCCCACCCCCATACTTGCTACCCCTTCCTTCCCATCCAGTTCCAGGTCTCCATCTCACTGTTGGCTGCTCCAGGCTTGGTCTGGCATGCCATTCCTCTCAGGTACCATCCCAATTTTGCCCCTGATGCCCTGTCACCCTGTGTGCTTAGGTTCTCCGTGAAAACTCTGCTGGAAAAATACACAGCCGAGCCGATCGACGACTCCTCGGAGGAGTTTGTCAACTTTGCAGCCATCTTGGAACAAATCCTCAGTCACCGTTTCAAAGGTGGGCATGTCCCCCCCCCCCCCCAGGTCCCAGACACAAACCCATCAGCCACCTTAATCCTTGGACACAACGGCTTCCTCGGCTCCTCATGGCTTTCTTCTTTCCTACCATCCTGGGCCATGTCCCTCTCCATCACATCCTGGACAGAAGGAGGGGGATCCTGGGGATGTGTTTCCCTGGGCAGGGACCCTCCTGAGCTCTGCCTATGCAAGACACACTACAAATAGCACCTGGCTCAACACAGTTACACAGAGAAAATGCTCATGCATGTATGCCAGTGTTCATGCAATCAACATGTCTAAGTACATGTATGCATAATTCCTATGGACACATTTTCTACATGCAGACATCACACATGTAAATGTTTCTATGCCTGGGTGTATACCTCTCGTCCTCTGGGCCTCATGGGCCCTCTCCAGGGTGTCCCTGGCTCAGCTTCATCTCCCTTCCAGGCCCTGTCAGCTGGTTCAGCTCTGATGGGCAGAGGGGCTTCTGGGACTATATCCGACTGGCCTGTAGCAAGGTGCCCAACAACTGTGTGAGCAGCATTGAGAACATGGAGAACATCAGCACAGCCCGGGCCAAGGTGAGGGAAACCTCTATGTGAGTAAAGGGTAGAAGCCTGCAGTGGAAGGGAACGTGGGTTCCCTTTGTACTTTTAAAATTCACAGTATAGAGGAAGAAGGCTACAGGTGAGGGATTGTATGTGTGCCTGTAGACCAGGGAGTATATGTGTATGGCACAGGGAGGGTTAGACAACTGACCATGGTACCATTTATCCATCCATGGATCCAAGAGGCATCAAGTTCCCCAGTTCTCTTTCCCATCCCTCCCATTTCCCTCTCCTAAGACCTCAGACATCTCTAGCCCCAAAATCTCAAAGATAGGTGAGGGGAGACTTAAGGAGCACGACCCACAGAATAGGGATGAGAGGAGGTGATGGGCTTGTGTTCCTTTGGGGGAGGGGGTGCTCCTCTACTGTCCCCTTCTCCAGGGGCTGCATATGATGAGCTGTGGGTTGTAGGGCCGAGCTTGGATACGGGTGGCGTTGATGGAAAAGCGGATGTCAGAGTATATCTCCACAGCCCTGCGGGATACCCGGACCACCAGGTCAGAACCCTACTGTGCCCTCTAACTCTAAAGACTTACAAGTTCCCCAGCATGCAGAGCTTTCCCCCATCTCTTGGCTCCCTTAGCTCTTCCTCTTCTCTAGAATATACTCCCCAGCTACTTCGACATACCTGGGAGGACAAGTCCTGGGATGTCCAGATTTCCCAAAGGCTGTCTGGGGGTGGGCACTCCAGGGCAAAAAGGGGAAGTGACTAAGGAGGAGGAAGCATGTGCACCGTAGCAATGCCCAGCTGATTTCACCCAACCTGTACTTCCCATTCGTACATCCACACCCTTCCTCAACAGCCCCTAAGAACTAGATATTAGAGGAGACATTGTCCCTGCCCTAAGGGACATTCTATTGCCTGGCAATAAGGACTATACTTTTGTAGGGGCAGACACACAGGAAAAGTGCCTTTCAACAGGGAAAGAGGTTCTGGTGAGGAACAGGGTGGAGGAGACTTCCAGGGCCTCAGTTTCATCAGCTAGAAAATGGCAATGATAGTTTCACTACCTGCCTCACAAAATGGGGAGGAAAGCCCTTGGCAAACCTTAAAACCTCAAGTGAACAAGACTATTACCAGTCTGAGGTGGAAGAATTATGGAGGGGACAAATGGGATGGAAAGAGCCCCATGGATGGAAGGGTAAGAGGAGTGACAGACAGCACCTTTCCTACTGCAGAAGGTTCTATGATGCTGGGGCCATCATGCTTCGGGAAGAGTCAGCAGTGCTTACGGGGATGCTGATTGGACTTAGTGCCATTGATTTCAGGTGGGTATGGATTCACCCTGCCACCCCCCAGTTCCCATCACCTAAGCTGACTTCCCTCTCCTCTTTCCCAGCAAATCTTCCCTACTCCCTGATGGGTCCTTTCTCTTTCCCTTCTCCTCTAGCCTCCAGCCCTCCATCATCACACCAACCCCTCACCCACCCTGGATTGGTTTTTTGTCTTTTTTTGTCTCAGCTTCTGTCTTAAGGGAGAGGTGATGGATGGGAAGACTCCAGTTGTGATTGACTACACCCCCTACTTGAAGTTTACCCAGAGGTGAGATTCCTCACTGCCACCTGCTAGAGATCCTGCCCAACTAACCCAGGGGCAGGCAAGAGAAAGAGGTTGAACTAAGTCAATCCAGATATCCAACAGGATAAAACCTTAGACTGGGTGCTCCTATCCCCTCAGTTTACACAATCTCTTTCCCACCCAAAAGGAGAGGTATCTCAATAGCCAGCTCTCTCTGCTCCACCTGCAGGTGCCAAAGTGTGTGATGGTGGAAGGGGAAGGGGGGAATTATGGTAAAGCCAAGATCTTGCTTCCTGCCTTCAGGCTCAAGTACTTTTCCAGATCCATGGGGTGGAAGGCAGGAAGGAGGGAGATACAGAGTTCTCAGTCCTTGTCCTTCCAGCTATGATTACTTGACTGATGAAGAAGAGAGACACAGCGTGGAGAGCAGCACCAGTGAGGATAATTCCCCAGAGCACCCCTATATGCCTCTGGTGACAGATGAGGACAGCTGGTACAGCAAATGGCACAAAATGGAGCAGAAGTTCCGCATTGTTTATGCTCAGAAGGTGCACAAGCATTGGGACGGGGATGGCTAAGGGAGTGGGGACACCGGACCGCCTCAACTCCTTCCCCCAGGCTGGCCTGAAACAAACCAGGTAGTGGTCCAGTGCTGCCCTCAAAGGCCCAAACTGAGGGGCTCTCCTGTCCCTTCTCCCCCAGGGCTACCTGGAGGAGCTTGTTCGACTTAGAGAATCACAGTTAAAGGACCTGGAAGCAGAGAACAAGAGGCTTCAACTGCAGCTAGAGGAGGCAACGGTACAGAATCAGCTTGAGAAGCGAGAGCTGGAGGGAGTCATCCTGGAGCTGCAAGAGCAACTGTGAGTGTTTTTGGTCTCCATTGTTCTCGTAAAGCCTTGCTGCTGCTCCACTGGCCCCTAAATTCTGCCTCCAACCTAGCTGACCTTCCATCACCCTTTTCATCATTGTTCCAAAACCTTTTACATACCCACTAACCCCTAGAGCCCCCAAATATCACATCTAGTTCTTAACGGATCTATTCTTAAGCCTGAATTTTTGCAAGCCTCATGACCTTCCTGACCCGCTGCCCCCCTTGCCAATCTGACTCTACTTTGAACCTGGCTGCCCTCCAAGCCTGACTCCCTTTCTCCCTCAGGACAGGCCTGATCCCTTGTGAAAATGCCCCCCTAGCCCAGGTCTCCAAGGAGCTCACCTCATCACCACAGTGGCCATCACTGGGGACACTCAATGGGAATGAGGCAGGGAATGATCCCAAGATCTACCGGAGGTAACAGTGAACATGGTCAGGCTTTCCCCCTACCTCTGGGGTTCTGGGCAAGGGTCCCTTCCTAGAGCATAGGCATGAGAACTTAAAGACAGCTGAGGGGAGGGACAGATGCTGGCTGCTCCTGGGGGCCCCTCTGTAGGGTAGAGGTGGAGGTTCCTGGGTGTGAATCCTATCCACCTATCTGCCCACCTGACAGACACAGCTTTATGAGCACTGAGCAGCTGTCTGCTGAGGCCAGCCTGAGCTCTGATTCCCAACGGCTAGGAGAGGGCAAACGGGACCGGGAACCCTGGGGTCCCATTGGTGAGTCCCCTCTAAATTCCCCCACCCCCATCATCAGCGCTGACCCCTTCCCTTCTTCCCTTAAAGGGACCAAGTTTGCCACTTCATCTGCCTCTCTCCTCAGGGAAGGACCCAACACCCTCCATGCTGGGCCTCTGTGGCTCCCTGGCTTCCATTCCCAGCTGCAAGTCCCTGGCAAGCTTCAAATCCAACGAGTGCCTCGTGAGTGATAGTCCAGAGGGCAGCCCAGCCCTGAGCCCAAGCTGAGCCAGGAATTGCCCCACTGGGCCAGACACATGGCCCTTCCCCTCAGTTCTTGTGGATAATGAGGCCACCTTTCCCAACCTCCATCATCCATTTCTCCTTCCCGCTGAAGAGCCACAGCTGACCTGGCAGCTTGGGAGGAAGGGGTAAGATGAAGGATTGGATCCAAAAGCTACCTGGTCTAGGGAAGGCCTTGCAAAACCACTGGGAATGTGAGAAGGGAGGAGGGGAAAGGCCCTGGATCGAATTCATTCTTCTCTCTCATCCTTACATCAGGCTCTTAGGGAGAGGGAGAAGGAAAAGCTTGGACAGTCTCCTGGCAGTCTTCTCCCCCCTCTAAAAGCTGGGGAAGTTGGGTTAACAGCACCCACTCCTTACCACTCTTCTCTTGTTTGTCTCTACGGAAACCCCCTGGGTCATCCGCTCCCTTCCCCAGCTCCCTGGGTGGCTCAGCGGAGGGGAAGACAAAAAAAATAAAAGTTGCAGAAATGATGTGACTTGTGTGTGGACTTGGGTTGTGCGCACAAGGTTGGGTGTGGAGGGTGTGGAGACTGAGTCTTCGAGAGAATCTGCCCAGGCTGTTGAGGAGCAGCCCCCTCTCCCAAGGGCTTGTCTGGGTCCCAGAGCCCCCTCTCTCACTGGCTGGGGTTCCTGCCCTCATGAACCCCAAGTATTAAGAGTCAAAGCCAAGAATACAGCAAAGCTTCATCATCTTTGGATCCAAAGGATTCAACAAGGGGCATATTGAGACAAAGCAGGATCAGGGGGTGGGCTAATGTCCAGAGGAAAAAACAAGGGGCCAACAATAGGAAACAAGAAGTTTGGTCTGTAGGAAAGGAGGAGAAAATATTGCATGGAGGAAGAGGGGAGTTTTGTTCCCTGCATGGTACCCTAGTATTGTAAGGTAGGAGTAGGCATCTCACTCTCCCTGGGACATAAGATGAGAGGGTGATGCCCTGCCCTACCACCCACCCACCCCCAGGGTAAGGAAAGATTGTGCAAGTCTCCTCTCCCAAGGGAGAGCCAGAGCTGGTTTCCTCAGGAGACTGATATCTTTCACTTCTCTCCCACTCTCCCTTCAAGGTCCCCGGGGGCATTTTTCAAGGTTCAATCTCTGGAAAAAATTTTTGCTAAATTCGTAGGTGCTGATCATAATGGCACAGGAGGGGGCTGCCTTGATGATCCGTGGGAGGAAGCCTTGGGGAAAGAGCAAAAGAAAAAGACTAGGGTTAAGACTTAGAAGGAACTCCAAGAGGCCTTCCCTAAGTTCATCCCCAGAAGCAGCCAGCCACACCCTGTCTCCTGCCTTAGCCCTTGATGCCCACCTGCAAAGAGTCCTCTGGCCCCTGACTCAGCCTGAATCCGTCGGAGTAGCAACCAGGTGGAAGTGGAGCGTGGGGATGTCACTGCAAAAGGAGGGAGGGCCTGAGGAGCTCCACAGGGAATCCCCAGGCAGATGGCTTACACACCACCGTGGCACTGAGGCTTGGTCATCAGCACTGCCCTATCCCCCAGGTATCTGTGCTGGGTCTCTAGGATGCCCAGGCCTTTCCCAGCATTCAGCACAATGCCCAGAACATAACAGGTGACTGACCTCTCAAGGCTCCCACACTTCCCAGCTCCATCTGACGCTGAGTTTTTACCACATCAAAAGGCAGTGTGAGCACAGCAGCCACCTGGGGTGGGAGAAAGGCATTAACCCTGTCCCCAGCTCCACCGCTCCACTGCAGGGCCCCAAAGATCCTCCCTCTCCCCAGCCTCATCTTTCCAGCTCCACTCTGCCCCCAACAAAGGCAACAGGATGGGCCCAAGACCCAGGGGACCAGGAAGGTTCAGTCCTTGTGAGTTTGGGGGCCCTGGTTAAGTCTCCTAACCTCTCTGGGCAAAGGCTTTTCACCCTCTCCACAACGTATAAAGCCCCTATTGGACAGGGTCCTCTCAGCTGTCCCTTGACCCTGCAAGTTCCCCCTCCACTGCTGGCACCCACTGTTCCCCAAATTCTGCCCCTTATGCTCCCCTCCCCCGGTATCACCCACTCACTGTTCCTGAGAAGGCTCCAGACACAAAGCTGATGCCGACTGAAGTCCGGTCCTTGGCTGCCATCTTACAGAGCCATGTCTTCACTAACTCATAGTTAAACCAGTACAGGGCTAGAGGAGAGGGTGGGAATGGGGCTCAACAAGGGTTTGGGGAAGACCACCAAGAGGCACCCTGGTGTGGGTGAGCAAGATGGGTTCATGGAACAGGCAGAGACAGCAGTCCTATCAACCCTCCATCCCTCCCCTGGGTCATACATCCCACCAAGTCCCTCATACTCCAACTCCAGGACTGCTCCCCAATCCTGCCTGGCCTTCATCCCAGTCCCTTCTCTCATGCCGACATACCTGAGAAAGGCACATCCCTTAATGCAGTGGCACCCCAACCAAGCCACAGAGAGCGCCAGCCGCCCTGGGACACAGCTGCCCGGACACAGGCCCCAAGTTCACGGTAGGACAGATGCTGAGCCTGAAGCTTTGTTCTCACTAGCTCCAGGGGGCTGATCACAGTCACAGTACCCACTGCAGGAGGAATGGTATGAAAAGGGCATCAGGGTACTGATGGCCAAAGGACAAGAAGCCTGAGACTGGGCTGGGGTGAAGGAAGCTGAGGGTCTGAGGGACTAGAGGCCTTAAGAACATCAGTAAGGAGGGGGCAGCTGGGTAGCTCAGTGGATTGAGAGTCAGGCCAGAGATGGGAGGTCCTGGGTTCAAATCTGGCCTCAGACACTTCCCAACTGTGTGACCCTGGGCAAGTCACTTGACCCCCAGTGCCTAGCCCTTACCACTCTTCTGCCTTGGAGCCAATACACAGTATTGACTCCAAGATGGAAGGTAAGGGTTTAAGAAAAAAAAAAAGAACATCAGTAAGGGGAAGGGAGAGGAAGAAGAGGTCAATGATTGAAACAGTCAGCGTCAGAGATCAGGAGTCAAGGGCAAAAGGTGGTACTACTGCCTTAGCTCCCTCCTTTCTTCTCCACTGGCTACATTGGGCTGGGCAGAGAGCACTCACATCGGGCCATAGCCCCTGCCACCATGGGTGCATAGAGGTCAGAAGTCACAGTTCGGCTGCACAGGAGAGCCTTGAGCTGGTCATAAGTGGTAAAGTATATAGCGGTGGCAGGCACTGTCATCACTCTGTTGGAAAGTTATAGGAGAGAGCTGCCATGGCATCTGGCCAGGAAAATATCCACCCTCTCCAGCTCCCACTGTGGAAGCCAACCACATCCTCTAAGTAACATCCTCCCCAGCCCAACTTCCCACCCACCAACCACCCTAAAAGTCTGGAAAAGGGCAGGCAGGAGGAAGGGACAAGGTAGAACCTGGAAAAATCCTTACAGAGTTGCAGGAAGGCCACTCCACAGGGTCTTGGCACCCTCATGCCGAGTAATCTTCACAAAGGCATCCTGGGCAAGTAGAAAGCAGAGGGATAAGATGGGTTCACTGAAGGGTACAAGGCTGGTGCTCTGACCCCAGATCACTTCTGGATATCCAAATATTAGCCACCCTGACCCAGTTATCCCTGAGATAGCCCTCTGGGGCACAGGAAACTATCCCCAGGGAATCCAAAGAGCTTTTGTGCACAGAGGCTCACCATGGTGCCTGTGAAGTAGGTGGGATGCTGGTACCAGACAGCACATCGGGAGCCATTCTGACAGAGATAGAGGGGCTCAAGGATGCCATTGCAGTAAAGCATACACCTCCCTGGAGGAAGAGAAGATAGCTGCAGGGATGGGGGTCATAAGTCCAATGGCTGCCTCTTCCAAGATTGAGAGGGAGGTGATGAAATCAGATGACTAACTGAGGTGGGATGACATTTTTCTTTTGGTCTGAATCCATGTTTTTATGGGGAGGGAAGTGGGGGAGTTGAGAAACTCCTAGAGTGGAAACTCCTTCCACCAATGCAGACTAGCAGGTATCTGTAACTTGTAGTCCTAAGAAAGGTGTTAGAACACATTGAAGATCACAAAACCAGTATTTGTCTGAGGCAGGATGAGACACCAAGTCCCCTGATGACCATTCTCCTTCCATTCTGAATGAACACAACCTCCAACTGCCACCAGTCCCAACCCTAGACCTAGTTTGTTGGTTGGTTGGACAACTATTTATGGAGGAACCAAAATGGACTTACATTTAGTGTAGGGAATGCTCCAGGACCCCTGGGATTGTGCCAGCCCTAGAATATAAAACCCACTACCATTTAACAACTTCTTCCAATGATCACCAATCCCTAGGATGCCCATACTCGCTTGTTCCCCTCCACCCAATACCAATTCTGAACCAGGGTTGAGGGAAGAACACTTGGAGAATAAATATGGCCCATCATCTTCCTCCACCCCAGCCCAGGTAGGCACTCACCACTAGTGGGAGAAGGACGCTGGGATTGTAGTCGGACCTTTACCACATCCAGTGGGGTCACTGAGGGAACAAAGGACAACTCTGAAAACACTCAGCCTGACCTCCAATCCCCACTGCTCTAGCCTTGGCCTTCCCCAAACTTCCTTACTGAAAACGGAGGTAACGAGGGCCCCTGTGCCTGATGCCACCATCTGCTGCAGGGGGCTGATGCCCCCAGGTGCCTTCTCTGCCATTACACTGTCTCTTGCCTGTAAAACATCATTGAGAACATCAGCTATCACCTGGGTTGGGGGTGGCTTGCAAGGCAATAAGTCTCACTTACAACCCGACATCCTTCTAGGTCTGCCAGATATTCCCCATCATCCCCACAAACACATGCATACAGGGCAGCCAGGGGTGGGAAGTACAAATGAAATACAGGATTAGAGAAGGGGGAACCAAAAAATGCCAAGCATTTACATGCTGATAGGATTGTCAGTAATCTCCTGCTTTGAACTCATCCTATCCTCTACCTTGTCCCATATCTAAACTGTCAAGCTTCTGGGATTGGGGCAAAAGGGGTGGGGTGGGGGGTCCGGAATAAGGGAATATCATAGATTTAGAGCAAGGACTTCAGAGAACATGTAGTCCAACCTTCATTCTACAGAATGAGGAAACTGAGGCCCACAGGCATTAATTACCTTGCCCAAAATCATATTGATGACTGTAAGGAAGGGAATAGGTGCCTACTATGTGCCAGGCACAATGCTAAGTGCTTTACAACTATGTTCTCACAAAAAACCCTACAGTATAAGGTGAGTGCTATCATTATCCCCATTTTATAGCTAAGGAAACTGAGGCCAGCAGGAAGTTACATGACTTGCCCAGGATCACATAGCTTTTAAGTGTCTAAGGCCACCCTCCGCCACCTAGCTGTCTTCAGTAGTAAGGAAAGGAGAGGGGAAGTAAACATGCTCTCCCAAGATAATGCCCTGTCAGAGAGATCTGGCACCCTTCAGAGGGGTTCTGGCAGCACAGACCAAGATTCCCTCGATGAAGGATGGCAGAATTGGTGGAGAGGGGGAGGTGCCTGACCTGTACCCTCAAAGAAAAAGAAACTAGGAGGATGTCCTGGGGAGGCAGGGGTCATCTTTCAGATGAGCAGAGGGAAACAATTTGGAGAATACACACCCGAAATGGGGCAGCCCCTACCATGTACCTCCAGGCCAGGACAGATGAAATTGGGGACGGGGATGAAGGAGAGAAAAAGTTGATAAGAACCTGCCCCCCTCCCCTCTCCTCAGGTTCACCAAGTTTTGGGGGTTCAGAGAGGGGGTCCTCCTCCCCCATTGACTGTTACTCACCCCGTATACCCAGATCTATGATTTACAACGTTTAACCCCATTGTATAAAGGAGGAAACTGAGACTCGGGGAAGGGGGGATGGAGGGGCGAGACTCGCTCAGGGTCTCTCGACCAGCCCAGGGAGGCCAAGGGAAAAATAAGCCTCTCCTCCGGGTCCCTAGCCCGTCCCGGCCTGGGCCCTAGCACTTGCCCCGACCTGCCGGCCTACCCTCCTCCCTCCCCCTCCCTCCCAGCGGCCTCGAGGCCCTCGCCTTCCTCGGCTCCCACCTGCCCCAGGCCCCGCGGGGGCTCGGTGTCCTCGCGCCGCCGCCGCCAGGCGAGCCCATCCTCGTAATGGGGGGGGGGGAAGGCCGTAGCTCTAAGCGCCCCCCATCTTCACGCTCCCGGCTCCCTCCAGGATCCCTACCCGGTGCCCCCGCCCCCTCGTCTGCTCCTCCTCTCCCCTCCCCCACCCGCGCGGCACGGGCCAAGCAGCCGAGATCCCAGAGTGACGGCGGCCCCGCCCCCAGCCCACGGGCGGCTTCCGCGGCGCACGCGCTCCTCACTTCACGCATGGCTGAACGGTGGTGAAGCGCCGGGTCTGGGAGGCGGCGAGGGTCCTCCGCAGACCATCCCGGCCCTCCCCCGGCCTCGGGCCCATAGCCCGGTGCCTGCCGCCTGCCGCTCTCGGAAGCCGAGCCTAGATTCCTGCTCCTCCCAGCTCTAGGATGGGCGGGGCCGTAACCCTGGAGTTTAGAACTCCCCCTTCCTCAAGGTCACAGGAAGTCCTGGCGGGGAGGGGAGGAGAAAGAGGGAGAGAAGGGGGAGGGGCAGGGAAGAAGGAAAGGGGGAAGGGAGAGCCTTCTCCTCCCCGACCCCTACCTCCATCCGGGCTCCCCCTTCCTTTCTCCCTCCTCTCTCTCTCCATCTCCCCCTTCCCCCCTTTCTCAGGCAATTTAATTAATGAATTTGGTGATCCTGAAGAGTCAGGGGAACCTGGGTTCAAGTTCAGCCCCCGACCAAAAATCAAATACTGTCTGCACATCCTCTGGCTACTCTCTTAAGAATGAATTGCGCAGATGCCAAATCTGTATCAGAGGAAGGTAATGTCTCCCTTCCCGCCTCCCGCCCCCCGCCCCCCCCCCTTCCAGTTCCCACTCTCAGTGAAATCTGTATTTTTAAAAAATAAACTCATATTAATAGAGGGAAACATATCCAAAGAAGAGAGGCAATTCATCCAAGATCACACAGCTCTCTATACCCATATACATATACATATATGTAAATGAACCTTATAAACATATTTTGTATTATAATGAAACCTTATAATAAATATAATGAAATTTACTGGTAATAAAAATAAATAAGATTTGCACAGCACTTTACATATTATCTCATTTGATTCCCACAACAACCATATGACTTAGGTGCTAGTACCATCATCTTCTAAAGTGAAGCCTATAATTTAAGTGATTTCCCACAAGACTGAGGCAGGATTTGAAACAAGGTTTTTCTGACTCTTAAGTCCTGAGCTGTCCTCTACACTCCACTTGCAGGGAATACAAAAGAGAAAAAATAAATGTCTCATGGGGAAAGCCAAACTCTGCACATGTCAAATGTGCTTTTGCACTTAATAAATTCTTGTTGAGGGAATAAAAATAGCTAACATTTACAGCACTTTAGATACATGAGCTCAATGGATCCTTACAGCCACTCTTGATTGGGATGGTATTTTATCTCCATTTTACAGATGAGAACATTCCAGCTTGGTTAGGATCAGGTTAAGTGTTTGGGATTACGCAGAGGCTAAATGAGCTGAGGTCTTCCCTTTAAGTTTTCCCCTACCCCATCAATCAACTCCTCTGCCTCCAAATCCCAGGGCTGTTTCTCTGACATCACCACCCTACTAGAAAAAAAATAAAACCCTGCACTGCAAACCAGGACTCTTGGTTCAAATCCCTGCCTTCCTAATTGCCTGCCCCAGGGTGCTTCAGAGGCAAGACCACCAAGTCTCTTCTAGAATCAAATAAAGTCAATCTCAGGGAAAGCGGTTTGGCATTCTGGTGTCACCTATGCCATAGCCAAAACCCTTCAAAAGCTAGACTCTGGCCTCTTCTGGGCAGGCTGCCAGCCAAGCATGTGGACTTGGTGAGGCCAACAGGCAGCTTTACCAGGGAAAGGACTTCACTCTTCCACCCTCACCCCCCATCTCTAGCCCTTTTTCTGGGGGAAATCTGTACTACCCTCTGGGGTAGGCCTTGGGAGACACACCAACGCTGGTGAACTTTTAAGGGAATAATAAAAAAAACTATAATATTAACTGATTCTTATGTACGCCTTCACAGACCTCTACTCTGATGCCTCCCCTTGAAATGTAGTTTATTCTGGCTTCTTAAAGACTGGCAGTGGGGGAAGCAAGGTGGCAACAGATAGAGAGCCAGGCCTAGAGATGGTAGGTCCTAGGTTCAAATCTGTCCCCAGACACGAGTTAGCTGTGTGATCCTGGGCAAGTCACTTAACTTCAATTGCCAGGCTGTTGCTGTTCTTCTGCCTTGGAACCAATGGGCAGTTTTGATTCTAAGATGGAGGGTAAGGATTAAAAACAAAAAAAAAAAAGACTGGCAGGTTTTACCACAAAGGATATGTTTCCAATATGGTCCCAGTAAACTGCCCAGTCTGTTTTCCAAAGACCAAAAGAGCTGATTATGGGGCAGTTCAATAGACTTGAGTTCAAATTGTACCTCAGACATATTAGTTATGTTGTTGTGGGGTGCAGAGGTGAACCCCCAGGGTTCAGGAAGGATACTTTTTTGCAAGAATGCAAGACTGAAAGTAATGTTGAATCTGGCCAGGAGGGCAGCATAGGTGGAAGCCTGCCTCCTAGGTGGAACAGCATGGGTGGAAGAGCTGCTCCTCAGAAGGACCACAGGGATGGAAAAGTATCCCCCAGAGGACATCAGTTCTAGGGATTTTATACTCTTTACCTGCTGTGAGGATGGGACACTGGAGCTAGAGGTTGGGGGAAGGTTTGCCCGAGGGCATGGGGGGTGGATCTCCTGATTTGGAGGACAAATGAATGAAGTGTGTCTCCTCTTCCATCTCAATCAATGGGACTGTCCAAGGAGGATAATCCTCTAGGTCTGATGTTTTGGGTTGGGAGTCAGAGGGTGTAAAGGGAGCAAAGGAATGTCCAAACTAAAATCCATGTGTTAGGTGATCTAAACAAAGAGATGTGGAGTCAAGGTATCTTGCCTACACAGTTACTGGACCTTTGGGCAGATATTTTGCTGGGGCAAGAGAGGTTAGCTATGGGAGAAGACTGGGTGGGGGAATGTTGAGTTAAAAATAGGTGTAGGAAGTGATTTAATTACTTTGGAAGACACACCCACAATAAGCCATTTCAAGGAGAAGGTAATCACTGTGTTGGTTGTTCACAGACTCTTTGGGGTAAGTCATACTTGAGTTTTCCTGTACCTTACTTTGGTGACCACTGATGTAATTCATGGGTCTTTGAATTAAGGTCCAGAGAGACCCATGGTAGGGTCTTCAGAAGGATTAGGTCCCCATCTTCCTAACTAAAATAGGCTGTGCTGGAGGGGATGTGGCAAAGTTGGGACACCAATGCATTGCTGGTGGAGTTGTGAATTGATCCAACCATACTGAGGGCAATTTGGAACTATGTCCAAAGGGGGCTAAAAGACTGTCTGCCCTTTGATCCAGCCATAGCACTGCTGGGTTTGTACCCCAAAGAGATAATAAGGAAAAAGACTTGTACAAGAATATTCATAACTGCGCTCTTTGTGGTGGCAAAAAATTGGAAAATGAGGGGATGTCTTTCGATTGGGGAATGGCTGAACAAATTGTGGTATATGTTGGTGTTGGAATACTATTGTGCTCAAAAGAATAATAAACTGGAGGAATTCCATGTGAACTGGAATGACCTCCAGGAAGTGATGCAGAGTGAAAGGAACAGAACCAGGAGAACATTGTACACAGAGACTGATACACTGTGGTACAATCGAATGTAATGGACTTCTCCATTAGTGGCAATGCAGTGATCCTGAACAACTCAGAGGGATCTATGAGAAAGAACACTGTCCACATCCAGAGGAAAACTGTGGGAGTAGAAACACAGAAGAAAAACAATTGCTTGATTACATGGGTTGAGGGGATATGATTAGGGACATAGACTCTAAATGATCATCCGTGTGCAAAATCAACAACATGGAAATAGGTTTTGATCAAGGACACCTGTAAAACCCAGTGAAATTGTGGGTTAGCTAGGGGAAGGGAGGGAGGGAAATAATATGATTCTTGTAACCAAGAAATAATGTTATAAATTAATTTAAATTTAAAAAAATTAAAAAGAATGTGGGAGTTGGGATAGAGGGGTGAGGATCAACCTTTAATAAAACAGGTTTTCCAAGCCTTTATGATCCTTGGAACAGAAGATATTTTGAAATGTATAAAAAGTCTTCTTTAATCTTATGCCTCTTTTCTGAGATTATGACCCCCCAAATATATCCTGTATATATTGAGTTTGTTCATAGTTTTTGGCATAATATCTCCCCATTAGACTGTGAGCTCCTTAAGAGCAGGAACTATCTTTCACCCAATGATGAGTGCTGGGCCTGGCCCAAGGTTTATTAATGTCAGTTAATGTCTGATTGGCTAACATAGCTGAATCATATTAATCTTGACATTCTTGCTACATGGAAAACCAGAAGGAAAAGTTGCAAAAGAAAGGAGTTTGCTAAAGTAGGTTTTCTCCTACACTCAAAGGCAACAAGGAAGATTATTTTAAGGGCTATTTGGTTATCACATATTGCAATACTAATAAGTGTTTGCAAAAAGACCATCATGAAAATAACTACAGCTTCTTGTCAGGAACTTGACAAGATCCTCAAAATGAGGATCTCTTAACCTTTTCTGGTTTCCTAAAACCCTTTGGCAGTCCAATGAATCCTGTGGAACTTTCCTTAGAAAAATATTTTTAAATGCATAAAATAAAATCTCTTAAGATTATAAAGGAAACTATTGAAATAAAGTTATGAAATTAAAAAAAAAACCCAAGTCCAAAGACTTCAGATGAATAGACTCTACTCTAAGTTAAATTTAATGTATAAACTCTGGTACCTGGTGACCTCAATGCAAATGTGGGAAAAGGGGAGAATGGGGAGAATATATGAAGATTTCCAGTTAAGATGACAGTAGGGAAGGTGATAGAGGAACACAATTTTCACATATAAACCCCAGCAAAGATTAAAAAAAAAAAAGCATAATAAAGAAAGATGAATGCTGAAGCTGAAAAACAAAACAAAACAAGACCAGAAAATAGGTCCAGAATTGCACAAAATAATCTATATTGGCTAATGGGAGAGGGAGATTGGGGTAACTATTAATAGTTTAGGCAAAAGGAAGAAGCGGATAGAATTAGGGAACTTAATTGTACCTGGAAAAGTCAGCATGGTTTCCTTCAAAAGGACTTGAAGTTAGTCAGCTCTTTGCATAGGTCAGGGTTGCAAGCTTGCAATAAGTTAAATAAGATATTGATGATATGAATAGATTTTGAGAAAAGTTAGATGTGATAAATATCTGGCAATTAGTGAATAGAAATAGAATGGAATATATATTTCATAGTTGTGCCTGGGAACTTTATAAAAACCGACTGTATACTAGTACAAAAAAACCCTAACCTTGTAAAAAAAATTAGAAATTAAACCTATGCCTCGACAATTTTGTTTTATGGAAACCCCAAATTAGCCTTTATCACTTGGGAATTTGCCTTAGGGGTGTAAACCTCAAAATTTCTTAGACTTATAAATGTTGGAAATTTCACCATTGGGAAATTTCATACTTGAAAAATTCCCTATTGATAGTGGGTCTTGACTATTGGAATGTGAACCCCATTGGCATGGGAGGTTCCTTCTCCTACCTTCTTAAGATTACTTTAGGACAGAAACCTTTTGCTGAACAATGGAAAGGACTTTGACCTATGCTTAAGCATAGAACAGGAATTTCTTTGAGTCATGATTGATTTTAGAATTGATACAATGGAGATACTTGGAATCAATCTCCACCCTATTCAGTCCTAACAGGATTGAGTAAGGGCTGCAGCCTAGATCAAAATTTAATTATTCCAATCTCTACCCTACTCAGGTTAACAGGATTTAGAAAGGGCTGTAGCAAAGGATCAAAGATTTAATTATTTGAAAATATGACCTTCAACAGACATGTGCAAAAGCCAGAGACCTCTGGGCGGTCCTGGGTTTAAGCTAGAGCCTCCATTGGCACAGGGAAATTGATGGACAGGTGATTGGTAGATGTGAGGACTGAGGGGAGGCAACTTGGATGGTTTCCTTAAAGATAGGGGAGGCTGAAGACTCGGGGTGGTGGTTGAGAAGTTGGTTGGTGTGGTTGGTGTGTGCTCTGAGAAGCTTGCTCTGAAGGAAGCTGAAAGTGGGGGCCTCTGAGACTGTTTCTCCATTTTTGGTCACGTGAATAATAGGGACTGATCTCTTTCCTTTGCCCCAGCTATCTAAGGGCTTGGGCCTTTTGGCCCAGCCTAAACAGAAGGGGTATTTAAGCCCTATTTCCTTCTCTCCCCTTTCTCTCTCTCTCTCTCTAATTACTTCCTCTTGTTGTAATTAAACTCCATAAAAGATTGACTGCTGATTTCAGTTTTCATTTAGGAATTACATAGCTGATTCCTTGGTGACCTTAAATTAATATATATCAGTTCTTTAAAGTGATTTCCTTGTCACAGGGGAAATCCCAGACTGACCTTGGAATTGGTAGTTCTAATGTACCCTTTTGTCTTAGAAATTTCTCTCATTGTATCTAGGCCTCTCCCAGGTAGTCTAGCTGGAGGCTGAAATCTTCCTGCCTTTGTCTCCATTGTAAGCTGCCACATGAAGTCCACCCTCACTCATGATTCCAGGGGTTCCCAACAGGTGGAAAATGATCAGTCCAAAAAATAACAAATGGAAGACAGCTTAATCATTATGGCCATGGGACTGCTTTGCATCTGATAGCTGCTCCGCCATCCCCAGGATTGATGTTTATTTTTATACCCATTTTCTTGGCACACAGATACATTACCTAACACACATGTCTAAATGGAGATAATTGGAAAAGTGATACATTAACTTTTAACAAATCACTTGATTAATATTCTATAGTCTTGTATTGTCATTACAGACAGCATAAAGGTTCCACACAAAATAAATGATTTTGTCACAGGTAGCTTAATTTTCTCATTACCCTGTGAGAAGTTTTGAGCTTTCAAACAATCAAGGAAATTTACTTATTACTTTTAATAAAATTGAATAATTAATCAGAAGTTCTTAAAAGACAATTCAACAATCATCATTGAGGTTGAGGGGTACTGGGAACACAATTCAAATTTAATATTAGACATCATTTTTCAGGGTTTTTCTAGGGAGTTTCTGAGTTATTGGTTTGTGAAGTTGAGTCACTGAGGCATATTGAAGTTGAGTGTGCCTGTATTGTACCTGTTTATCTTGTATGGGCCTTTATTATTGATTTGTGTGCTGGCTTCATGATAATAGGTTTCTGTGAGTGGGAAAGTTCTGGGAATTATGTACCTACGTAGAAGTTAACCCATGATAGTCTTTTGGGACTGGGTTTGAGGATATTATCTTTTGGTGATGTTTTAGAGAATTAGGGTATAGGTATTTTGCTCTTGCATTATTCCTTCTGAGAATAGGGGGGAATAATAAGCATGTCAATTTCATAGGTAAGGGATATTGATGAGAGATATCATGCAAGGGGGATTGAGTAGGCAATCACATCTTACCAAGGGCCACTCTGTGGCCTCCTTAGCTACCACGTGTGACTCTGTCAAGGTGTTATGGCCTGATGGCTCCCAGCAGTAAGCCAAACAATTGTCCTTCCTGTCCTTTATTCCCCCAAAGTGTATGTAAGCCCCAAGTTATTCACCTCATTAGAAAATTCCCTTTAGAGGTACTTTTTCCCAGAAACATTGTTCCCAGAGTCCCAAGCTGGACTCTGTGTGGTATCTGGCACATGACTTTGTGTAGGGCCAATTAGAGCAGCATCTTCCTCGTCCTGCGTAATGACTTATTCTTTCTATCTTTTTTAAAAAGTTTATTTACTTAATTAATTTAGAATATTTTTCCATGGTCACATGATTCATGTTCTTTCCCTCCTCTCCTCCCACCCTGCTCCCATAGCCAACCAGCAGTTCCACTGGGTTTTACATGTGTAAAGACCTATTTCCATATTATTGATATTTTGCACTAGGGTGATCATTTAGAGTCTACATCCCCAATCATATCCCAATCGAACCATGTGATCAAGCAGTTGTTTTTTTCTTCTGTGCTTCTACTTCCACAGTTCTTTCTCTGGGTATGGGTAGCATTCTTTCTCATAAGTCCCTCAGAATTGTCCTGGATCATTGCATTGCTGTTAGTAGAGAAGTCATTACATTTGATTGTGCCACAGTGTATCAGTCTCTGTGTATGTATAATGTTCTCCTGGTTCTGTTCCTTTCACTCTGCATTAATTCCTGGAGGTCATTCCAGTTCATTATTCCTTTGAGCACAATAGTATTCCATCACCAACATATACCACTTCTTGTTCAGCCATTCTCCAATCAAAGGGCATCCCCTCATTTCCCAATTTTTTGCCACCACAAAGAACATGGTTATAAATATTTTTGTACAGGGACTTGTTCTTTCTAACTGCTTTGGTGGTTCTGTGTTTTTGAAGATTGACATATTTGGAGGCCTCAGTGAGATTCAAACACTATATATTTAAAATCCTGAATACCATATTTTATTTTATTTTTAAAAATCCTTGTCTTCTGTCTTTAAATTAATACAATGTATTGGTTCCAAAGCAGAAAAGTGGTGTGGGCTAGGCAGTGGTGATTAAGTGACCTAGTCAAGGTCACACAGCTAGAAAGTGTCTGAGACTAAATTTGAACTCATGACTTCCCATCTCCAGGCCTGGATCTCTATCCTCTGAACTACTTAGATGCCCCATGGATACCATATTTTAAGAAACTGTAACTCAAAAATTGCCCAGACTATTAGAAACAGGGGTAAAAATGAAAATAGAAAGAATCCACTAGACATCTCCTGAAAGAAATACCTGGAATATTAATATTAAAAATACAAGGAATATTAAAGTCCAAATTCATAATTTCCAGGTCAAAGAAGAAATTCTAAACAACAGCCGAAAAGAAAAAGTTTAAGTACCATTGGTAGCTGCCAATATGTAAGAAAACCTTGTGATCTGATGTTTCAAAAGGCAAAAGATAAAGGCTTATAACCAAAATGACCTATCCAGCAAAGTTAAGTATAATCTTAAGTGGGAGAATGTATTTTTAACAAAACAGAAGAGTTCAAGGCATTTCTGATATTTGGAACTGACTCATTGTTTTGAAATGAAAATACAGAAGCGAAATATATATATTGCATATATATAAAATATGTAATATGTGTATATATCATAAGTGTAAAAATGGAGATTTGAACCCTAGACTTCAATCCCCAAAAGTCCTTGGTACTTCCCAGAATTCCCTATAATTTCACCTGAGTCTCCACCTGGCGAGATCACAATTGAATATTTAATGGGCTCTCTGCCTCCCAAGAGCTCTCTTCCTGTACTCAGAGATTGCAAGATGTAGTGAGTATGCTAAGCTCCGGGATTCTGAATTGGCTAATCAGTCATGGACACGTGGTTTTCTACTTTGTATTCTTAATTCTAATAATCCTTAATAAACCTCATAAAATAATAATTATATATATATATAAATATATAATAATAATACTTTTATTATTAGAAACTAATTTAACTTTAACATATGTACATATATAAAGGCATATACAATTGTTTAATTGAAAGAACACATGAGGATAAATTAGTTATGCTAATGGAGGGATAAGAATCAAGTGATTCTCAGAACTCTAATATTGTTAAAAGTTCATAAAGGCAAATATGACAGTCTATGAGTGTTGTTGTTTTCCTATTTTGACAATCTCAGGAGAAGACCAAAAAGGTGGACCAGGAGACTATACAGGGGAAAAGGGAGGAGAAAAGGGAGGAAATTCACTATTATATAAAAGAAGTACTGTAAGAATTAAATTTTAATGATTAAAGGGGCAGCTGGGTAGCTCAGTGGATTGAGAACCAGGCCTAGAGATGGAAGGTCAAATCTGGCCCCAGACACTTCCCAGCTGTGAGACCCTGGGCAAGTCACTTAACCCCCATTGCCTAGCCCTTACCACTCTTCTGCCTTAGAACCAATACACAGTATTGATTCCAAGATGGAAGGTAAGAGTTTGTAAAAAATTTTAAAAATTTTTTGTTAATGGTTGACTAAAATACATAAAAAATTTAAATAATATGGTAGTCACCAAATCAAAGTATTATTGCTCAAAGTCAAGAAACACAAAAGGGTAGAGAAGACATTAGCCTATCTAACTAAATATTGCTCTGGTGCTTGATTCAGCCAGGACTTGTTGACTTTTAAACAGAATTAAACTCTCTCCAGAAAACCGGAAGGAAAAACCAGCTATCCACTCACCAAGTTCCCTCCAAGAGGCAGGTCAAGACAATGGCTTAAATAGAAGGTGATTCCTGAGTCTGACTTTCTTCTTTGAGCCAACCTTCTTCTTGAAGCTGACTTCCTTCTTGAAGTGGACTTTTTTTTAGCCCCAGAAATTCAGGGCCTTTTATACTGGTTTCTTGTCCCTTCCGCTTTTCACAGAGCAATCACAGCCTCCAAATTGTCTAGCATTGTCCAGTGCTGATCGAGTTTCTGAGGATGTGAATTCTCTAAGTGGGTTGTGAGCTCCTCCATCTAGTTCAAGTTTTTGTTGATTCAATCAAAAGGTAGACAAAGAAGAGTTAATTCTGTCTTCACAATCTAGTGAGGTACTACTACATAGGGGTACTTACGTTATTTTTAACCAAAGTGTTAGCTCCAACTAGGCAAAGAGAATAAAGGATTTCCTTTCACAAGTGTAAACTCAAAGAGAACAAAGAAATCCCTTTTACAATACAGAATATGAAGTGTATTTCATCATGGAGAAAGGGTGTAAAGGGATATAGACATCCATGAACCTTACTCTCAACTGAATCAAATAAAGGGAAATTGAACACCATTATACATAGACTCTATGTGTGTACACTGTGAAGATTAAATTGCAATCCCCTATCTATTTTTAGATTTTAATTCCCAAAAATATAAGTACAGAACTTAAAGTTGAGTATGGAGATCTACCCATTTTGGATTTTAACCACAAAAAGGTATGAACATCCATTTCATACATTGAGTGGGAGGTCTGTGACCCATGTGTGAAAGAGTGGGCAGTCCTGGAGTGGACTGTGATTGATGGACATAAAATTTAGGGGAAGTGATGCAAGAGAAAAAAGTCTTTAAAAGTGGAAACAGAGACACAAAGAGAAACACATGGAGTGAAGAGACATTTGGAATGAAGAGACACGTGGAGTGGAAAGAGACACTTGGAGTGAAGAGACTCACTTGGGGTGAAGAGACTCACTTCGAGTGAAGAGACACACTTGGAGTGGAGAGAGACACTTGAAGTGGAGTGACATAGTTGCAGTGGAAACTCACACTTGGAGTGTAACCTCCTGTAAGAAGCAGTTCTACTGGAGTTGAGGCTGATAAAGAATCTGCTGATTGAACTGACACATGGTAAGTGTAAAGGCTGACTTCCTTTCCTTGACTCCTTACCCTAACTAAGGCCTTTGAATTCCTACCTGGCTCAGAGGAAGCTGAAGCTCTCTCCCTTTTCTTTTCTTTCTCTCTTTCTTAATATCTTCCCTCTATTATAAAATAAACTACCATAAATTCCATTCTGACTTTAGTAATTCTTTTTTGGGATTTAGTAATTAAATCCCTGATGACCAATTAAATATATTCAGTCCAACAAAAAATTAACAACCCACATACATATAGTTCATGGGAGATGTGTTTCTCTTTACATTTTCTTTTTTTTTTTAAACACCTTTACCTTCCATCTTAGAATCAATACTGTGTATTGGTTCCAAGGCAGAAGAGTGGTAAGGGCTAGGCAATGGGAGTAAAGTTGTTGTGGGGGGTAGAGGTGTATCCCTGGGGTTCAGAAAGGATATCTTTTGCAAGATGTAAGATTCCAAAACTTAACTTAAAAATAGAGAGATTTATTAGTAATGCTGAGTTTTCAGCCAGCAAGACAGCACGAGTGGAGCAACCTCCCAGAATGTCTCCATTCTAGGGTTTTTATGTTCTTCTATAGCAGTGGGCACATGACTCCGGAACAAGGGGTTTGGGGGGACAAGGTTAGCCTTGTTAGTTCTGATTTGGAGGATGAATGAATGAGGTGTGTCTCTTTGTCCATCTCAATTCAATGGGGCAATCAAAGGAGGGTAATCTTCAAGGTCAGGTGTTCTGGTTGGGAGTCAGGAGGGCCTAAGGGAGCAAAGGAATTTCCTGATAATAGTTTACCTGAGTTTCTGGGGGTACAATGCCCACGACAAAGTGACTTGTCCAGGGTCACATAGCTAATAAGTATCTGAAATCAGATTTGAACCCAAGACACCTATCTCTAGGCCTGGCTCTCAATCTACTGAGCTACCCAGCTGCCCACTTACATCTTCTTCCATGATTAAACATTCTTCATGTGTGCATTTGTTGTTGTTATTCAATAGTTCAGGTGTGTATCCAACTCCTTGTGATCCCATGTACCAATGCAATGCACCAGCCATTTCTGTCCATCTCCTAAAGTCTGTTCAAACTCATGTTTGTTATTTCCATGATGCTGCCATAATATATAGAGACAAAGTTTGTAATTGTGTTCAATTTTCCTTTACTTAATTCATATGAGAATAAAGTTCATTGTATACCTCTTTCCCTTTATACCTTTGGGTGTACATATATAAATACATGTGTATGTATATATACATATATGCATGACATATATGACACATACATACATACATACATATATACATCCATATATTTAGGGGAAGCTAGGTAGAACAGTGGATAGAGTGCTGGGTCCAGAGTTAGAAAGATCTGAATTCAAATCCAGCCTCAGATACTTATTAACTATGTGACTCTAAGCAAATCATTTAATTCTATTTGCTTCAGTTTTCTCATCTATAAAGTCGTCTGGAAAAAAAATACATTTGTTATATGTGTGTAAATAGATATTATATGTATATATTACATATTCAGATATATATATATAGATATTAATACATAGACAATGGTATAGAAATGTTATACTTGAAAGGGAAATAGGAGGGAACAAAAACATAGTGGGGGAGAGTAGGATTTAAGAGGGTCAGCAAGATAGGTAAGAGAATAATCATAAGCAAAATAAACTCAAATGTCAAAGATAATGAAAGAAATTTAAAGGAAAAGAATAAAAACATGGGATCAGAGGCAGGGCATGGGAAAAAGTCACAAGAGAATTGAAGCAGACCATTTTATTGTTAGATATGGTAACCTTTCTCGCTCTTATCACCTTATAAAAAGTGGTGTAACAGCAAAGAGCAGGAAAAGTATGACAGGGAAAGGATGTAGGGATGTACCAAATTAACAACCAAAATCATGAATGTGAATGACATGAATTAACCCATAAAATATTAGAGAGAGCAGAATGGATTAGAAAAGATAATTCAATAATGGGTTATTTACAAGAAATATACTTGAAACCCCAAGATTTATATAGAGTTAAAATGAGTGAGGAGTTGGAGTAAAATCTAATATACTTCAACCAAACTAGAAAACAAAGATATCCATTTTAACTTAAGGCTTTGAAATGAAAAATTCTGAGACATAACTTAAAGAGAAGGTAAATTGCATTATTCTTAGGTAGAGCAAAGATGGAGGACCAGAAGCAAGAAATACAAGCAAACTCTGTTCCACAGATCCCCAAACAAATCTAGAAAGTGTGCCAGATGGATTTGATTGAGAAATTTGAGGAAAAAAATCATAGTGAGTCATTTTCCTAGTCCAGGTGGGCATAGGGAGACAGAGGTCTGTGGGCCAACGGTCAAGGGTAAGGAGCTGCGATGAGGTCTTGGCAATACTGTAAAGATTAAAACTTTGAGGAACTGAGGCAGGTAGAAATTAGTTTCTCTCTGCAAGGAGTATTATATTTTTAGAGGTTTATTAAAGATTAAAATATAAAGAAAATACAAGTAAGAAAAGCATGTGTCTAGGCCCAGAGAGCCTATTCACGATCACTCACATCTTGCCTGCTAGGTGGAGAGCCGCGTGTGCTCTGAAGCAGAAGTAAAAAAAAAAAAAGGCTAGAACCTATTCAGAACCAGGTTAAATACTCCATCTTGCTCTCAGCCCAGGTGAGGTTTCAGTGAGATTAGAGGGCATTCTGGGGAAGTGGAGCAAGGACTTCTGAGGATTGAAGTCCTGGTTTCAAGTCTATTTTCACATTCCCCCATTTGATCCTCTTGGGAAGGACTTCCTCAAAGGATCATAAAAACATAATCAATTTAAAGATTACAATAATTTGAGGATAAGAGAGAAAAAAAAACAAACCCAATAATTGCTGGACGCATTGACAAAAAGCCAGTTAGGGGGGCAGTCCCCTTTGGCATGAAAGTATACATACAAATAAATGTTCAATCAACCACACCCAAAGTTCTTTTTTGTGCAGCTTGTGGTCTGGAGGGTTCTTTATGGTGTCTCCTCCAACAGTTCAGTTTCTGGATTCAGGGAAGTATCATCTTTCTTTACCTAAAATTCTTCTAAAAAGGAAATTTAAACTTTGCAATTTAAATAATGATATTTTTTACATTCCCCCATTAAGAGGGTGATTGAAAAAACACAGGATCACTTAGGGATGCATGGCTGAGGTATGTAAATCTTGAAATCTCTCAGACTTGTGAATGTTAAAAATTTCCCCATCGGGGAATTCTTAATTGGAACAAATTCCCTACTGAGAAACATTCCCCATTTTGATGTGAGAACTTGCCAGGATCAGAAATTGGAGGACCTCTACTCCAACCATACTTAAGACTGCTTTAGGGGAGAAAACTCCTTGCTATGGGAGGACCCCTACTCTACCTGTACTTAAGACTGCTTTAGGAGAGAAAACTCCTTGCTAAACAATGAAAGTACTTGGACCCATGCTTATAATAAGGCAAGGAGTTCTTTGAGCCAGGCCTGTTTTTAGAATTGATACAATTGATAATTACAATAGCAAACAAACACACTATCATAGTTCACATAAGTTGCTGTATGGCATTTTTTAAAAACCTATGAATTGATGGATATCTGTCACAATTTTTTTTACAAATGTAGCAATCTTTCAACCTTGGTAATAAACATATTTTTGAAACAAAGTAAAACTCATTTTGGGTTTTGAACATCATGAAGAAATATCATTCTGGTGGAAGTAAGGTAATGAGCTGAAGAATATAAATGAGAGATGCTCCTTTTTTGGAGGCTTTTTAGGGGTACAAATGCCCTGAGATTAACTGCCCCAACTTCCATTCACATATTTAGAAATGCAGGAAGGTTATAAAATGTATTTCACTTTAGCTAGAATTGGCCTTACACCTCGTGTTAGGGGCGGGCAAAAATAACCAGAGATTGTTAAAAAAAATTACAAAAATCATATTTAAAAAAACTCTTAAAATCAGTTGAGATATTTAGCACATTAAATTTTCCAAAGGTTGTTATAGCAATTGTAACCAGTTCTGATGAAGGCCATCTATCCTCTATGTGACAATTTACAAAGTCAAAATAGAAAGACTATTTTTTCATATATGGGCTTAATTACAATGATTTTTTTTTCAATATATGGTTATAGGGGAAAAGCAACAGAATTTTAAAACTCAGTACATTAAATGAACAGTATAACAGAATAATATTGAATGCAGTAATATATGAATTTAAAATCACAAAGTTATATCTTAAACAAAACAATCAGGAAAATGCAATAGAAATATAGAGATTTTTAAAAAATAAACCATTGGAATCTGAAATGCCTTAAAATATATAACCTCCAGTCTTTAAAGTTCCTTAGGCGTGTTTTTTTAAATTATTAATTATCCATTTAAATGTCTATTGTCCGAAGGCAAATTGATAAGGGGTAAGCAATGAGGTCCAAGCGATCTGCTCAGGGCCACAGGGCCATGAAGTGTCTCAGACCAGACTTTAACTGAGAACTTCCCATATCTAGGCCTGGCTCTCAGTTCACTGAGCCGCAGAGTTTTTTTCCCAAAGTTAGCCAAATGGTTGTAGGGAGCTAAATAGTTTCCCTGACATGCAGGTGAAGTCAATAAAAGGATCAATGCAATTAAAAGACATCCTTGTAAAATAGCCATGTTTGTAAGTTCCTGCTTGAAAAAAACCTTTCTTCTTTCCCTCTTGTCTCTCTCCCTTCCTCCAATCCGCCCACATGGAGCCCAATCTGCCCATGTGGAGCCAATACCCCTGTTTGTTACCAGCTGGTAGAAATGAGTCCTGAGTGATGAGTGATATGCTCCAAGGCTAGAGTTTGTTGGGCAGGCAGGTCACCAGGTGATTGCAATCTAGGTTGAATCAGGTGGGCCAGGTGAGCAGAGAGAACACCAGGGTGGGCAGGTGAGCTGCAACTGGGTCAAACAGCAAACCGGTCCGGAGCGGGGGCTGCAGGCAGGAATGCATTCAGGCAGGGAGAAGTGGCCGAGCCAGTGGGAGGGAAGGGCTCAAGAAAGTCCAAAGCAGATGGCTGCCAGCAGGAGCTGATCAAGATGATTTTCTAAAAAAGCATCTTGGAGAAACTTGGCTTAAAAAAAAATTCTAGGCAGTAGCTAATAAAGGCTGAACTAAAGATCAGTAAAGAAAAGAATCAGAAGATTGAGAGTATTTAGTTTTCCCATTAGGTCGCCAACTGTAAAGATTAAAAATTTGGGGAACTGAGGCAGGTAAAAATTAGTTTCTCTCTGCAAGTTGTATTATATTTTTAGAGGTTTATTAAAGATTAAAATATAAAGAAAATACAAGTAAGAAAAGCACGTGTCTAGGCCCAGAGAGCCTATTCACGATCACTCACATCTTGCCTGCTAGGTGGAGAGCCGCGTGTGCTCTGAAACAGAAGTAAAAAAAAAAGGCTAGAACCTATTCAGAACCAGGTTAAATACTCCATCTTGCTCTCAGCCCAGGTGAGGTTTCAGTGAGATTAGAGGGCATTCTGGGGAAATGGAGCAAGGACTTCTGAGGATTGAAGTCCTGGATTCAAGTCTATTTTTACAATACCAGACATGTAAATCATTTTAATGTAGGGAGAGGCTGTGCATAAGAACAAGAAGTCTCAAATCTGGCACAGTGAGATATAAACTTGTGACAAAAATATTTAAGGTACAAACCAAGAAGTAATGCCAACAAAACATCTATAAGTAAACCCTAAAAACAAAAACAAAAGTTGGACACAAATTCAACTAAATTCTTGGTTGAGATGAAACAAAAGGGTTTTTTTTAAATGATTTTTTGAAAACTGGAAAGAGTTAAAGAAGTTAAAGAAGAAAGAACTAGAATAGGAATTAACAGATTTGCACAAGTGGTATAAAGTCTTTACAAGCAATAACCTTCCCTGAAAACTAGAATGGATCAAACAGAAGTTAATGTTTACAAAAGATATTAAAGTCAAAAGATTTAAAAAAGAAAATAGATAAAAAGGCAAAGTATCTCATAGCAAAAATAACTGATCTAGAAAAGAGAGGAGAAAATTTAAGAACCATAGGATTAGGGGGCAGGTAGGTAGCACAGTGGATAGAGGATCAGACCTGGAGTCCAGAGGACCTGAGTTCAAATGTGACCTCATACTCTTACTTGCTATATGACTCTAGCAAGTCACATAACCCCTCTTGCCTAGTCTTCTACCACTCTTCTGACTTGGAACCAATATATAGTGTAGATTCTAAGAAGAAGAAAAGGGTTTTTTAAAAAAATCATAGAACTAGCTCGAAGTCATGACCAAAAAAAGCCTAGACATCCTATTCCAAGGAATCATAAAAGAAAACTGCCCAGACTTCTTTACTAGAGGTAAAAGTAGAAATGGAAAAAAAATTCACCTTCTGAAAAAAAAAACCCTAAAATGAAAACTTCCAGGAGCATTATAGCCCAAATCTAGAGCATCCAGATTAAAAAAAAAACCCACCACTGAGAGCCACAAAGAAAGAATTCAGGTACTCAAGAGCCACATTTTATAATCACATATTATTTAACAGCTATCACTGTAAAGAAGCAGAGAGCTTGAAATAGTATATTACAGAAGGCAAAAGATATAGGCCTGCAACCAAGAATGAATTACCCAGCAAAATTGAGTGTAATCCCATAGGAGGAAAATTTTTATTTTTAGTGAAAGAGGACCTCTAAGCATTCCAGATAAAAAGACTAGAGCTAAGTAGAAACTACAAAGAGCAAACACAGCAGTCAAGAGAAACAAAAAGGTAAACATAAGCAATAAAAGCCTAAATAAGAACAAACTGTTTACTTTCTAATAGGAAAAATGATATATTTGTCACCTCAGAACTCTATTATCATTAGGGATAAGAGAGGGAGTCTAATTAGCCAGAAGGTCTGGGAGTAGTTCTGTTATGTTTTGATGATCTTAAAAGAAGAATGAAAAGGGAGGGGAAGAAGAATATAGTGGGGAATTGGAAAAGGAGAAGAATGGGGAAAATCTCTCACATAAAAGAGAATATGTGCAAGTGTTAAGTCTATACAAACAAGGAGAAAAAGGAAGAGGGAACAGCTAACTGATACTTGAACTTCTCTCTCATGTGAACTAGTCAAAAGAGGGAAGAACACACACAGTTGAGTACAGAAATACATTTCACTCAATAGGGAAATAGAAGGGAAAGGGGAGAAGGGAGAGAGTGGAGGGGTGTAGAATAAGGGAAGGATTAGTCCTAATCAAAACAAACTCTAAGCATGTACAAAAATGTTTATAGCAGCTCTTTTTGTGGTTGAATAGAATTAAAACTGGAGGGGTTCCCACAATTTAGGGAATGGTAGAACTAGTTGTAGTTTTAAAATATGATGGAATATTATTATATTTTAAGTAATAGGGAAGGGAAAGGTTTCAGAGAAATCTAGTTAAGACTTATGTAGAATGAACAGAATAAGTTATATGAGGAAAACCAACTTTGTGAGACAGGAAATTTGATCAATGCAAGGACCAACCATGATATTGGAAGCCTCCTGATGAAACATGCTGTCCACTTGCTGATAGAATGGTGATGAACTGAGTGCAGATCGAGAAGAATTTGTTTGGACATAGCCATTGTGAGAATTTATTTTGCTTAACTATACATGTTTGTGAAAGTAGTTTTGCTTTTCCTTCCTTTCTGAATTGGGGGAAAGCAGGTTAAGGAGAAAAAAGATGGACTTTTGTTGATTAAAATGTTTAATTATAATAACTATATTATACTTAAAGCACTATAAATAATGAATCTATCTCAATACTTAGTATATATGTACCAATTAGCATAGCATTTAAACAATTAAAGGAAAATTTATTTGAATTGGAGAAGTAAACTAAAGTTCTAATAGTGGGGGATCTCACTGTACCTCTTTCAGATCTAGATAAATCTAATCTAAAAATAAGCAAAAAAGTTAACGATATGAACAGAACTCTAAATTAGGGATAATAGATTGCTGGTGATTACTGAATGAAAATAGAAAGGAGCTTATATATCTCTAAGTTGTACATAGCACCTTTACAAAAATTTACATGTCTTTATGAGCATAAAGTTCTCACCAAAAAAACATAAAAAAGCAGATATATTCAACATATCATTTATGGATTATAATATTAAAAATTTCACCAAAAAATGAGAATATGAATTTCAATATACCTAAAACAACTAAAGTAGTTCTAGGATAAAAGGCTACATATCTCTAAATGCTTTCATCAATGAGAGAGAGACACATACACAGAGAGAAAAAGAGAGAGAGAGAGAGAGAGAGATATCAGCAAATTGGAAACAGAACAAAAAAACTTAAATAACAACAAATCAAAATTCTCAACTAAGTAGCAACATTGAAATTCTGAAAATTAAGGAAGTCTGATAAAATTGAAAGAAAAAAAATGCTTAATTGACAAAACTAGGAAATCTTAAAAAAAAAAACTAATAAAATAAACAGCTAATCTGGTTTTAAAACCTAAAAAGAAAAAAGAGGAAAACCTAAATCTTCATATAAAAAAATGGAAAAGGAGAATTCATAACAATTGAAAAGGAATTAAAGGAAATAATAAATTATTTTGCATAATGATATACTAATGAAACTGGTATCTCAGTGGAAATGGATAAATACTTTAAAAATATGAAATACTTAAATTAACAAAATAATAGATGTTTTAAATAACCTAATACCAAATAAAGAAATCTAACAAAACAGAAAAGAACTCACCAAGAGAAAAAGACTCTGGGAACAGATGGATTTACAAGTGAATTATATTAAACATTCAAAGAATAATAAATTCTAACAATTACATAAATTTATTTCAGTTATAGAAAAAAGAAGGCAACTTCCTGAGCTCTTTCTATGATTCAAAAATTCTATATGCTCTATAAGAAAGGGGTTGTTTCTGGAGCGTTATGGAGAAAGATACTGGAAGATAAGGAAAGAAGAGGCAGATTTCAGGGGTTTATGGCACATTCTCCATCTTGAAACCATGTACCTAGATGGCTAAGCTCAAGCTTGCCCTTTCCCCAGTTTTTTCTTTCCAAGTAGGATGTGCTGCTACTTTGCCTCTGGAGTGGGTGTTGTTATGCTGTAGATAGTGAGTTAAGAGAAAGACTGAGACCTTTGGCCATTGGCCAAAGACAATGGAGTGCTGCTGTGCTGAAGAGATCAAGTCTGATGAGAATGCCCCGCAGAGACAAGCATTCTTGTTCTTCAGGGCTGTGTTAATTGACCCCTCTTTCTATTAATGCCGGAAACCCCTTGCATTCAGAGGGGCTGGCTGTTTTTAGATCCTATGTTGATTTTCTCCCCCTTAATTTCTCGTTCCTTCTTGCTACTATTTACTATAATCACCATATAAGAAAACTATATCAGTAACCCCTCACCCTTGTTCTGTGTTTAATGTTACTTGCAGTGTTAGAGGTCAGAAAAAGTATAGAGAAAAGTTCTTCCAGTGGGAGAGTAAAAAGATGGCTAAGTAACAGACTCCCCTACCTCTCGTCAACCCCCCAGGATGCTGCCTCCTCTCATTTCCCTTAGCAAACCTGAGGAGATAAGCAGGAAAAAGAAAAATCAGGAAAAGAATAGGGATACTTTGACAGTCAGAGATGTTTCTCCCCATACTAATAGATAAGATATTTGGACAGAGATAGGAGTGTCTCCAGGCCAGCAATGCTTGTCTGGGTTCCCTCTCTCAGTATTTCCCCCATTTCTTATTATATAGCTACTCATACACTATCTATACATTTATATGTGAATATATCTATATATAATATACATGAACACACACATATATGTATATATACAGAACTAGCAATATACCCAGAATAATACAAAGTGGTAAAATAGAGAATTATTTTGGGGGAAGGAGAGCCAGAAAGAAGGGGTACTTCAGCTGAATACAAAAGGAAGAGAAGGCTTCTATAAGGCAGAGGTGAAGAGGCAATATATTCCAGAAACGAAGCAATAAAAAGCAGAAGGAAGTCAGGAAGAACACAGAGAAGGCCAGTCTGGCTTGCCTATAGGGTCTGGACTGGGGAATGATGAGACTGAAAGGGAAGTTGGAGCCTGGATTTGAAAGGCTTTAAATGTCAGAGGAGTTCCTATTGTATTTTCAAGGCAATAGGGAGCCACAGGAGTTTACTGAGCAGAGGCTCAATACACAATCAGACCTCTGATTAAATAAAATCCCTTTGGCAGCTGTGTAGATAGAAGATGGAGAAGAGTGGTGATGTGGGCCACCATGAAAAGAGATATTCCTCTAACACAGCCAAATACCTTTGAAAACAACCAAAGGAACATGGAAATAATAGCTAATTGATGAGTATGGGACCCCCTTTCAGATAAGGCATATGGGCTGCTTAGATGTACAATGATAAGAAAACTTATATCAGTCTTTGGACAAAACCTAGATCCTTGGTGAAGGGTTTCTGAACTTCAAGTAAAGATGGTTAAAAGAGAAAAATCTGATCAAAAGTTGCCCCAGGGTGTTGACATTGTTTTAATCCACCCCTCCCCCCATGCACACTGGGCAAACAAAGTGAATCCTGGGTAAAGTGGTGTTTGTTCCTTAGTTACAGCGATGCTACTACTGCCCAAACAATCAACTCTTTCCCTGACAACCAATCAGGATAAAAAGCATCTTCAAAACCCCTCATATCCCACCTTCCAACGAATTCCCTTCATAATATTTTATAGCTTGTTTCCTCACCATGGAGACTGCCTGAGCTACCATTTATTTCTTTGGATGAGACCCTAATTTCACTGTCCACATCACTGGGGAGACACCTGAGGCAGGAAGACCAATTAAAGGATTGCAATAGCCTTCCTGAGTAGTGATGAGGGCTTGAACAAAGACAAGCGATTTTGTGAGAGAATGGATTAAAGAAATGTGGCAGAGGCAGAAACAGCAAGATCTGACAATTTATTGTGTAGGGTCAGGGAGAGTGAGGAGTCAAGGAGGGAGGCTCCCCAAACCCATTGATATGGGACTCTCTCCTTGTTGGTGAAGATGAAGACCCTTCCCTGGAGGAGAGGCAGGGCAGAGTTGGCAAGAGTCATGAGCATCAGAACCCTTTTGGGGACTCTCCAGACAAGAGCCTTCTTGAAGAACCCATTTGACTCACAATTTTGAAAGAGAAGATAGAAGAAGCCAATACCACTTTCAGTGGTGGAAGAAAAGACGAGGAAAACATGAAAGGGGCTGGCAGGCTCCATCATGTCCCTCTCTCCAGCTCTCTGCTCTAGAGACTTTGGGGGGGACCCAAATCCATGACCCTCTCTCTTGGTTGAGTTGAGCTACCTCATACCCAGTGAGAGAGCTGATTCACTCTGTTTCATCTGGTAGATGTTCTCCCATGTATACTTTCTCTGATGTCTGTCTGTCTTGCTACATTTTGGATATGTGGGTTTCTTTGTGATTATTGATTTTTGTTCATTGGGAAACTGTATTAAGTGGGAAAGGGGCCAAGCCTGGATTATAGAATTGGAGCCATCCTATCTTCCCAAAAATGTTCCAGAATTAGCTCAAGCCTGACCATATCTCTGACAAATTCTATGTAAAGGAGTAGGCAGATATACTTCTAGCCTGGTACCCCAACTTCCTTCTTCTCCTCATGGCAGGAATGAAAGTCTCCCTTGAAAAAGGGGAGGGGAAAAAGAGACTAGATATGTGTATTCTGCCAAGGTGAGCCTCACTACACAAGTGGGACCCACTATCCTTTATCCTTACAGTTATAAACTTTGGAAGGATGCTTTTGACAAAAACATGAAAGTTTGGAATGGGGCAGGTTTGATGGGAAAGATGAATTGTTTTGGTCATGTTAAGTATGATCTCATACATCAATGGGAGATCTAGTTTGAAACATCAAATATATAGTGGGTAATATGGTATTAGAGCTGAAGGGAGAGATTGGGGCTGGAGATATAGATTTCTGAGATATCTACATAAAACCCATGGGAGCTGATGAAGTAAGAGAGGGAAAAAAAAGAAGAGAAGACCCAGGGTAAAGACTTGGGGAACATCCACAGATAAAGGACAGGATATAGATGATACTCCAGCAAACAAGACTGAGAAGGAACAGTCCAAACGATAGGAGGAGAATCAGAAGAGAATAGTGTTGCAAAAAAGAGAAAGGAAAGAATATGGAAGAGGAGAGAGGAGTGTGACCTGGTTTCAGATCTCAGTTCAGCATTACTTAACTTTGGACAAGTTGCTTCCTTTCTCTAAGACTTTAGTTTCTGCTTCCATAAAATGAAGGGTTGGAAGATATCAGATTAGGGACATCCACTCATCTCAGCTCTCCCAACATTTCCCTCCAAATGACTTGGTGTACAAGGAAGAGTTTTTACTTTGGAGAGAAAAATTGTGGGGAGGGGGGAAAAAAGGGAAAAGGGAATATATACACATTCAGTTGTCTACAGAAATGTAACTTACCTAAAAGATAAACAGGAGGGGAAGAGAATAAAAAAATATTCATAGAGGGCAAGGTGGGTGGGAAGTGTAAAGGAAAATTTAGCTTTGTGACCTAAACTATGTTAATTATTTGGTCACCATGGATATCCCAAATATAAAAGAAATATAACCAAGTCAACTGGAAATTTATGGTGATTTAATTTATATAGTGGAAAGAAATTAAGAAGAAGGAAGAAGGAAAAGGGTATAGGATTTCCCCCTCCTGGCTAGTGTCAGGAGGAAGACCAGAGGCTTTAGGAAGATACGGTTTTGAAGAGTAAGGAGGAAAGAATCAGCCTGAACTCCAAAGGGCTCAGCCAAGATGCCTGAACCTGAATCAGTTCAAGGGCAAACTCACTGCCAAACCCAGACAATAGCTGCCACCATGCCAAGATATCAGAACACTTAGCATGCTGCCAGCCAGAGTCGCCTCTCTGGGGAAAGAGGGAGAGAGAGCAAGTGATATGCCTTATATAGATGGTTTTATGTCACTTTCCTGTGTCTCATCTGTACCAATGATAACTTAGCTTGACTTAGGACAGCCCAGGGGTCTGTCTGCTTTTTCTGCACATGTCTGTTGAAGGCCATTTCCTCAGATAATTAAATCTTTGAGTATGGTACAGGCATCCTGACCTTGTTAAACTAAGTAGGGTGGAGAAATGTATAGTTCCCAAGACTTGATTCTGTTAAAACAAGTATCTTCATTGTTACTAATCAGGAAATAACTAAATCAGATATTCTAAAGTATGGCCTGAGTAGGGTGGAGTAGTTTTAAAATTCACAGAAGGATCAAAGAAAGAGGAACAGGTTAAGGAAGCAATGATCAGTAGCAAAACAGACTTTTGAGGAGGAACAAGATAAAAAGAGAGAGAGAAGAATAAATAGAAGAAAATGGGATGGAGGGAAATACATAATGTTAGAATTTATGGTTGAACTGAATATATTTAATTGGTCACCAGGTATTTAATTTCTAAGTCCCAAAAATGAATTGCTACAGTCAAATGGGATTTATGGTAGTTCATTTTATAATAGAGGGATGATATTAAGGAAGAGAGAAAGAGAAGAAAAGGAGAGAGAGAGAGAGAGAGAGAGAGAGAGAGAGAGAGAGAGAGCGCTCTGGCTTCCTCTGAGCCAGCTAGTAATTCTAAGACCCCATTCAAGGGAAAGGAGTCTCAACAGAATGGACCTTTTCTGGAGGCTGACACCTCCAGGAAAGGCCAAGGAAAGGAGGTCAGCCTTTACACTTACCACATGTCAGTTCAATCAGCAGATTCTTTATCAGCCTCAACTCCAGTAGAGCTGCTTCTTACAGGAGATTCTACTCCAAGTGTATCTCTTTCAAACTCCCTGAAGAACCAACAACCCTGTTCAGGCCCTTGTCTCTTTCTTTTAAAGACCTTTTTTCTTGCATCACTTCCCCTAATTCCACGTCTACCAATCACAGCTGACACTCTGCTCTAGGACTGCCCAGAAGGCAGTTAGATGATTCTAATCCATTGCCCACTATCACAGACCTCCCACTTCAAGATTGAGATATTTACACCTTTGGTGATTAGATCTAACATGGGCAGATCTTCCCACTCAACTTTAAGTACTGTGTTTACATTTTTGTGTCTTAAATCAACAAATAGGCAGGGGATTACAATTTAATCTTCACAATCAAGTAAGAGCTAAGTACCTTCACTGTTACAATCAGGGAAGAGTCAAATTCAATCTTCACAGTAGTAATCATAACTGTGAATGTAAAAGAGATGAGCTCAGCTATAAAATAGAAGCAGATAGAATGGATTAGAAACTAGAATCCAACAATATGTTGTATACAATAGACACACTCTAAACAGAAAGACATACACAGAGTTAAAATAAAGGGCTAGAGCAGTTGAAGTATTATACTTCAGCTGAAGTAAAAAAAGCAGGAGGAGCAATTGTGATCTCAGACAGAGCAAACGCAAAACTAGACTTCATTAAAAGAGATAATCAGGAAAACTACATTTTGCTGAAAGCTATCATAGATAATAAAGTAATATAAAAAATTTTATGGCAAGTTTCTCTATAAAGCCCTCATTTCTTAAATATATATATATATATACATATATATATATTTGATATAGAACTGAATAAAATTAATAAATTCCCCAATTGATATAAAGATATAAATAGGCAGTTTTCAGAAGTAGAGATGAAAGCTATCTATAGTTATATTTTTTAATGCTTTTACATCGCAATTGATTAGAGAAAGGCAAATTAAAATAACTCTGAGGTACCATCTCACATCTATCTGAAATGATAAATGCTAGAGAAGGGGAAGAAAAAATAGGCTGTTATTTTCCTTTTGCATTACTTTCATTCTTTTTTCCATTTTTCTTCAACCTCTTTTATTTGATTTTTTAATTCCTTTTTGAGTTCTTCCAAAGCTTGAAACCAATTCCCTTTTTTTTTTTTTAAGTTTTACATGTTGTTGCTTGGATCTCATCATCTCCTGTTGTTTCTGTTCTTTGTTCTTTTTTCCCCATAGAAATTTTCAAGGGTTAAATGTTTCTTTTGCTGTTTGCTCATCTTCCCAGTCTTTTTTTTTTTTTTGCCTATGGACTGGTGTATAAATGGAGATTTTGAGCCTTTAGACTTCATCCCCCAGAAGTCCCTTAGAATTTCCCAAAATTCCATTTTCCTGTGTCCCCCAATTTTTGTGTGATTGTATTTAAGTGGTGGTAACTCCTCCCTCCCTCTCTCTCTTTTGAACCTATGACCGAACTGAAGTCAGGCATTTCTTTTGCTTTAGTTATTATTAATAAAACTTTATAAAATATAATATTTAGTTAATGATTATTAATTTTAAAACCCACAGTTTGGCTTACCATGAAGTGATTACAAATTCTCAAAAAGATTTTTGAGCAGTTAGCCTTACAGTAAAGATAGTAAATTTGCCTGGTTGCTGCCCACCATGAGGATCCCTGGTGGGGTGTGCCTGTGCTCCAGCCCTGCCCTGCCACCTATCACTGTCTGCTGTTTCTCCTGTCCATCTGCTTGGCCAGCATTCCTCACCATTCTCCACCCAACTTGGAGCCTCCTCTTGCCAAGGCCAGACCAGGCACAAGAGTCTGCCAATCCCAACCATTTTTTTCCCCCAGAGGATGAGGTATAAAAATCTTTCCTCCCCAAACCCTTTCCACACTCCATGTGTGTGCTTCTAGTCTGCCATAGTCATTTTTCAGTATGGAGAAAAGAACCCTACACCTTCTAATTTTCAAACAGATTTTTTTTTAAGCTGATCCTGGACTCCTAGTTTAGAAGGTGTTACTAAAGGTTTTTCACAGGGAGGGTAGTTAGTTCCAAATCAGTAGATTTAAAGTCAGTTCTGGGGAATAAGCCTGATTTTTTTCCCCTTCTTTCTCTTGACCCAAAATACCAAGAAGTACTTTAAGTATTTTTTCTCTCATATGCAAATAACTATTGTTGTCCCTCAAAGTTTTGCTTCTTTATGTTTACTCTTTAAACAAACCCCATTCAGTCTCTTTCAGGAAAATGCTGTTGCAACAATTTGAGTTGGTAGAGCTCAAAAGTGCATTAATTCTTTTCCTGGGCCTTTTTATTTTCATTGGAGATTTCCCACTTTATTTCCCTCTCCTCAAGAATATGCCACAAGCTAGGCTGCTTAAACTACAAACCAACCTGAAATATTTTGTCATAGTTCTAAAGGTCCCAACTGCTCTCAATATGCGGAGTGGAGATTCTTCCCTGTGCTTCTATGAGGAAATTCAGAGCACAGACAAAGGAAATCTAAATGGATAATGAATACTGGTGGGAGAGGAAGGAAACTTTAAAAGAGATCTGGAAGCTTATTGCTAACTATTTTGAGTTTATTCTCCTCCTATAATAGTGAAAACATCTATTGGGATTGGTGAAAAGGATTTTGACTGCTGTCTGCACCTTCTCATTGGTTTATATTATTGTATTTACTGATTGCTTTAAGGTTTAAATTTTTTTAAGTTTATCTGTATTAATATAGTCCATGCCTTTCTGTAATATTGAATCATTTTAAGCTACTATGTTTTGCCTATATTGATCTTTAATTTGTACTTTTTCCTCTGCTGAAAAACAAAATAACACTGTATAAGCCCATGAACATCTTACCTAACACCCTTGTCACTAGATCCATTGAAGATCACATGTTGCCTTTGTTAATTTTCACATAGATGATGATGATGGATGAATTTCAACAAAACTGGTTAAATTATATACAACCTTTAGAGAATTTAATAAGCTAAGGATTTAATTGTAATTTTAAGGGGTCTTCAGAAATCATTTTAGTAACTAGTAGTTTCTGAATGGATGATTTTAAAAATATTTATATATATATGTAAATATATTATAAAGAATGTTGTATTAAAGGTAAAGAAACAAAGAAATGTTCCTGCCAAGGTGTTTCATTTCTATGAATCAGGAAGCCAGAAAAAGAGCTCCTGCAAAACTCTTTATTTTAATTTACTTCCAGCAGAACAATCTAGATTTCTTGATGATGTTCTAGATCCAAATGAATTTTACTTTGTTTAAAAATGTTTGCCAAGGTTGAAAGATTTGCTACATCTGTAAAAATTGTGACAAATATCCATCAATTTACAGGGTTTTTTTTTATGTTATACAGCAACTTATGTGAAATATGATAGTGGGTTTGCTTGCTATTGTAATTAACTGGACTATTGTGAATTTTGGGGGTTTTAGTACTTCTTTTAATGTACATTATCTACTGTGTTATTGTTTTATTCTGAAAATCATTTTGTACTTGCACATGGCTGCCACAGTGTATCACTGATTTTAAGCTATATATTTTTTATTTTTAAAACATTTTTTAAAAAACTTTTATTTTTTCCTTGCATATGCAATATAGTATCTGAGTTTTATTTTTTCCCTCCTTTTTGTATTTGAAGCACATGTCAACAGTATTGAGAAGATTTTTCTTTAATTTTTATTTTGCAGTAATATAAGTTTTAAGTACACTTTTTTCTAATATTAATGCATGCCCAAAAAGCTTTAGACTATAAAAATGATGCCATTGATTGTTTAAAAAAAAATCATGGGCCTTTGCTTAATGATTCTGTCTGATTCCAGGACAAGAGAATACCAAAAAGAGTCATTGCACTATGCCAAAGAAGCACAAAGCTCCAATCCAGCACAAGGTCAAAGAGACCAATCAATCCTGATGGGATTGATGTCATTGTGAGCCAAGACAAGAGGACTTGAACTTGTTTGGGGTTCAAGGTTGCGGCTATTTAACATCTGTTAAAGACAGGTCTTCCTTGTCCCGTATTCTACCAAGTATCTCAAATTTGGTTCCTACCTGGCTCCTATAATCTAGTCCCTTTTCTGTCTTTCATAGTGTGGCAAACTTTCTGTAGTCCTGGCTACTGATAGGGTAAATGCATCATTGCCTAAATCATTTTAATTGGGCCCTGATTCAAGGATCTGTAATAGGTTTGTTTTTCCTTTACTTAGATTTTTTTAGACATAAGATTCACATTTTGTATTATATCCACAAGTTATTTTTCTCTTTTATTTGGATTTTTCATGTTTTTTATTTTCTTTTGCAAACTGATTCATATACCTCATAACACAGCCATGCATCCCTGAGTGATCCCTGTGTTTGTTATTATTCACCTCAGGGGAGCCAAGTTATTGTTGTGAACTTTGATTTAAATTTGAGCAATTTTAGGATAAGAAACTTGCTACCTCCCAGAATCCAGAATGCCCCATGAAGATAGATGCTTGCAGAGACCACGTGCTTCACCAGATCCAGAGTGAACTTTGGGATGTGAATGGAACTATGGGGGGTTGAAATGCTTTTGTTTTGAATGTATACTCTCATGCCAAAGGGGACTGCCTCCAAATTGGCTTTTTGTCAACCTAGTAATCATTGATTTTGTTCTCTTTTCCTTTTATCCACAAATTATTGCAATCTTTAAGTTGATTGTATTTTCATTATCCTTTTGGGGAAACTGGTTTCCCAATAGGATCACAGGGGATATATGTATAAATGGAGATTTTGAGCCTTTGGACTTCATCCCCGAGAAGTTCCTTAGAATTTCCCAAAATTCCATTTTCCTGTGTCCCCCAATTTTTGTGTGATTGTATTTAAGTGGTGGTAACTCCTTCCTCCCTCTCTCTCTTTTGAACCTGTGACCAAACTGAAGTCAGGCAGTTCTTTTGCTTTCGTTATTATTAATAAAACTTTATAAAATATAATGTTTAGTTATTGATCACTAATTTTAAAACCCACAGTGGGAACTCCTAAAGTTGCTTGTGGATTCTTTCTTCTCTGCTGACTTTTGCCCTGGGACTGAGTCTTCAAATGGCCCAATGTTCTGGACTTCTGGACCTCACTGCAGGCTGGTGCCAGGGCCCTGGACCTCAAAGGGTAAATCTAAGATGCCCCTTTGCTGGTGCAGCCCGAGCCCCAGGTTCCCAAAGTTGGCCTACACCCAGGTTCTAAATCTGGCAAGTTAGGTTGGGGGTGAGGGGGTTGACCAGCACTCCTCTGTTTGCAGTTTTGTTTGTGGTTCCCCCTTATCCCATGAAAACCATCTCTCTCTGCCTACCTTTCAAATTGTGTTCAGTGGGAGAGCCCCTTCACTTGTCCTGCTTTGATTCCTGTCTTTTTGAGGTGCCTTCTAAAGATGTTTGGAAGGATAGTAAGAGTGGTTTTGCATTTTGCTGCTACTAAGCTACCATTTGGGCTTCCCAGAAGAAAAAATAGGGATGAGGAAAGGAGTAGTGAATCAGTCCAACCATTCTGGAGAACAATTTGGAACGACATCCAAAGGGCTATAAAATCTGCATACCTTTTGATCCAGAAATATCACTCCCAGATCTGTATCCCAAAGAGATCAAAGAAAAAGGAAAAAGTCTATATATTTATAGCAGTACTTTTTGTGGTGGCAAAGATTTGGAATCAAGGGGAAGCTCATTAATCAGGGGCTGGTTGAACAAGTTAGGCATATTAATTATGATGGAGTGCTATTGTGCTATTAAGAAATGATTAAAGGAATGGTTTCAGAAAAAAAAAAACCAAACCATGGCAAGATCTATATATGAACTGATGTAAAGTGAAATGAGAAAAACTGGGAGATGCATAGTAACAGCAATGTTGTAATGAGGATCAGCTGTGAAAGATTTGGCTACTTGGATCAATACCAGGATCCAAGATCCAAGGAATCACGATGAAAAAATTGCTTACAAAAAATGCCTACATCCAGAGGGAGAACTGATGGTAACAATTTTCTTTTATGGGACCCCCAAATTTACCTTTGTCCCTTGGGAACTTGCCTGACTGAGCTGGTCTTAGACTGAACAATAACACCTTAAAGTACTCAATGATCCTAGCTTAGATAGAATTAGTAGATATAATCAAACCTTAAGTACCTCTTTGTTTTAAAAGCATCTCCCATTGAATCAGAAGCCTCTCCCAGGAAGTCCAGCCTCTGGCTAGACTCCTCCTTCCCTTGTCTCCATTGTAAAGCCAATCAATTGAACCTTCCTGTCCTTTATTCCCCAGAAGATATATAAGATCCCAAGTTTTCAGTTCCTGGGAAAAACCCCTTTTGAGGTACTTGTTCCAGAGACTTGTTCCAGAGGTACTTGTTCCCAGAGTTTTGTCTCTCTGAGGCTTGTAGCACAGGAAGCTGTGTAGGGCCAATTAGAGCATTGTCTCCTTTGTCCTGATTAAAGACTTGTTCTTCCTAACTTCTTTATTGGTTCTGTGTTTTTCAAGGTTGACACATGATGGACTCTGAATGCAAACTGAAGTATGATTTTCTCACACTTTATTTTTCTTTATTTTTTAAAAATATGACTGATATGGGAATATATTTTGCCTTATTTCACATGTATGGTTGATATACAATTTACTTCTTAGTGGGTGTGGGAGGAACTAGGAGAGAGGAATGAAATTTGGAACTTAAAATTTTAAAAAGAAAAGGATATTAAAAATAAAGAAGTAAAAAAAAATTTTTTTAATAAACTAAAAGGAGGGACTGGATCAGATAGTGTCTCCCAACCATTCTGAAATGTTATTACAAGTCAAACACCAGTGGGACATTTCTATCCAAGGACTAAAAGGAAATGACAATGGATGGGTCACTGCCCTTACTGATGTGGGTACTCATCCCATCACCACCTGTCTACAACTTTCCATCCTGTGTGATTCCTGTCCTTTCCCTTTGATTAGAGAGGTTTATCTTTGCAGGGGGGGTGGTGGTGGTGGTGGTGGTGGTGGTGGCTAATGAAGCATGTAACTATGAAAAAATATTCTAAATAAAAAAAGGGGGAAAAAAAGAGGTCTATCTTCTGAGCTGGCTGGCTTCCTTCCTCAAAATCTCTTGACATCATGTGTAGACCAGCAGAGCATTCTAATCATTCATCAGTTTTTCAATCATATGGTTATCCTACTTTCCCACCCCCTTCTCCCATCATGCATCACTCTGTTGACATCTTTTAGGTTCTCCAACACAATTTTTAATTGGTAATATACAACAGCCTACTCACACTTACTATATTTTTATTCATTGCCTTCCACTTAATTATTCAGAAATTATAGTATTCTATGACTGGCAGCCATACAGCATTGTCAAAAGAATAATGTTAAAGGGGCATCTGGGTGGCTCAGTGGATTAAGAGCCAGGCCTAGAGATGGGAGGTCTTGGGTTCAAATTTGAACTCAGACACTTCCTAGCTGTGTGACTCTGGGCAAGTCATTTCGTGCCCATTGCCTAGCCCTTACTGCTCTTCTGCTTTGGAACCAATATAGATATTGATTCTAAGACAGAAGGCAAGGATTAAAAAAAAAAGAATATTTAAATAATGGACTTCTAGTTTATCATCAGCACTGTACAATTTCTCAAAGGCAATGCAGCTGTTCTCCTTCTAGTAGAGAGTTCTGTTTTTGAAAGCTATAACAAATATTGTTCAACAATGCTTTGAAGTTCAGTATTAATTGGGGTGCAGAGCAGAAAGATGTATATTCACCAAATGTGTTGATTATGTTCATGGGAGGATGTTCATATTCTCCAGATGCTCCTGGTTGCAGATGACATCATGCTGATTGAATCAAGCTCTAGACCATTGCAGAGACTTCTGGATTAGATCAATAATCACTCTAAAGCATCCTGCATAGTTTTCCACTATAAGAAAACTAAGGGGGCAAAACCTGCTTCTCATTCATATTATGCAGTTGGATAGACAACCCACAGACAGGGTCCTTTAATACATGTATCTTGCGCAAATGTTGATGATGGACAATACATTGAATTGTTCATTTGTTTCAGTCATGTCCAACTAACTCTTCATGACCCCATTTAAGGTTTTCTTGGCAAAGATACTGGCATAGTTCATTCTCTTTTCCAGCTCATTTGACAGATGAGAAACTGAGGCAAACAGAGGTAAGGGACTTGGCCCAGGGTCGCATAACTAGTAAGTGCTTACAGCTGGATTTGAACTCTAGAAGATGAATATTCCTGACTCCAGGCCTGTCACTCTATCTACTGCATCACTTAGCTGCCCCAATAAACTGGGACCAGAATTGAAAATAGTAGGTGTGGTTTTTTTAAATAGACAAAGTTCAAGTATAAGGATAAGAATCACAGAAGCAGCTCTGGGATGTTGAAAACAATTCTGGATAATGGAAGAGAGGCCATCCTAGGTCATTTACTTCCCCTCTCAGAAGTTAAGGAGGGTTCAAAAGATTGGCTTATATTCAGGGTGTCTTTGGTAGGTAGGGGTACTCTGGCCACCACCACCATCATTACTTGGATATGGAGGGGGAAAAAGTCAGTCTTGGACAATTCTCCCTTCTTTTTCCTTCACCTCCTTCCCATGCCTTTCTGCTCTTCCAGCCTCAGCCCACCCAGCCTACATTTATTTATTTATTTTTATTTTATTTGGTCAATTTCAAACATTATTCCTTTGTTACAAAAATCATACTCCATTCCTCCCTCCCCTCCCCCCACCTTCCCGTAGCCCACTCGATATTCCACTGGGTATTAAATGTGTCCTTGATCAAAACCTATTTCCATGTTGTTGGTGTTTGCACTAGGATGATATGTAATGACCCATGTAATCAAGCAATTGTTTTTCTTCTGTGTTTCTCCTCCCACAGTTCTTCCTCTGGATGTTGTTCAGGATCACTGCATTGCTACTAGGAGAAGTCCATTACATTCAATTGTATCACAGTGTATCAGACTCTATGTACAATGGTTCTCCTGGTTCTGCTCCTCTCACTCTGCATCAGTTTCTGGAGGTTGTTTCAGTTCACATGGAATTCCTCCAGTTCATTATTCCTTTGAGCACAACAGTATTCTATCACCAACAGATACCACAATTTGGTCCCCAATTGAAGGGCATCCCCTCATTTTCCAGTTTTCTGCCACCACAAAGAGTGTAGCTATGAATATTCTTGTACAAGTCTTTTTCCTTATTATCTCTTTGGGGTACAACCCCTAGGCAGTTAAAACTCACTGTGTCTAAAACACAACTCATCATTTTTCCAAATTCCTCTCTCTTATAGATTTTCCTATTTGTGTTGAAGGCACCTCCTTCTTCCTTTTCTTTTTTTTTTAAACCCTTACCTTCTCTCTTGGAATCAATACTGTGTATTGGTTCCAAGGCAGAAGAGTGTTAATTAAAAGTTTTTGTACAAACAAAACAAATGCAACCAAAATGAGAAGGGAAGCAACAAATTAGAAAACAATCTTCATTACAAAAACCTCTGACAGAGGTCTAATTACTCAGTTGTACAAAAAATCAAACCATTCTCCAATTGAAAAATGGGCAAGGGACATGAATAGGCAATTTTCAGTTAAAGAAATCAAAACTATTAATAAGCACATGAAAAAGTGTTCTAAATCTCTTACAATCAGAGAGATGCAAATCAAAACAACTCTGAGGTATCACCTCATACCTAGCAGATTGGCTAACATGACAGCAATGGAAAGTAATGAATGTTGGAAGGGATGTGGCAAAGTTGGGACATTAATTCATTGCTGGTGGAGTTGTGAATTGATCCAACCATTCTGGAGGGCAATTTGGAACTATGCCCAAAGGGCCACAAAAGAATGTCTACCCTTTGATCCAGCCATAGCACTGCTGGGTTTGTACCCCAAAGAGATAATAAGGAAAAAGACATGTACAAGAATATTCATAGCTACACTCTTTGTGGTGGCCAAAAATTGGAAAATGAGGGGATGCCCATCAATTGGGGAATGACTGAACAAATTGTGGTATATGTTGGTGTTGGAATACTATTGTACGCAAAGGAATAATAAAGTGGAGGAATTCCATGGAGACTGGAACAACCTCCAGGAAGTGATGCAGAGTGAGAGGAGCAGAACCAGGAGAACATTGTACACAGAGACTGATACACTGTGGTACAATCGAAGGTGATGGACTTCTCCATTAGTGGCAATGCAGTGATCCTGAACAACTTGGAGGAACCTATGAGAAAAACCACTATTCACATCCAGAGGAAACACTGCAGGAGTAAAAACACTGAAGAAAAACAACTGCTGAATACATGAGTGGAAGGGATATGGTTGGGGATGTAGACTCTAAAGGATCACCTTAGTGCAAACATCAACAACATGGAAATAGGTTCTGATCAAGGACACAAGTAATACCCAATGAAATTGCGCCTTTGGGGAGGGGAAGAGTGGGTGGAGGGGAGGGAGGGAAATAATGTGATTATTGTAATCAAGGAATAATGTTCTAAATTGACTAAATAAACTTATTCAAATGGAAAAAAAGGGTGTTAAGGGCTAGACAATGGGGGTTAAGTGACTTGCCCAGGGTCACAGGGCTAGGAAGTGTCTGAGGTCAAATTGGAACCCAGGACCTCCTGTCTCTAGGCCTGGCTGTCAATCCACTGACCTCCCCAGCTGCCCCCTCCTTTCTTTTCACTTGAGTTTGCAATTTCAGAATCATCCCTCAATTCCTCATTCTTCCTCATCCTAGAAATCCATTATATTGCCAAATCTTGGCAGCTTTGCTTGGTTTGGGGTAAACCATGCTAATGTAGCCTTGCGAAAAGAGTGCAACACCTTCAGAGGGCACTAGGTGGTGCCATAGTACACAGAGGATTGGGCTTGGAGTTGGAAAGCCCTGAGTTCAAATATGTATGCAGATACTTCAGGGCAATTACATGGCTCAGTCAGTACAGTGCCAGTCCTGGGTCTGGGAGATTTACCTTCCTGAATTCAAATCTGACCTCAGACACTTTCATATGCTAATGCTGTATGACCCAGGACAAGCCATTTAGTCCTGCTTACCTTGGTTTCCTCATCTGTAAAATGAGAGAAGGAATGGGGCAGCTGGGTGGTTCCGGGGATTGAGAGGTCCTGGGTTCAAATTTGACCTCAGACACTTCCTAGCTGTATGACCCTGGGCAAGTCACTTAACCCCCATTGCCTAGCCCTTACCACTCTTCTTCTGCCTAGGAGCCAATACACAGTATTAATTCTAAGACATAAGGCAAGGGCTTTAAAATAAATAGTTTCCATTTCTTCTATGTGTAATCTGCATTGCTAATGAAGCGCAGGCTCCTTAAGCATAATTTTTCTTTCATTTTTCAGGCAATGATCTGGTCCTCAATGACTCATAAACTTGTTTTCCATGAACACATCTGCATGGCCTCTCCATTTGTTTGTCCACACATTAGGGCTTGAGTTCCTGGAGATGCTGCCCATGAAATGACCTTGGACTCCACTCTTGCATCTGAGCCATTTTCTAGACTCAAACTTGGGATAAATCACGTGGTCATGGGACAAATCTAATGGGCTGTGCCTGGGAGTCCGTGTCCTATTGTCCCATGAAATGAGGTTGGTTTGTCTAAAAGTCATCCTGTCAATCCTTGACCTATTCATTGAATGCTCCCCTCCCTCCAGCTCCTTTCTATGGCTCAGGTCCTAAGCCTTGTGCTTCCTCAACCTTGCCCAGGTTTTTGTTTAGACACCTTCCAGGGTCATTGTTGTCCATAGTGCCACGCCAAGATCCTGGGTGAAACCTGGTATTGTATAGGTGTTAAGAGCTTTAAATGTCCTCTTCCCCTTCCCTGGTGCCGGGAGGAGGAAATCTGTCCATGGCTCAAGCCAGCCGACCTTTCTTTTCCTCTCTGCAGACCCCTGTGTCTTGCTTAGAAAAGACCAAGGTATTTGTAAGTATCGCCTTCAGGCCCTGGTCCAGTTTGGCCACCAGAAAAGAGTTCAAAATGTTGGGGTTTTTTTTTTTGGGGGGGGGGGCAGCTAGGTAGCTCAGTGGATTGAGAGCCAAGTCTAGAGGCTGGAGGTCCTGGGTTCAAATATGGCCTCAGACACTTCTCATCTGTGTGACCCTGGGCAAGTCACTTAGCTCCATTTTCCTGGCTATTGCCCTTCTGTTGTTAGAGTTATTACTAAGACAATAAGTAAGGGTTTTAAAAAGAGGAGTATTAAGAGGTTAAAGGCTACTCAGAATTATCTCAGATAGAAATGATCACATCTGTTGGTCTTGGGAAAGGAGAGAGGAATAAACATTTATATATAACACTAGTTCTTTAGAAATAGGATCATATTTGATCTTTACAACAGCCCTGGGAAGCAGGTGATGTTATTATCTCCAGTTTACAGTTGAGGAAACTGAGGCAGTGACTTGCTTAGGATTATAAGGTTATTAAGTGTCTAAAACCAAATTTGAATTCAGATCTTCCTGATTGCAGGCCCAGCTCTCTTACCACTGTTCCTTACCTTTCTTCTTAGAATCAATTGGTTACAAGGCAGAAGAGCATCAAGGGCTATAAGTGACCTGCCCAGGGTCACACAGCTAGGAAGTATCCGAGGACAGATTTGAACCCAGGACCTCCCATCTCTGGGCCTGGCTCTCAATCCTTCTAGTTGCCTGGCTGCCCTCAGTGGCATGTTTTAAGAGGAGGCCATTAAGTGTCCATCAAATACTCTAGTGTTCTCTCTATGCTTGGATTTTATTTCTTTACAAGACAAGACGAAGCCATGAATATGAAATGACTCAAAGGCTTTGAAATATTGCTTTTATTGTTACTTGGGTACTTATAGTTGGCTAAAACACTGATGGATGTTGTGTGATAACAGAGAGAAGACAAAGCTGCTTGTTTTTTGTCTTGTTTCTGTTTTTTTTTTGTTTTGTTTTGTTTTGTTTTGTTTTCTGTAAAGGAGAATGAACTTCACACTGGAAATGACAGAACTGAGGACTATCAGGGAGGTGATGCCCAAGATAAGGAGGAAGGAAGAGAGCGCCCTGAGCTGCCCTTGAGGAACTCAAGTCACTTGGCCCAAAGGAACAATCTCTTCAGAGTCTGGAAGTCCTGGCTAATAGGATTGCTGAGCCAAGGTCAGTGATGCCTGAGCAATCAGGGAACACAGGAGCAGACCCACAAGGTGGAGGAGGGCAAGTATCCCAATTTTCAGAAGAAGGAAGAGAACAGTCTTCAAACCACAGGCCAGGGAGCTGGACACCAATTCCTGGGAAAATTTTCCCAACAGATCAGTAAGGAGATGGCTGCAGATTGTGTAGAAAGAGAAGTGGTGATTAATGGCATTATCAGGAACAGATTATTCTAGGCTAACCTCATTCCCTTTTATGACAGGATAACTAAACTAGTAAATGAATCAATCAAATCAAGTCAGCAGTGTTTGGCACATAGTAGGTACAATTTAAAAGCTGACTCCCTTCTTTTCCCTATCAATAGACTGACTTGATTCTTAAGTACTTTAAACTGGGGATACAGAGAAAGACAAAAAAACAGTCCCTGACCTTAAGAAACTCCCAATTTAATGAGGGAAATAATGTACATGTAAAACATAAATATATAAATTAATGAATTAAATCACTACATAAATTTAGACTAAATTGATATAAATTAGGAAACAATAAATATATGCACATGGCAAACTAAGTGGTATACTGGATAGAGAGCTCTGGGTCTGGATTCAGGAAGACATCTTCAGGTGATCAAATCTGGCCTCAGATGCTTATTAGCTGTGTGATCCTGGGCAAGTCACTATACCCTGTCTGCCTCCGTTTTCTGGTCTGTCAAATAAGCTAGAAAAGGAAATGGCAAACCATTTCAGTATCTTTGCCAAAATAAACAAACAAACAAAAAACCCAAATGGGATTACAAAGAGTCCAACATGGCTGGAAAACAACGGAATAACAACAACAAAAAAAAAAACTGAATGCAATCTCAGAGGGAAGGCACACACACACAGTGAGGGAGATTGGGAAGCCTCTTGCAGAAGGTTAGATTTGAACTGAGGCTTAAAAGAAGCCTGGGAAGCCAAGAGGCAGAAATGAAGAGGGAGACTCATGGGGCAGCCAGTGAAAACTGGAATTTGGAAAAATTTGGAAATAGGATGTATTATTATTTGAGGAAAAGCAAGGAGGCCAGCATCACTGGATCATAAGAATATGTAAAAGAAGTTTAGAAGAGGGAGGGGGTTAGGGGCAGGCCAGGAAGGGCTTTAAAATTCAAATGGGATTTTATATTTGATCCTGGAAGCAATAGAAAGTCACTGGAGTGTAGGCAGTTGGGAAGTGGCATGGTTAGACCTCTGCTTTGAGACAATCCTGTTGGTGGATAACCCTGAGGCAGGGAGACCACCTGGCAGGCTTCTGAAGCTACAGTAGGCCACTGTCATCCAGGTGGGAGGTATGAGGTGATTGCTGGAAATATGGCTTACCTAGTTTTAGCAAAGCTTTTGCCAAAGAACTTCCTGCTATTCTTGGGGAAAAGAAAAGAGACATGGGTGAGTCATAGAATCAAATGGGTTCAGAAATATTTGGTTGGATGGTCTCATTCAAAGAACAGTTGCTAATGGTTCCATGTTGGCATTGCAAGAGGTCTCCAATGAAGCGTGTCAGAGATCTGTCCCTGGCCAAGTGTTTGACATTGTTACCACGGATTTGGATAAAGGCATAGATGGTACACTCCTCAAATTTTCAGACAACAGAAAACAGAAAGAGATATGCATCTATATAGTGATTGAGAGTCATGGCCCAACAGAATGGTGACAGATCTATGGTTTAGACTGAAACCCCCGATTGTAAATCTTGAAATCTCTCAGACTTGTGAATGTTAAAAATTTTCCCATCAGGGAATTCTTAATTGGAACAAATTCCCTACTGAGAAACATTCCCCATTTTGATGTGAGAACTCGCCAGGATCAGAAATGGGAGGACCTCTACTCCACCCGTACTTAAGACTGCTTTAGGAGAGAAAACTCCTTGCTAAAACAAAGAAAGTACTTGGATCCATGCTTATGGTGGGGCAAGGAGTTCTTTGAGCCAGGCCTGTTTTTAGAATTGATACAATGGGATGCTAGGTACCTAAAAGGGTCGGGCAAGTTTTCTCTTGATGAGATTTGGTCGACACAGCAGCATTTTTTCTGATTCAGACTTACTGAGGAGATTGGTCAAGTTAGCAGGAATTCAGATAGGCTGTCCTTTGGAAAGCATCTACAGTGATTGGTAGATGTAGGGACTTAGGGGAGGTGACATGGGAGAACAACCCCTATATAAGAAAAAGCAGAACCTCTTGAGGATATATCCCTTTGGAGGAATTCCTTTTGGAGGATCTCTGATGAGGATTGATTAGGAAAAAGCTCTTGAGAGAGGCTCTAGAGAAGGGAAGCTCTTGGAGGACAATCTCTAAGGTAAGGAGGTCTCGCTGGAGCTCCTCTAAGGGGACTCTGTCCCTCTGGAGGCTCTGGAGAGAGGCCCTTTGGAACAGTCTCTGGCTGGAAGGCTCTCTGGTGAAGTCAGCTGAGATGGAGCTGGCCTGGTGTCACTAGAATCCTTGTTTAGGCAGACCTTGTGGTGAGTGTTAAAAGACTGACTGAATGATTCTCTCTCTTAAGACTCAGGTCTAGGCCATATTGGCTTGAGGCCCTTCATAATTATTCCTTTCCTACCCTTCCTCTAATTCCTCATTATATTATTAATTAAAAATCTCTATAAAACCCAGTTGACTTGGGTATTTGAATAATTGGGAATATTTCCCTGGCGACCACCTTATATTTGATTTAAAAACCAAGACACTGTAGTGAAACATATTTTCTGTGGTCAAATTTACTCACCCTCCCTTATATCTATTACAATTTATATCTTCCACCATTTTAACTCCCTACAGTTTATGGCTTCACTATTTTAAATCTCACACCATACATACACACACTTACATTTTTGTAAGAATAAAAAAAGGATTCCATTTGGAGCTGGGTACTAGGAATCAGGAAAAGTCAGACCCACAAAAAAGAAAGAAAGAAAGAAAAAGAAAAAAGAGTCCCTGTCTGCAAGGAACTTATATTTTAGCTGGAGAGAGAGCTTATAAAAGATAGTATATTCGTATTTAGGAATATGCAAAAGTACATACATAAATACAAGATCTGGAGTGGGAAACCAGAAATCAAGAAAGACACAAGACAGAAACAGTCTTTGCCCTCAAGGACTTTTTGTTCTATCAAAAAATGACTTCACTTCTTGAGCATCAATTTCTTTTTTTTTTTTAACCCTTACCTTCCATTTTAGAATCAATATTGGGTATTGGTTCTATTAAATGTTATTGTGGTTAGACTAAATATATTAATAGGTGGTTGCCAGGGATTTAATTTCTAAATCCCAAAATGATTTACTAAAGTAAAATGTAATTTATGGTAGTTTATTTAAGGAAGAGAGAAAAGAGGGGAGAGAGAGAGAGAGAGAGAGCTCCAGCTTCCTCTGAGCCAGGTAGAAATTCTAAGGCCCCAGCCAGGGGAAAGGAATCTCAAGATAATGGGCCTTTCTCAGAGGTTCACACCTCCAGAAAGGCCAAGGAACTAAGTCAGCCTTTCACTCACCACGGTGATTGTCTAAAAGAAAAGCAGTCTGAGGTCTCCTGCATGAGCTCCTCCAAGCATCCAGTTCCACAGCCAAGTGTCTTCACTCCAAGTCTGAATGTCTGTCTTCCAGTCCAGCTTCGAGTGATTGATTCTTCCAGTCCAACTCCAAGTGACTAATCCTTAATTCGAATAGATTCTTGTGTGCCTCTGTTTCCTCTATTTAAAGATCTTTTTCTCTTGTGTCACCTCCCCTAAATTTTATGTCTACCAATCACAACAGACTCTCATCTCCAGAACTGCCCACTCAACGTATGAAATAGGTGTTCACACCTTTTGTAGTTAGTTCACACCTTTTTGTGGTAAAAATGGGTAGATCTACTTTAAATACTGAGTTAACATTTTGGGGATTAAAATCTAAAAATAGATAGGGGATTATAATTCAACCTTCATGATAAAAGAAGAGCTAAGTACCTTCATTGTTACAATCAGGAGATTGCCAAATCCAGTCTTCACAGTTCTAAGGAAGAAGAGTGACAAGGGCTAGGCAATGGGGGTTAAGTGACATGTGCCCAGGGTCACATAGCAAGGAAGTGTCTGAGGCCTAGGACCTCCTGTCTTTAGGCCTAGCTCTCAATCCACTGAGCCACCCAGCTGCCCTGAAGCCTCAAATTCTTGTAAAAGGTTGAACCAAATAATTTCTGAGATCTATAATCATGTGGTCCTCTAAAAGGGCTACCTTTCTAGGGGATATTTTTATTTTGTCAAAGTTGTGTCCTAGAGCATGTAGGTGGTTCAGTAAATAGAGTTCTGGGCCTGCAGTCAGGAAGACTCATTTTCCTGAGTTCAATTCAAATCTGGCCTTAGACACTTACTTGTGTGATCCTGGGAAAGTCATTGAACCCTATTGGCCTCAATTTCCTCATATGTAAAAATGAACTGGAAGGAAAAATGGCAAACCATTCCAGCAAAACCTTAAATGAAGTCACAAAGAGTTGGACATGACTAAACATCAAAAGTAAGACAAGAAGTAAGAAAAAGTAAGAAAAAATCTGTAAGAAAACAGATTTCAAAGAAGCTATTGACTAGACCTGAATACTTTTGTCCTTTTGCCTTGAATGAAATGGGGCATCTGCTCTATGGATGAGGAACAGTAAGATGGAAAGAGAATCAAACCCAATACCCTTGGCCTTAGAACTTTGGAAGCCATCTCATCCAGGCCTCTCATTTTATAGAGGACGCTCTGGAGGCTCAGATGAGGGAAAGTGACCTTACCAGACAAATTTAACCAGTTATTCCTAAGTGGGAAGTAGGGATTGGAATAAGCCCTGGATCTAGAACAAGGCATTACACATTTGAATTCTGGGCTCTGCTACTTATTGAATCTGTGGCTGACTGTGGGCACTCTAATCTCCTCCCTCCTGAAAGTTGGATTGGATCATGTCAAAGATACAGCATGATGCAATAGAAAGAGGGCCTGGCTTCAAATCTTGGCTGTCTTATATACAACCTGTGGGTCTTCAGGTAAGTCTCTTTATTTCCCTGGGCCTCAGTTTCTTTATCTATAAAATGAGGAAGTTGTATTAAATCAGTGGTTCATGTCTGATTTTTTAAATTGATAACTATATTTCAATATATTCACTTTCCTTTGAAATCTTATATACTTTATTTTATAGGCTTATATATTTTTATGCTTTTAATAACATTATTCTAAAAAGAGGCTTCAGCAGACTGCCAAAGGGTTCATGATACAATTAAGGTAGAGCACTCCTGTATGAACAGATTTCCAAAGTCTCTGGTTAAAAAAAATGTTTTAAACCCTTACTTTCTGTCTTGGTAACAACTCTAAGACAAAAGGGTGAGGTTTAGGCAAATAGGTTAATGATTCATCCAAGGTTACATAGCTAGAAATGTCTGAAGCCACATTTGAACCCAGGCTCTGGCTCAAGGTCCCTTCCAGCTCTAAATCCATGATCTTGTCATCCTGCTGAATGACTAAAAGGAAAAAGAGAAGAGTTGATAACCTGGAGAGAAATGGATGGTCCTTAGTACTAATTTTTAACAAGAAAGAGAGAAAGGAAAAACATTGGTCCACCCGGAAGAGACAGGACAGAGTTCTGAATCAACTGGGGATATCTGTGTCTCAACGTTCTATGAAAGCCTCAAATATCTTATTTGTCTGGAGTCCTTTTCTTTTTCTTTTTCGTCTTGTATATGCTTAGACCTTGTTTTCAGTCTTGGCTCCTTTCCCTCCCTGGGCCTCTTCTTCCTTTCTTGGAAAACATGATGGTTGGAGGAGAAGATTTCCAAGGTCCTGCTAGTTCTTAAACCCTTTGAGACTCCTAAAACATTGACCTTTAGCCTATGGAGGGTGGAGTGAGTGATCGAGTGATTGGGCAGACTGTGAAACCTCTGTCGGTCATACACAGAGCAAGGGCAGAAGAGGACTTGAAGGACTTCTTGGATCCCTCTAAAAGCTTGCTGAGAGAACAGGAAAGTCAGCCCAGGATCTTTTCTCTCCTGGGGAAGGCCAGAGTCTTCTCAAAGGTACATTCACCATTATCTCACTTATCCACAGATCTCTTCCCAGGCCTCAAGCAGAGCTTGGCACCAAGCAGGCAAATGAATTTTGGTTGAACTGAATAGATTGGTAGATATCCCAGGCAGAACTTCCGTCTGACCTGCAGGATGGAAGAAGCCTCAGTAAAACTCTGGGGGAGTGGGGGCTACGAAGAATCACAGGATCAGAAAAGGGAGAGTAAAGTAGGCAGAACTGTGCGGATGAACTGGAAAGAGCCAGTGTTGGGTGCGGGGAAACACCTCTGGCTTTTACCTGTTGGGATCCTTCCACTTGCATGTGATTTCTCCTTTAGCAGTCAGTCTTGGGGGGAGGGGTTGCTCATTACCCTGATTCTTTGTGCCCAGGGTCCATCGTCATGGCAACCATATTAGGACTCTTTCTCCAGGTGCTGGTGTTCTAGTGTTTTCTCTGGATGCCAGGAGGCTTGGAGGCTGATGACAATGCTTTCAGGTTCTGCGTACGGTTGGGGGGAGGGTACTGTGAAGAAGGAGAGCCATTTTCCTTCCCCCAGGAACCTTCAGATTGTTTTCCCCTGTGGTCCGATCCCCACTTTCTTTCCTGGAAGGTGGTTGGAGAATATCTCCAATATGGAGGAGGAGAGAATATTGATTGAATGTCTCCTGAGTATACTGATACCACAAATTGAGGCAGAGCTTCAGTTGGACCTCAGGGATAGAGATGAAGCAAATAAGTGATATAAATTAAGGGGAGTTTCCAGGAGGAGGACTAGAAGGGAAGAGAGAGCTGAAAAGAGATTCAGAGGCAAGGAAGGGAAGCTATCAAGAAGAGGTTTAGAGGAGTAAGTATCAGAAATGGATTTCTAGGGGCAGATAGGGAGCACAGTGTATAGAACACTAAGCCTGGAGTCAGGAAGACCTGGATTCAAATCTGACCTCAGATACTTCCTAGCTGTGTGACTCTGGGGAAGTCACTTAACCCCAGTTGCTTAGCCCTTACTGCTTTTCTGCCTTGGAATCAGTATTTACTATGATTTTAAGACAGCTGGGAAGGGTTTAAACAATAATAATGAACAAACTTTTTTTCAAATGATAAGTAAGCAGAAGATGCATTCAAACCCCATTTCTCTGACTCCAAATCCAATATCTACTCCACCCCCAAACCCTTATCTTCTGTCTAAGGATTGATACTAAATATTGATTCCAAGGCAGAAGAGATATATGGACTAGATGATTGGGGTTAAGTGACTTGCCCAGGGTCACATAGCTAGGAAGTGTCTAAGGCCAAATTTGAACCTAGGACCTCCCATCTCTAGGCCTGGCTCTCTATCCCCTGAGTCACTTTGTTGCTTCCAAATAGAACATTCTTAACACTATAGAATCCATATAAGATTGTTGCCTGGCACTTACTTCCTCAATTAGGCAGGTAAACTTGGAGGGTATGGGGGATTATCATCAGCTTGGTCTCTTGAACTCCAAGCTCTGAGAGCATGGAAAGAAGAGGATTTTCATAATAATGATTCACTAGCATATGATGCTTGAAGGCCTGCAAAGCACTTGCTTCATAACTCCATAAGGTGTCTGGGGCAAATATTATTAAATACATCTTATCTTGTATGGACCTAATTATTTACATGTAAGGTAGAAAGGAAAATGGGGGAAATTAAAGGAAATAGAGATAAGGAAAAGGAAAATAAGGAAAACATCAGTTGTTGGAGGATTTCAGGAAAATAGATACAATAATACATTGTTGGTAGAGCTGTGTATTGGGCCAACCATTCTGAAAAACAACTTGAAATTATACTCCCAAGGTCACTAAACTAAGCATATAGTACTATTTGACCTGACAATATCACCACAGACAGACCCCAAAGATATGAAAGAAAAAAGAAAAAAAGAACCCATATGTACAAAAATATTTATAGCTCTTTTCTTTGCAGCAAAGAACTAGAAACTACAAATTATTGCATATGAATGAAATAGATCATTATTGCACCATAAGAAATGATAAATGGGACAGTTTCAGAGAATCCTTGGAAGATTAACATGAACTGATGTAGAGTAAAGTAAGCAGAACCAGAACAATTTATACAATAACACTTTAAAGAACAACTCTGAAAAATCTTAAATACTCTGATCAATGCAGTGACCAACCATGGCTCCAGAGGATAGATAAATTTACCAGTGAGACAGAAATTTCCAGATTTGGTCAATGTGGGGATTTGTTTTGTTTGACTTTGATTATTTATCTATGATAAGATGTTTTTTTTTCCCTTTCTTTTATTAGGATGAGAAAGAAGTCCGTCTGGAGATAGGGCAGGGAATAAGAAAGGAAAGAAAGGAAAAAAGTGAGGGAAGAAGGAAGGAAGATTAGGAAGGAAGAAGAGAGGGAGGAAGAGAGAGAGAGAGAGGAAGAAAGGAAGGGGGGGAAGCATAGAAAAGAAGAGTCTTTAAATATTAAAATAAGAATATACAGAAGGAAGGCCAGAATCACAGACAAGCAGAAAATTTTTGAAATGTGTTGAATGTATTACATAAACTTATATTTACTTTAAAAGAAAAGCAAGCTGTATATAATAGATATTTGCCATTTCATGTATACTCTTTTGGTTCTATTATGTATTTGGAAATACTCATTTTATTTGGTGTTCAAGTTCAGAGTTTTAAAAAATGATGGTCATGTAAATAAAAATCAAGACACTGGAAAAGTAATAGAGAAAAAATTCTAGCTTCAAAACACCTTTTAGAATAGTCTTGGATAAAAGCATGGAATGATAGATTAGTGTTGAGCTTAGAGTAAGGAAAAATTGGGTTCAAATTCTGTTCTCTGACACTTCATTTTCCTGTAACTGGCAAATCCTCTTTGTGCCTCCTGAAACTCCTCAGAACTTATCAGATGGTGAAAGGAGTTCCTGAACTCAGAGATCCCCTTTGCTGCTACAATAATAAATCCTTATTTGCATGGTAGAACCTCTCCCTTCCCAGCAGATTTATATTTGGATGAATTAAGAGTCAAATCTCCAATCTAAGACTTTTGCTACTGTTTTTTTTTTTTAACCCTTACCTTCCGTCTTGGCTCCAAGGCAGAAGAGTGGTAAGGGCTAGGCAATGGGGGTCAAGTGACTTGCCCAGGGTCACACAGCTGGGAAGTAGCTGAGGCCAGATTTGAACCTAGGACCTCCTGTCTCTAGGGCTGACTCTTAATCCACTGAGCTACCCAGCTGCCCCCTTTTGCTACTGTTTTGCATGACTTTGGGGAGAGAATTTCCCCATCTGAAAAATAAGGACTGTCAGATTAAATGTTCTGTTCTAACTCAGTCTTATTATCCAAGGATGTCTAAAGCCACTGCCAGTTCTAGCATTCTATTGTGCATGAAAAGTCTGAGGCTTCCTCGGAAGCTTACCTCCGAGCCCCCCACAACATACCCAACAGCTCACCACTGGTGGAAATAGCTCTGAATCTCAATCCAGATACTGCTTTACTTTGGTAACCATGTTAAGATACTTTCCCCTAGCTATCTCCTAGTACCCTGTTCCTTAGATGATTTCTAAGGTTTCTTTCAACTCTAAATCCTTTGCACAATTTTTTTCTTTTTAAAAATTATTTAATTTATTTTGTTAAATATTTCCCAATTACATGTAAAAAAAATGTAACATTTATTTTAAAAAATCTTGAGTTCCAAATTCTCTCCCTCACCTACCCCTTGAGAAGGCAAGCAATATGATATCGATTATATAGATAGTTCAGTGAGTAGATAGAGCACTGGGCCTGGAGTCGGGAAGACCTGAATTCAAATTCAGCCTCCACCACTTACTAGGTATGTGACCTTGGGCAAGTCACTTAACCTCTGTTTGCATAGGCTGGGAGCTTGCAGCAGTCTCACTTTAGGCTTAGAGGGTTGAGCAGAGGGTAGAAACATGGTTTGGATAACAGGTCAAGGTTGAAATAGACAGGGATCTCATAACTGATTGCAATGGCTATTTATGGCAAAGGTGATTCAACCTGGAAGATAGATGCAGGGAGGGGAAAGTGGGGGAAGATGGACTCTCCCTTCCATAGCCAGCACAGATCAGATTTCTCTCCCCGATGCCCTGGTGCCTGGATGGGCAGAGTCCCAGCTCTGGGGAGGAGAAAGATACCCAGAAGGAGAAAGAAGCTGGGGGCGCTTAGCTCTGGGCTTGCAACCCTGAAATCAGCCTGGATTTCCAGCCCAGGTGCCCCCCAGGTCAGTTCCCCACCCGCTGAGATTCTGTTCCAGAGTTGCAGAGATCTGTTCGTGCTTCTGTAAAGGGCAGAATAACAGGGCCAGAGAAAGCCCATCGCTCGGGTCTCGCAGAGCTTCATAGGGATGGGGGAGAGGCGGAGAAGCTCTTAGTAAATCCAACATTGGATTAGAAGGGACTCAGACGCTTTGCAGCCAAGACACGGTGCCCGCCTCTGCCCGACCCCTACTGGGGTCAGCAAGAGGCACAATCAGCCCGGCTTCAGGGACTCTTAGAAAGGTCCCAATTGGTCAAGTCACCCACCTGGGCTAACTGGCACGTTTCCCAGGGAGACGCCATGAATTTGAGCAAGGGAACAGACGGTCCCAGCAGGGTGATCACAGGGGACGGTGACAGGTGACGAGGGAAGGGGACACAGAGATGCCACCTGAGCTGATAGGCCATGGCATGGTGGCAACAACCCCGCCGGGGGTCCAGAAATCTGGGAATCAAGGGGGGGAAGAAAGGGGAGAAATAGAAGAGGACACTTCTTCCTGCTCAGCACATCTCTTACTGCCAGTAGCTTTCCTTTTAAGATGGCTGCTTCTAATTAGCTGTAGAAAAGATATGGAGGGGCAGCTGATAGAGAGCCAGGTCTTCAGTCAGGAGGCCCTGGGTTCAAATCTGAGCTCAGATACTTCCCAGTTGTGTTACCTTGGTCAAATCACTTAACTCTGTCTAACCCTTGCCCTTCTGTCTAAAGTTGTTACTCAGATAGAACGTAAAGGCTTAAAAAAAAAATAATTGAGCCTGTTAAAGCTGGTATAAAAGTAATGAGTTCTTCTTAAGGAAGGCCTAGAAGCCAAGAGCACTGGCTCCAGGTTCAGAGGATGTGGGTTCAAGACTCAATTTGGCCAATTAGCAGTTGAGAGAAGTTGGCCTGGATCTCTTGAGGTCTCTGAAGGTCCAGGGGTTTTGGTACAAGGACTGCACATCTGTTTTGATCTACCACAGGGTTTCTTTTTCCTCCTGGTTTGGGCTGCATGCAGAACAGTCTCATTCATCCCCAAAGAGGAAATTCTGCTGGAGTCCAGCTGGTACCCTCTTGCCCCTGGGTGTCTCTGTTCGTGCTGTTTGAACACCTCTCCTTCCTCTCCAAATCTTCCCCATCCTTTAGGGTCCAGTTCAAATTCTGTGAAGCACTCCCTGACCTCTTGAACAGACACCAGGCCTTTGCCCTGGCCTCCCACCTCCCCCAGCTCTTGCCCTCCTGCCAAAGCGCTGGCTGTCTCCATCACTCATGTTGACACTCGGAGTATTGCCCAAACCCTAAGATCTGACACACTCTGAGTTTGGAGTTGTTTTGGTGGTGGAAGGGACCACAGAGGTTAATCTGGTCCAACCTTTTCATTTTAGAGATGAGGGAACTGAAGCTAGAAGAGATTACTCAGCTCCACAGAGGCAGAAATGTTTGTTTATTTGTGTTTTTTTAAACCCTGAACTTCCATCTTAGCCTCCATACTGTACATCAGTTCTAAGGTAGAAGGGCAGAAGGGCTAGGCAGTGGGGGTTAAGTGACTTGCCCAGGGTCACACAGCTAGGACGTATCTGAGGTCAGATTTGAACCTAGGACTTCCCATCTAGGCCTGGCTCTCCATCTGCTAAGCTACTTAGCTGCTCCCCCAGAAGTGGGTTTTGGACCTAGGGCTCCCCTAATTCTAAATCCAATGCTCTTAACTTTAAGAGCTGATAATTAAGGTGGGAAGAGAAGATAGGGAAAATATTGTCAGACTCCATCAAAATGAAGCATACAAACAATACAGCAGTCACAGAAGGCCTTTTGGAGGAAGCAGAACAAAATGTATAGGCCTTCTGGGTGTGTGTATTGGAGGGTGGAGGGGGAAAAAGATGAAGAGGCAAAGGAAGAGGAGGAGGAGCTAGCACAAAGATTTACAATTAGGAAGAGACCAAAATTTGCCTAAAGCTAGCTATGTTGAGTAGTAGAGATAAGGTTTAGATACAGAGATTGAGATCTCACTGTGAAAGGCCTTGAATGATAAACCAAACTGTGATGTCAAACTCAAATAGTAACAGATTTCCTATGGACCACATAGTGATTTAGAAAACAACAAAATAACATTATTTGGGTTATTTATTTAAAAAACCCTTGCTTCTTAGAATTGAGTATTGTTCCAAGGCAGAAGAGTGGTAAGAGCCAGGCAATTGTGACTTGCCCAAGGTCACACTGTAGTTAGGAAGTATCAGAGCTCCAATTTGAACCCAGGTCCTTCCAGCTCCAGGCCTGCCTGCCTACCTACCTACCCCTTGTGTTAATTTAAAAAAACTATTTTGTTAAACATTTCCCGTTTATATTTTAATTTAGTTCAGGCTTTAAGTTTGGCACATAAGAGCCTTTATCCAAAAGGCCCTATGGAGGGAGGCTGGATCTAGGTAGTTCCTTGATAAAGCCATTGTTTTAAGAAGGTTAACCTAGGGCACGGTGCCAGGCTAGTAGATGGTCACTGTCAACTTAACCACCTAGCTTCTAGACATATGTCAAGTACCATATAACAAAGTTAGTTATTATTAATCAATTCAGGTGTTTTTCAGTATTGTCCAACTCTATCTGACCCCATCTGGAGTTTTCTTGGTAAAGATACTAGAGTAGTTTGCCATTTCCTTCTTCAGCCTATTTTACAGATAAGGAAACTAAGGCCAAAAGGGTTCAGTGCCTTGCCCAGGTTCATCAGCTAATAATCATCTGAGGCCAGATTGGAATTCCAGACAGCTAATCTTCCTGACTCCAGGCATTCTGAACACTAAAGTGCCCAAAGCCCAACTTATATGCGGTCCTTTAAGACATCCAATAGATGTAATTAGCACTTCCCCATAAACTGGGGGTACAGATTTCTATAACTAAATACAATATTCTTAAGAAGCTTGGGCTCTAGGGCCAGTTAGGTGGTTCAACCAGGCCTGGGTTCAATTTTGACTTTAAATAATTCCTAGCTATGTGACCCTGGGCCTTGAAACTGATACCTAATATCAATGCTAAGAAGATAAAGAGTTTTGTTTTTTTTTTAAACACTTACCTTCTGTCTTGGAGTCAATACTGTGCATTGGCTCCAAGGCAGAAGAGTGGTAAGGGCTAGGCAATGGGGGTCAAGTGACTTGCCCAGGGTCACACAGCTGAGAAGTGTCTGAGGCCAGATTTGAACCCAGGACCTCCCGTCTCTAGGCCTGACTCTCCATCCACTGAGCTACCCAGCTGCCCCCGATAAAGAGTTTTTTTAAAAAAAAGAAGAGTGGGCTCCAATTTAGAGACAATGCCACAGACAGAATACTGATGAGGGTAACAGCTGTGGAGGTGCAAGGCTCTAAGGTCTATCCATTTCATACTAGCTCCTCCAGAGGTTCTCTGCTGAATTTGCCATCTGTGTCAAGGCAGGTGGCTCTGCTTGTTTCTCACAGGGCACAGTATCTCCAGGAGGCAGCTTGGCCAGATTCCACCAGTTTCCTCCTTCCAGTGTAGGGCCTCACAGCCCTTTTTGGCTTAGGGCACTACTATGATTTTGTGTGTTTGTTTCTAGAAAGAATAGGGACCTTTAACCCAACACTAGCAGAAACCTCCTGAGCAGCTCCTTTGGGACCTCCCAGGAAAGAGAAGGCAGAGGTTGGGCTTTTTATCCCAAATTGATTCTCCAAGTGTCTGTCAGGCCGGGTATATCCTCCTGGGACAGTAGCTTTCATTCCAAGCTATATGGCAGATGGAGATGGGAGTGGATATGGGAGAAATAAGAGGAATTCTCTTTCACTCCTACTTTCCTCTCAGTGATTCCCTCCAGTCTGACTCTTAGATCTTGAACACCTTAAACTGCTATAAACTATATCCACAGAGGATAGAGCACTACACTTGGAGAGAACACTTGAGTTCAAATCCTGTCTCAAACATTAGCCATGTGATCTCCCATTTGCCTTAGTTTCCTCATCTGTAAAATGTGGATCACTCACTTCCTAAAGTTGTTGTGAGGTTCAAAGGAGATAATAATTAGAAAGTGCTTACTTAGCACAGTGCCTGGCACAGAGTAAGTAGTATATATAATGTTAGTTATTCTTTTTATTTTAAAGGTGGTTTGTGATGGTAGGGTGAATCTCTACTTTCTGTCAGTGGGGAGCTACCCTAATGAAACAAGGGCTTGGAACTAACTGCCTCAATTGCTGAGGAACTTAATACATGAATAACTTATGATTATGTAACAGCTAGCATTTATATGGCCCTCTAAGGTTTGCAAAGTAGTTTACAAAAATAGGGGCAACTAGGTGACACAGTGGGTGGAGTCAAGAAGTCCTAGGTTCAAATATGACCTCAGCATTTTCTAGCTGTGTGACCCTGGACAAGTCACCTAGCCCCAATTGACTAGCCTTGTCTTTCTGACCTAGAGTTGTTACTAAGAGAAAGTAAAGGTTTAAAAAAAAACAAATAATACCTGTTTTTTTTTTTTACTTTCACAACAACCCTGGGAGCTAGGCACTCCCTCTGCTCTGCAACAGATTCCCAGGTGTGAGTTCATTGTGTTTTGCCCTAGTCACCACAGAAGTCATGAGAATAAGACCCATTTCCTCCATTTTACAGATGAGGAAACTAAGGCAAGCTGAGATTGTGACATTTTCAGGGATCACACAGCTAATAAGTGTGAGGTTGGGTTGGACTCAACTCTTGACTCTAGGGGATGAAGGGCAGGGGAAGAGAGCTTCCCTCTCCTCCCTCCTCTAGCCACAAGGAAATCTATGAATTGTCATTGTTCCTGGGTTCAGATCCAGATTGCTGTTTAGTAGCTATGTGTACACAAGAAAGGTACTTAATCTCTCTTGGTCTCAGTTTCTTCACTCTGTAAAATGGGGGTAGGCTTAAACTAAAAAGGTCTTGTTTTCTGGCCCCACGCTCAAGGGGCCAGCCTAAGTCTATTTATTGGTTATCTGGGGGTCAAGTTGGCTGGCTCAGTGGATTGAGAGTCAAGCCTGGAGATGGGGAGGTCCTGGGTTAAAATATGGTCTCAGATACTTCCTAGTTGTGTGACCCTGGGTAAACCACCTAATCCCAATTGCCTAGCCCTTCCTGCCTTGGAACTAATACTTAGTATGGATACTAAGACAGAAGGTAAGAGTTTTTTTTTAAAAAGGGAACTACTTGGGGGTAGGGAGTCAGAGATGTGATGCGACAAGTCCAAGGTCAGGCAATGTCCGAGTCCGGGTCCCAAGGTCTTTCTCCCCTCCCTTTAGTCACGGTTTCCTCTCCTCCCCCAACGCGTGGAGCTCCAGGGAGTTCAGAGACCACGTGACCGGCATCACATGACGCTCTCGTAATTGGGGGTGGGATGGGGGTGGAGGTGAGGGGTGGGAGGGAGTCTGGTTTCTGCCGCCCCTCGGAGGTGGTGGTGGAGGAACAGCCAGTGACAACAGGGTAATCCCGAGCACTCAGCCAATGGGAATTTGCTTGGGCGGAGCCTCCAGATCTGTCTGGGGTCCGGCCTGAGTGCTTCGGCCCCGTAGTTTGTGGCCCGGGGCAGTGAAGGGTTCGTGCAGGTAAGCGGGTCGGTCCTGCAGTCCCCGGCCTCCTGCGTCTTTCGAGGAGGTGGGAGACCCCGGACTGCGAGGTTCTGCTTGGGACGGGGGGCTGGGGTGGTGGGGGAGGGGGAGCTGGTGGGCTCTATGCCTGGAGAGTAGGAAGGGGGGTTTATTGAAGGGTTCAGTCCCGTATGGATGGGCTGCTAGTCAGTGATGACCCCAGGGATTCCCGTCGCTGGAAAAGGGGATCTTGCCCGGCCCCGAGACCCTTTTGAAGTTAAGTCCTGTCTCCTCCCATCTCCTCTTAAAGTGGGCATCGTGACATCCTCGGGGGTCCTGTAACCCCAGCCGGCCTGACTCTCGCTCCCCTGGGCTTTTCTTGGCCTGGATTTACCGGGGCAAAATCCCCAGAAACCAGGAAGAAGGCGATAGGGAACGTACTCCCTCCAGCAACCCCCTTCATCCCTAGGGAAGGGGTGAGGAGATGGGCACAGGGTTTGCAGTCAAGCCTTTGGCAGCTTGGCCCAGCCACAGACCTGGGGGACACCCTTACCCCAAACCCCTTTAGCTCCCTGCAGTATTCTTCAGAAGTGGGACAAGAATAAAAGCCCTTTGGGAGGATGGGTCAGGGTTCAGCAGCTCTCTAATGACTTTTGCATTCCTTTGTCTCACCCTCCTGGCTTCTCTGCCATTTTCCAGCCTTGGGTGCAGGTTGCAAAAACAGGAAAAGAAAGGAGGAAGAGGTTAAGAATTGAGTCATTAAAAATGTGATTTCCTCTCTTCGTTCTGTACAACACAACACAACTCCTTAGGACGGATTCCTTTTTACGAACTCAAGTTGTATTTCTCCTGAGTTTTCTTAGAAGGAGGAGCTGGAGCATAGGCTTGTCTAGGGCAGGGCTTCAAGACCTGAGAGGAACAGTTTACCCAAGTTCTCTCCTTGGGAAACGAAGAGACATTGGTCTCTTCTCAGGAAAAATAATTCTGTAGAGACTGAGAATCCTAGAGTCCTGGGTGTCTGCCCATCCCATGACCAAACATTGAGAGAGGCTGCAGGTGAAGTAGGGGCAACACCGAGCTAATGGGGGGGGGGGGACAGGAAATAAAATGGGGAGGGGATCCTGGAGGAGGGAGGTGTTACGATATTCTGGAGAAAAGGAAGGGATGGAGATGAGGAAATGAATCTGATCCTCGTGACTTTGTGGCAACCAGTGCAGATGGGATACCTGGGAGTTTATCACAGAGCAGAGTTTGAGTATTCTGGTGGTTTACCACTACTGTAATGCTTCACTTCTCTAAATCAGGTTCTGGGGGCTTAATCTCTCCTTGTCTTTAGTCCCTCCCCCTCCTTCCATCCCAACTGGGGGATACCTGCTTTTCAAGGATTTGGTCTTTACTTTAATAGGCAGTGGAGTGCGTGTGCAGATGGAAGTGTCAAAGACCTATCTTGAAGCCTTTCCTCCCCTCCCCACACACCCTAATCTGTGGGTTTTTTTGTTTTGTTTTGTTTTTGGTCAGGAAATGATGATGACACTTTCTCCTTCCTTTGCTATTAGTCTTAGTGATCCTGATTTTTTTCCTTCCTATTCCTTCCTCTCTCCGTCATTTATTTTTGTTTAAACCCTTACCTTCTGGTTTAGAATAGATATTAAGTATTGGTTCCAAGGCAGAAGTTTGGTATGGGCTAGGCAATGGGGGTTAAGTGACTTGCCCAGGGTCACATAGCTAGGAAGTATCTGAGGCCAGGTTTGAATCCAGGTCTTCCTGATTCCAGGCCTGGCATTCTATCATGTGTGCTTTCCATCAATTATTGATGGAGGGAGTAGAGCAGGTAAACTAGGCAAGGAAGGGACAAAGAGTTAAAACAGAAACATATCCCAGGACCCAAGAACCAGGCCTCTCTCCAATATTTATCTTGGAAATTTGTTTAGTCTTTATTTGTCAATCTTGTCTGACTCTTCTCTTGACTTCTTTCTGGTTGTTTTTCCACTTCCTTCTTCAGATCATTTTACAATTCAGGAAACTTAAGGCAAACAGGGTGAAGTGACTTGTCCAGGGTTACACACCTATTAAGTTTCTGGGGCCAGATTTGAACTTAGATCTTCCTGACTTCAGGCCTGGCAGTCTATCTACTTTTTGTCACCTAGCTGCCCATCGTCTTGGAAATATATTCCCCAATCCTTCCCAGCCTCTTGTCTGGGTAATGAGAGGAGTGAGAATGATGGAAAGCCATTTCTCCCCCAGAAGCTTGTTACTAAAGAGCTGGACAAAAGAACCCATATAAGTTTCCTGCCCCTCTCAGTCCTTCCATTGGAGAAGTTAATATGGCCTCCAGACCCTTCTTCCCACTCCATCCCTACTCCATTGACATGATTAGTTCTTTCCCTCTTTTCCTGAGCCTGAAGGAGGAGGTGCTCTAACAAGTCTAAGCCTGTCAGTGTCTCCACCACTAACATGAGACTCAGTTCCCTCTGCTAGATAGGGAACTAGTGTGGAGGAGGTGCAGGAGAGACTCAGAAGTGGCTATGACAGGCCAGATGTGGCTGCATTTCACTGTCTGGGATTAGGGGACCACAGGCCTTGGAGAAGAGAGATTGTGGATTGGAATAGGGGCAGTTGAGGAAGAGGGGGACACAAGAAAACTGTCTTGAATTGGGTTGAATATGGATTAGGGGCATATGCTCTTCCCTACCTCTTGGTTTAGGCCCCTCTGTTTAGGATTGGAGGGAAGGGATTGAATAGAATGTGCTTGGTGGAGAGAGAAGAACCTGGACTCATGGGCTCTTTCTACTTCCCTTTTTGAAATTTTTTCCACCCACATTGTTTCCTGTATAATGGTGTGAGCTCCGCCTCTCCCATCTAGTAGAGCTTTGAAGCAAGTTTAAGCTCAAAGACTAGTTCTAAGGTATGAGGTCAGTGGTGGGGAACCATTCCCTTCTGGGCTTTCTTATCTAGTGCCATCTCCCTATTCATTCCTAGAGGTTAGCTATAGCTGCCTGAGCCAGGTAGTAAGTTTGAACACCAGCTTTGCCACTTCATACCTATGTGACCGTGGAAAACATTGCTGAGACTTAGTTTCCACATCTGTAAAATGAAGGGATTGAACTAGATGACCCCTGAGGTCACTTCCAACTCTGGATCAGTGCCAGTATCCCCTCTTCACATTGACACAAGTGACTATATATAGAAGCTGGATTTCCTCTCTCACTAGCCCCCCCCATTAGGTTTAGGGGCAGCTAGGTGGAGCAGTGAATAGAGTGCCAGGCCTGGAGTCAGGAAGAGTTCAGATTTGACCTCAGATATTTCTAGCTGTGTGACCCTGGGCAAGTCACTGAACCCTGTTTGCCTCAGTTTTTCTCATCTGTAAAATGAGCTAGAGAAGGAAATAGTAAACAACTCCAGTACCCTTGCCAAGAAAAGCCTAAAAGAGGTCACAAAGAATTGGAAACAACTGAAACATGACTGAATCACAACAAAACCCTACTGTGTCCAGTGTCCAGCCTGAGACTCCAACAGTCGTGGATGTCAGCATAAGGTTGAGCTATTGTGGGTGCTCAGGAAGAATAGAGAACCCACGGTTCAATTAAACTTTGGATTGGGCTGACAGGTAGAAGATGTGGAAGCTGGTAATCTGGCTGTCCCTGGTGACAGGGCTGGTGTTTGGAACTCGATGCCCGGATGGACAGATGTGTCCTAAGACCTGCTGCAAAAATCTAGAAAGAACTGGCTACCGTTGCTGTGATTCAGTGAGTATCCACCCTGGTACCCAGGAAGATGATGCTAAGCCCTTCTAACCTTGGCTACTCCCCAGAGTCCAGAGCTATTTAGCCAGATTTTCACTGGTGCCCATAGTACCCACAAGCTCAGATTACTGGGCTGAGCTGCTTTTCCTTGCCCAGGTAAACTTAGGCACTCCCCTTGGCTCCCTGGGCAAAGGGGGACTGAGAAGGAAGATAGAAAGCCCTCTGTAGAGGAAGGAACTGAATCCCCATCCTTACCTGGTTCTTTTCCATCTCATTGTCTGTCCCTAGGATTCGCAGCCATCCATACCTATAGCAGAGAATGTACACTTGGGCATTCTGTGCCATGGTGATTCTCATTGCCCTGTTGGCTTCTCCTGCCTCTTCACCCCTTTGGGAAACTACAGCTGCTGCCCCTATCCAGAGGTAAGGGCAGAGGGCAGGGGTGGCAGAGAGGGCCTAGAGGAAGGGGTCTGGTCAGTTCTCTCCTATTGTTGCCTCCTGCCAATGAATTCTTCTTTGTCTACCCCCTTCCCTACTCCAGGCTGTGGCATGTGGTAATGGGCACCACTGCTGTCCTCGTGGATTCCACTGCAGCCCTGATGGGCATTCCTGCTTTAAGGCAGAAGGTACAGAATTAGTTGGGTCTCTGGTGGAGAGGGAGGGGCAGGGGCCTTGAAGGCTGAGGAAAGAATTTATCAGAGGAGGTAGTAAGCTACAGAGGAAAGAATGCTAGATTTGGTACCTGAGGAGCTGAGTTTGAATCCTGCCTTTGCCACTTGCTACCTGTGTAGGGCTCAGTTTCCACATCTGTTAATTCAGTAAGTGGGGCTCAAATGCTTCTAAGGAACACTGAGTAGATGGACTCAGATGCCTAAAGGTACCCTTTCATCTCTAAAATCATGAACCAAGGAGGAAGTACCTCTTTTCCCCGGAGTAGAAGAGTAGACATCTAGTAATTTGGGGCCAGGAAAGGGGCCAGGTGTCTGGGCTTCAGGATCTCCATAGGCTAGAAATAGGCACCAGGGAGAGCAATTTGGCATTAGCCTGGCATATACCTGCATTAGCCACCTGGGCCCTTGGGGAGGCAAGCCTGGCACCAAGAGTGAGTTTTTATGGGTGTGACCATAATAATAAGTCTGACGACCTTTATACCAGTCTGTCTACTCCAGTTTTGGCTAGGTGGAAAGAAAAGATGTTTGGGGATAGACTGATCAGGTCAGGGAAGGATCCTGGTTTGTTGTTTCAGTAGGTACCAGGCTTGGTGCTGTGAAATGCCCAGACAGCGAGTTCGAGTGTCCCGATGAATCTACCTGCTGCATGATGCAAGATGGCTCCTGGGGCTGTTGCCCCATGCCCAAGGTACCCATCCTGGAGGGCAGGTGGGAGGGAGTAGGGTTTGAGTGAGATTTGTAGATGATTTAAATCAACTCTTCCCCAGGCTTCTTGCTGTGAAGACAAAGTTCACTGCTGCCCCCAAGGCAGTGTCTGTGACCTGGCTCATTCCCGCTGCCTCACATCTGGTGGCACCTACCCATTGGCACAAAAAAACCCTGCTAAAAAGATTCAGCAAGAAAAGGATGGTGAGGAACCTGGGGAAGGGGAAGAGAGACCTAAGGGGCATCTCATCCTAAGAACCTGTCTTCAGCAAAGGCCCCATCAGGGGCCTCTTTCAGTGACCCGGGGCCTCTCTCTCCTTGCAGTGACCGTGACCACCAACAGGCTTTGCCCAGACGGCCGTTCCCAGTGCTCTGATGGCACCACCTGCTGCCAGCTGCCCAGTGGATCTTATGGCTGCTGCCCATTGCCAAATGTGAGGGAGGGAGGGGACCCTGGGGATTTCCCCCTGCCTTCACTCCCACGCTGGTACTCATCCAGACCACCAGGCCTCAGTCAGCTCTTAAAGGCTTGGACCTTCCTGTAGGCACCAGGGCATCAGAGCCTGCAGGCTGGGGACTCTGACACATTCTGCTCTCTAGTGGTGAACTTGGGCAATGACAACTGGCAGATGATCTCAGGGGTTCTGCTCTCCCCTCAGCCAGGTGCTTTTAGATAGTCTTCCCTCCTTTCCTAGGCCATCTGTTGCCCTGACCACATGCATTGCTGCCCCCAAAACACTGTGTGTGACTTGGAGAAGAGTGAATGCCTCTCCAAAAACGGGAGCGCCTCTGGCCTTTTTGTCAAGCTGCCTGCAAAAACAGGTACCTGGAGAAGGGAGGACAGGGAGCAGACCAGACTGGACAACTCAGACTCATTGGGCCTCTTCTTTGCCCCTGGAGGGCTAGAAGTTGCCACCTTCAGAGCCTTCTTGTTTAGAAATACAGTATTCTGTAGTCCTCCCCCTACACACGGTTTCTGATTGTCACCTGTCCCTCTCTCTCCCTCTCCCTCTTTCCCTTTTTCTCTCTCTTTCCCTCTCTCTCTCCCCCTTCCTCTTTCCCTCTCTCTTTCTCCCCCTTCCTTTTCTCTTTTCTCTCTCTCCCTCTTTCCCTCTCCCTATTTCCCTCTCTCCCCCTCCTTATTTCCTTCTCTCTCTCCCCTCCTTATTTCCCTCTCTCTCTCCCACTCTGTCTCTGTCTCTCCTCCTCTCTTCCCCCCTCCCTTTCCCTCTCCCTCTCCTCTTCTCTTCTCTCCTCTCCCCCAGTGCAGGAGGTAAAATGTGATGGAGAAATGAGCTGCCCAGATGGCAACACCTGCTGTCTCCTGCCGTCTGGAAGATGGGGATGTTGCCCATTTCCTGAGGTACCTGGGAGAAGTAAAGGGAATGGGGAAGTTGGGAGGAAAATTCTCCAACTGGCCTAGTCCCCCGTCCCTTGCAGCTCTGGGAGTCACCCTAGGGTCAAAGGTCATTCCTCTGCACTCAGGCCACATGTTGTGAGGACCACATACACTGCTGCCCCCATGGCTACACCTGTGACACAAAGGCAGGCATATGTAAACAGGGAGTCTACAATGAACCGTGGCTGAAGAACATGATGACTTCCCTCGCTGCTGTGGGCAATGTTCCCTGTGACAACACCACCAGTTGCCCCTCTGAGACCACCTGCTGCGTCCTGGAGTCAGGGGCGTGGGGCTGCTGTCCTGCCCCACAGGTACAGCGGGCCTGGGGCTGGGGGAGGGAAGGGGGAGGGAGGAGAACTTCCGTCTCCCAGCATCGAGAGAAAGGCAGGAAGAAAACATGATGACAGTCCCCAAAAAGTCAGGAATGGGCCACCAGGAATGCCAGACACCCAGAGTGCTCGCCCCCACACTAGGCGGTGTGCTGTCCTGACCACAAGCACTGCTGCCCTCACGGCTTCGTCTGTAGCCCAGATGGGTGCAAGTCTGACCAGAAAGCTGTGCCCTGGCTGGAGAAGATCGCAGCGCATCCAAGACCGTTTTCCGCCTCTGTGGATTGTGACCAGCACACCAGGTGCCCAGATGGACAGACCTGCTGTCCTAGCCTTCGAGGGGGTTGGGCCTGCTGCCAGCTGCCCCACGTAAGCCTGGGGTCTGGTGGTGGAGGGGGGCAAATTCCCTTTCTTTAGGTGCAAGGTAGCTTCCAGGGACTATTCTCTCTGGATGTGAGGAGCAACAAGGACCCTCTTCCTCCAGGCTGTCTGCTGTGAGGATCGTGAACACTGCTGCCCATCAGGCTACACCTGCAATGTGAAGGCCCGGTCCTGTGAAAAGCAAGGCTCAGCAAAGCCCCCCACCTCCTCTGTACCCCTCAAGGAGGGGGTAGTCAAAGGAGACATTCAGTGTGATGGCAAGCACTTTTGCCACAGCCACCAGACGTGCTGCCTGGCCAGAGGGGGGCGCTGGGCGTGCTGCCCATTGGATAAGGTTTGTGCCCTTCCATCTTCCCCTCTTGCTCCCGGGTGAGGTTGCTTCCTGCCTCTGATGGGTCTTCTTTCTCCTTCAGGGTGTGTGCTGTGCAGATGGCCAGCACTGCTGCCCCAACGGCTTCCACTGCCGGGCCAAGGGCACCAAGTGTCTTCGAAGGAAAAATCTTCGCTGGGATGTCCTCTGGGAGCTGCTTTGAGATGGCTCGCAGCTGAGGGCTTGCCAGTCTCCTCCAGGTCCTCCATGCCAGCCTTTAGGACACAGCTGGTGGAATAGATTTCTCAGGTCTCCTTGGTTGGGGTTTCCCCCACACTGGGTCATCTTCTCAACTCCTTCCTCCCCAGATTCCACATCATTATGGTCATTAAACTCCCTGGGAGGAACACTAGCCCATGCTTTCTCCCCAGGCACCTCCCTCTCCCCCTCAGATTGCAGCCTTGGCCCCCAGGAGACTGGAAGGGGGCAGCTCAGGAGCAAGAAGGAAGCTCTAACAGTAGGATTTTCCATGGCCATTCATCATCTCAGTCTGGGATGAGGTTCCCCTGACTGGTAGCGCTCCGTTTGTCCCACTGCTCTTTCTTCCTGTGCCCAAGGGGGATGTTTGAGCAGAGATGAAATGACAATAAAATTTATACAGTTTGTTAAAGTGCTTGTCTGCTGCTGGGGTGGGCCTGGGGGAAGAAAGCCACCGAAGACAGAATTTTCCCTTTCCAAGGGCCCCCTAGACTTGTTTTATTTGGCTCCTGCCATCTAGGCCATCTCCCTCAGTCCCTCCCTCTCTTCCCCAGAAAGAAAAATGCCAGCCTCAGTCAGTGTCAATGATTTTTATGTATTGTCTCTCAAGCCAGCCCTTTGGTTCCCATCATGTCTCCCAATGCAGCCTGCCTGTGGCACCCCTGGCAATGGCCTAGACCAGGTTGTTCTAGAGGACATGGTGCCAACTTTACAGGCTGGTGAACAAGCAGCACACATGCCATCCCCTCCCTCCCTCCCACTTTCCCCCACTCCTGGCCCAGGGATCCTGTCCTCCCCAGAGCTCCCCCTTCCCTCCCCTGGCTCTGCCCAGTCTCCCTACCCCCATCTTCCCCACAATAGAGCTTTCTATATACAGGGTATTTATACAAATGATGGGAGTCACTCCCTTCCCCCCAGCCTCCAAAAGGGTTTTTTTTTTAGGGTTTGGGGCCAGGCAGTCCCTTTCATGTACCTTGAAAAGTCCTGGCCCCCCTCTTGCTCTTTCCAGAATAGGGCACTGGGGCTGCCAGGGAGAAAAGGCACTTGGGGGAGGGGGGTAACTGCCAGCGTGGCATGGTCATGTTGGGAGGTCAGGGACAAACCCTTCCCACCCACCTTTGCCCCCTCCCCACAGCTTCCCTCTTTCCCCAGCATCCACCCTCCCCCTCCACATTGTGGCATCCTCTTGGCACCTCCAAGAGCCACCACGGGGCAAGGAAAACAGAGAGGTCCCAATTTACACAGGCCTAGCCCCTGGCCTCCCTCCCAACCCAGATACAACATAGCCCTAAGTGACTGGGCTGCACCAGACACCTCTTCAAGGTTGGCACTGCCTGCTGGGGCAACTGGATACCACCTGTCCCTGGTACTGATGCTCTGGAAAGGGTGTGCATTTGAGGAGGGCCTGAATCTTGGGCACCCCCAATGTCACCCCAGTGCCAACCCTAGGGGAGGGATGGGAATGGAGGGGATTACTTAACATTAAACACCATCAGTGGCCTCTCCTCCCTCCGCTGCCAGGGGCTTTTCTTGTCCCCGGCCTCATCGCCCACCTCCACGCCCAGCTCGTCCTCAGGGCTGGTGAGGGAGTCCCGACGCAGCTCACTGGCACTGCTGCGGGAGCTGTCTCCCCGGCTGCGCCCCCGGCCCCTGGGCACGGTGGCTGCCCGGCCCTCTGGTGCCACCGCCTCGTCCAGCAGCGGAGTCAGGGAGTTGTCCTCTGGGGAGCAGAGGCCCGTACGGCTCTCGCTGCTGCTGGGCTCCGTGTCCTCGCTCAGGGCCAGGCGTGGTGGGGCTGGCGGGGGTGCCGGGGCGGGGGCCGAGACCCGCTCTTCCCCCCGGGCGGCTGGGGGCCGTCGCCGGGGCAGAGGCCTGGTCTCATGCACATCCACGCCCGAGTCCAGACTGGCATCGGTGCTTCGCCCGCCGCTGCCCCCGCCTGCCTGCAGGTCGATGTAGGAGTGGCGCACTTGGGAGTTGGAGCGTCCATCCAAAGACACAAACCACGCGCGTGGATGGGGCTTCACCCCCAACTCCAGCAGCTTCTTCTCAGTGAGGGCCTGCAGCTCTCCATTCAGCTGGGCCATGGTAGACTCATTGAAGAGGACGGGGATGGTTACAGAGCCACTGACTGGGGTGGAGCGGGCACCTGCCCAGCTCTCGCCACCTTCGCCGCCCGCCCCTGGGTGGCCTTGCAGGAGCTGGCGCTGGGGGTCAGCTTGGGGAAAGGGCCGGGCAGGGCCTTGAGCGGCACCTTCGGATGGGGCTGACTCATCTCCTGACCCCGTGCCAGATTCCCCCAGCCGCACGTAGTGGGCAGGAATGACCAGGGTAGGCATGACGTTTCGGTAGACGCTGTCCTTCAGGTGGTCGATGGATCCACAGAAAATCAGCTGGCCAGCCTGGCTGAGGGAGGGCGGGCGGGATAGCTGGTCCACAGACTGCGAGAGCAAGAAGTCGGGGGCCTTGCCCTCTGGGTTGGCCTTGTGCCCTAAGAAGTGGTCAAAGGGGGAGGGCAGTGGCGGTGGGGATGGAGGATCATGGATATAGGTAGCTCCTCCCGGGGCTCCCCGTCGGTACTCTTCCAGGCTGGGCTCCAGTCCCCCAGGCCCCTCCACTGAGCGAGCCCCCTTAAGGCCCGCACCCTCGGTTCCTCGGACACAAGGAGGCTCTGCCGATGCCCGGCCAGCTGGACGAGGCTTGGCACGGAAGAAGTCATCTCGGGAGCTGGCCAGGTCCCGGGAGCTGGAGAAGGCAGAATGCAGAGCCCCGGGGGGCGGTGCCTCGGGGTCCCCTGTGGAAGGAGGCTCCAGAGACCCTCCGCAGATGAGGTGCAGCTGAGACATGGAAGTGGCCTGGTCCTTTTTGTTGCTTTCCAGGGGCCCAGAGAGAGGCAGCTTGTGCAGCTGCTGCCGGGGTTTCAGGCATCGCCTCCTGTGGATAAGGGGGACAGGGCACAGCATGAGGAAGTGGGGAGGATCTGGCCTGGGGGTCCAGGAAGAGAACACTGTTCGGACCTGGCTTGGGGATATAGAAAAGGAGGCAAAAAAGGAGATGGCGGACTTCCCAGCACCTTTGCCAAGAAAACCCCATGGACAGTCCTGGGGAGTTGGACCTGGCTGAATGACCAAAGCTCAGCCAAGAGGAGGGGAGGGGGAGGAGGGGAGCCCATTGGGGGAATGGAGTTGAGGGCCTGGGCATGACCGAAGGATGATATCCAGGGTCAGGAGAAGAGGTTGGGGTGTCGAATAGGAAGCGCTAGGAGGCACGAGGTGTCTGGAAGGGAGAGGTGCAGGGCCGGGTGCGTGGAGTGGCACAGGGCTGCTGGGAACTGGGAAATCCCAAAGAGGAGCTGTGTTGAGAGGGAAGGGCTGTCGGGGGAGGGGGAGGGGGCCGAAGGCCTCTGACCTGCAGTAGTAGATGAGAAGGCAGAGCAGACTCAGCACCAGCAGGGCGAGGGCCCCAAGGATGGTGAGCAGGAAGATGGTGTGGTAGGTGCTGATGTCTTTAATGCCGGACGTGACAGTCACCAGCCCTGTGCCTGGAGAGAAGGAAGGAGGGCTGGCAAGGGGCCTAGGGAGGACCTGCTGCTGGTCTCCTTGCCCTGCCATCCCCGGCTTTTCCTAGTGGAGCTGCTTATTCCTGGGGACCCACGAAGGGCCCTCTGCTGTTCCTCATACACAGATTTAGCCACATCATTCTGCTTCGTGGGCCAGCTAGCTGCTATCATCCCAATTTCCAGCCTTCCCTCATCACTGCCCTTCCTATACTTTATATTCCAGCCAAACTGCATGACCCAACATCCCTGCACAATTCCTTTTTTTTTTTAACTCCTAGAATCAATACTGTGTATGGATTCTAAGACAGAAGAGCAGTAAGGGCTAGGTAATGGGGGTTAAGTGACTTGCCCAGGGTCATACAGCTAGGAGGCCGTATTTGAACCCTGGACCTCCATCTCCAGGCCTGGTGCCTGAACCACCTAGCTGCCCCAAGCATCCCCCACCCCCTTTTTAAAACCCTTACCTTCTATCTTAGAATTGATACCAAGTACTGGTTCTAAGGCAGAAGAGTGGTAAGGGCTAGGCAATGGGGACTTGCTCAGGGTCACACAACTAGGAAGTGTCAGATGCCAGATTTGAACCCAGGACCTTCCATCTCAATCTACTGAGCCACCCAGTGGCCCACTACATCTACTCTTTTACCCACACCATTCCCGCTGTCTATAATGCTCTCCTTGATTTTTCTCTAATAACCCGCAGTTCTCCTCATTTTTTAAACCTTTAAGCACTACATTGCTATCTCCTCTCAAGAGTCTTCTTTCTCATCCCTCCCCGACGTCCCCAAATAAAAAACAGCCATCTCTGCCCCCTTGCGTCTCTCCAATGGCTTGGCTTCCACCTATCACAATTATATCTATGCATCCGTGTTATCCCCCATTAGATTGCCAGCTCTAGGAGAGCAGAGATTGGGTCTTATCTAAACTCACCTAGTCTAGCACACTGCTCTGCGCATGGTAGGCATGAGGAAAATGTCTCCTTTTTAGTGTGGGAGTGCAAAGACGCTGACTTTTATTTCAACATCTGTCTTAGAACTGATACTGAGTATTGAGTATGTAAGGCAGAAGAGCAGTAAGGGCTAGGATTTGGGGTTAAGTGACTTGTCCAGGGTCACAGAGCCTGGAAGTATCTGAAGCCAGATTGGAACCCAGACCCTCCCATATCCATGCCATGGCTCTATCCACTGCCACCTCTACTTCTTTGAAGTTGTGTGACCCTGAGCAAGTGCCTTAACTTTTTTTTCAGAGTTGAAAAAGGCTGTAAGGGGCAGAGATAAGAGGTAGGTGGCAAGGTATCTGAAGGGTAGAATGCGTAAAACAAGCCTTCAATCTATGATCCTACCATTCCTTCATCTCCCTTTCACCCAAGCCCCCCAGCCTCTCCTAGAGAGGCCATACTAGCCCCAATCCAGAAGTAGGGGAGGCCATCTTCCTCATCTCCCCACTGGCTCCTCACCAGAAGAAGCAGGGGAGGCCAGGGCAGCAGCCCAGTAGCCCAGCTGAGGGGAGACGAAAGTCCAGTAGAGTTGCCGTCCCTCCTTTCTAATCAGTCCTGTCCCATTTCGTACCCAAAGTCCTGGTGGCAGAAAGTGAGACAACGCAATCAGGGGAATTACTGATAATCTTCCTAGCCAAAAACACTCCTCTTCTCACGCCACTCCCTTCCTCCTCCCATCCAGCAATGCCCCACAGCCCAGGACTTACCACTCTTGGGGTCGAATCTCCAGGCAGGGATGCTATTGGTACTAAGGGCTCGAGGCCCCGGAGGGAGGGGCAGCGAGAAGTGCACAGGCCCTGATAATGGCACCTCTGTTCCATTGCCAGTCAGTAGGTGGACGCTTACTGCAGCCAAGGGTGCTAGCTCCAGCCAGGAACTGTTGGCTGCAGAGGGATGAAGATATGGGGGGTGGGAAATGTGGCCAAGCCACACATCCCCCCATTTCTCTCATAGACTCCCTCTTTCCCTTATCCTCATCCCTCATCCTCATCTCCATCTTTCATCCCATCCCCATTCCTCATCCCCATCCTCATCCTACATCCTATCCCCATCCCTTATCCCATCCCCTATCTCTATCTCCATTCCTGTCTCTCATCCCATCCCCTATTTCTATCCCCATCCTCATCCCTCATCCCATCCCATCCTTCATCCCATCCCTATCCCCTATCTCTATTCCCATCCCTCTCCCTCAGCCCATCCCCATCCCTTATCCTCATTCCCTATCCCCATCCCTCATCCCCAATCTCTATTCCCCATCCTCATCTCTCATCCCATCCTTCATCCAATCCCCACCCCCATCCCCATTCTCTATCTCCATTCCCATCCCTCACCTCCATGCCTCATACCATCCTGGACCTGCCTTACCTGAACTATTGCCCTCAGTGCCCAAGAAGGCAGGGAAGGCCCTCATCTCCTGCTCTGTGTTAGCAGGGGTAAGTGAAGCCCAGAGTTGGCTATAGGTAGAGCTTCGGGGCAGACGAGCTGCCCGGCGTTGGAACTGTACCCAGGGCTGAGAGCGGGCACCTGGGACAGGGCAGAGAGAGGGATGAGGTAGGAATTGAGCAAAAAGACAATCACTATCAATATACATGAGTATAATACAGTATATAAAAGTTCTAATCCTGTCTTTGCTATTAGTTGTGTGATGCTTAGGCTGCTAGGAAGTACTTAGGGTCAGGAAGGCATGAGTTCAAATTCTGTTTCAGCCACTCACCAGCTATGTGGACCTGGGCAAGTCACTTAACCTCTAATCAGCCTCAGTTTCCCCAATGCTGAGCCCATTAAAAGGTGACTTCTTATATCCCCAGCACTTAGCATAATATCTATCACATAGGAAGAACTTAAAAAATTCTGACTGACTTGAGGTCAAGAAGACCCAGAATTTAAGGGACAGAGTTGGGGGTGGGATGCAGAGAAAGAGTTTATTCTAGGCATAGGGAGTTGTCTTAGCAAAAGGAGAGATAGGGACAGGGAGGGGTTCAGTGGACTGAGAGCCAGGCCTGGAGACAGGATATCTGGAGTTCAAATCTGACATTAGACCCTTCCCAGCTGTCACTTCACCCTCATTGTCCAGCCCTTACCACTTTTTTGCCTTGGATCCAATATATGGTATTGATTCTAAAACAGAAGGTGAGGGTTGAAAGAAAGAAAGAGAGAGAGAAAGGAAGAAGGAAAGAAAGGAAGAAAAAGAAAGGAAGAAAGAAAGGGAAGGAGAAAGAAAGAAAAATAAAGGAAGAAAGAAAGGAAGAAAGGAAGAAAGGAAGAAAGGAAGAAAGAAAGGAAGAAAGGAAGAAAGGAAGAAAGAAAGAAAGAAAGAAAGAAAGAAAGAAAGAAAGAAAGAAAGAAAGAAAGAAAGAAAGAAAGAAAGAAAGAAAGAAAGAAAGAAAGAAAGAAAGAAAGAAAGAAAGAAAGAAAGAAAGAAAGAAAGAAAGAAAGAAAGAAAGAAAGAAAGAAAGAAAGAAAGAAAGGAAGGAAGGAAGGAAGGAAGGAAGGAAGAAAGGAAGAAGGAAAGAAGGAAAGAAGTGATGTGAGGGAGGTTCTGACTTGGTGAGGGGGGAACCACAGAAGAAGGTAAGGAAAGAGATCTTCCTTGCCATTTAGAAGGCTTTGGTTGTGTGCTCCAGTGGCACCTTACCTGGGGAGCCCAGCAGAATGTGCACAAGGTCCTCATAGAGAATGAGGGTGGCAGGGCGCTCAGGAAGCAGGTAGAGGCTGACGGAGGCATACACTGTGGGCAGGTGAGGGCCTCATCAGTTCCCGTGAGGTGCCTCTCCAAGGCCGCATCCCCCCAATTCCCCACCCACCGCCTTTCCTTAAGCTTTTCTTCCTCCTGACCAGTTCCGGAGGGCACCAGACAAATATATTTGCATCCTCCCTTCCACGCTGGCCTCCCCCTAGTTGGAGGCACTTCCCAAAGGAGGGGAAGGTCCAAGGGAGCCCTCCCCCTTCCTCCCACAGCTTTGTCTTAAGCCCTCTGGGCTCCCCCACCCCACCAGTCCCAGCCTGGGTGGCAGCTGCTTTAACAACAGGGGCCCCTCGTGTCTATTTTGGGCAGGGGCCGAGGGTCAGCTGGTCAGGGAGGAGTGGGGAAATAAGGCTGCCTTCCAGCCCCACCCAACACCCCCACACTCACGGGGCAGCTTGTCCACACGCCAGGGCACCGAGTTGGTAAGGAAGCCAGGCCGGGCAGCAGTGACCAGCACCCAGGTGCCTAGGCGGTAGCTGAGAGGCAGGGTCGCCACCCCCTCTGCGTCTGTGGTGCCTGTGGCCAGCAGGGTCTGATTCCCAAACACATCTACGGAGGCCCGGGCTAGGGGAGCGAGCTCCCCGCTGACATACACCTGCACCTTGATGAGTACCTCTGTGGGAGAGACAGGAGTCAGGGCCAAGGGGACCAAAGAGGAGGCCTGGAGGCCGGCCGGGTCAAGAGACAGGGAGAAGGATGGGACGGTAGGAGGAAAGGGAGAGGAAAGCTGGGAATCTGGGGGGGGGGAGGTAGGAGGGACACAGCGTCTGGAAAGACGGGAAAGGAGGGGATGATGGGAAGGGGATGACAGTCTGAGGGCTATTTGGAGAGAAGGGATCTGGCCAACAGAGAGATGGCACGAGTACAGAGCGGTGAGAGCGGGAAAGGCCTGGGAGGCTGGGGTGTGGGAAAGCAGGGCTGGAGAGGCCTGCAGAAAAGTGAACGACTCCAGAGGAATGGGGGATCCGGGGTGAGAAAGACCAAAAGGAGGGATTTCAGAGACTCTTCAGATGGGATTTGTAGTCCATGAGTCTGAGCCATCCGACCAGGCCCCGAGTCACAAAGCCCACAATTCCACTCTCCAGAGAATCTTCCATTGGGGTCCCCTACGTTGTCTCCAGCACCGGGGTTTCCTTCTGCTTCCCCCAGGAACCCCCATGGGAATCCTTCCATTTCCAGACGTGTCTCCTGGCACTTCCTAACCCAAGGCTTGTCCTTCTCTGGGAGCCAGCCAGCATCACCCACCCCCAGCCAAGCTGGCGTTGCCACGGCAATGCCCTCATTCCTCCTGGGAGGGCTCTGTGGAGGAGCTGGGGCCCCGGGGAGAGGGGAAGGGGGGTTGAGAGACTGTTACCAAAGCACAGGGGAGGGATCCCCGGGGTCCTGCCCGCTCCAGCCGGACGCCCCCTGGACACACACATACGCAGCGCCTCTCCTTGGGAGCTCCTCAAAGTTCGGCACTTACCCACCATTCCTATTTGGCCATGCACCGAAAATGTCCGAGTCAGAGCAGGGCCAGAGCATGGGGCCAGGACGAGGCATTCTTAAGGGAACCAGAGAGCAGGGTGGGAGCGGGGCTGCCTAGACTGTTTCAAATTGAGGGGCCTGGCTAACCCAAGCTGGTCCCTCTTAGGGGGACTCTGATATACCTGTGTGACCTTGGGCAAGTTCTCAACCTCTCTGGGCCTTAGTTTCCTCATCTGTAAAAGAGAAGTGAGACTGATGGCCTCTTGGGACCATTGGGGTTCTGACACTGGGATCTTTGAACTCGAGCTGTTAACATTTTGATAACTGTATTTTTAACATAATTGATTTCCTTTGCAAGCCTATATATTTTATTTTATGCATTGAAAAACATTATTCTGGGAAGGAGTCCACGGGCTTCACTAGACTGCCAGTGGGGTCCATGACGCAGAAAAGGTTAAGAATTTCTGCTCCACAGCTATGATTCTATAAGCCTATGCTTGGCATTAATGGGGGCGGGCACTGGAGCCTGGGGATGAGAGCCACCCTCAATGTCAGAAGCAACCAGAGTGGCTGACGATATTTGGCATCTAGCTCCTGGGCATATGAAGCTATGCCTGCCCCTGGCATCCTATCCCAGCTGCTGGTCTTCTTCCAAGCCTCCAAGCCGGTGACTATCCTATTCCTAATCATAGAGGTCTATAGAGGCCAATCCTCTCCCTCTCTTGGAATTCTCACCTAGCTCCCCCCGGCAAAAGCCACTCTGAACCCCTTACTTTGATAGTTCCCAGAGGTGACAGGGCCCCTCCGACTCAGGAAGAATTCAGAGAAGCTTTCAGTGGGGTTGGGCCTGGCTGAGAACAACTGGACCCAACAGCTGGGAGATTGGGGGGGGAGAAGGGACACTTGGGGGTCTGGAATGTAGCCACTTTAGGCAATGTCCCAAGCTCCAAGGCCCCAGGGCCAGGGCCTCCAAGGCTTTCCCAAAAAGGCAGTATTTGGAAGGAACAGACCAGAAATAGGGGTAATAGGAGTAAAGGGGCAAGGGATGGGGAGAGAGAGGAGGGAGAGAGAGAGACAGACAGACAGAGACAGAGAGACAGAAAGAGAGGGAGAGGGAAGAAAGGAGGAAAGAAGAGAGAGATACAAAGAGAGAGAGAGAGGAAGGGAGGGAGACAGAGTGAGAGGGAGAAAGGGAGGAAGAAAGAGAGAGAGATAGAGAGAGAGGGAAGGAAAGAGAGGGAGAGGGAAGGAGCAAGGAAGGAAGAGAGAGAGAAAGGGAGACAGACAGACAGAAAGAGAGACAGAAAGAGATGGAGAGGGAAGAAGGGAGGAAAGAAGAGAGAGACACAAAGAGAGAGAGAGGAAGGGAGGGAGAGAGGGAGGAAGGAAGAGAGACAGACAGAGAGAAGGAAAGAGAGGGAGAGGGAAGGAGGAAGGAAGTGGGAGAGAGAGACAGAGAGACCAAAACAGAGACAAACAGACAGACAGACAGCGACAGACAGACAGAGAGAGATGAATTAATGATCTACCAAGATCCAAAGTGATAACTAAAGGAAATATCCTAGCCCTCATCCCAGAGCCTTGGGGCAGGCCCAAGTTCCAGTCTCAGCTCCCAGCCATTCCCTATCCCTGTCCTGCTATATTTAGACCTGATTAACTAAGAATCCTGTGCACCACAGAGACTTTTCCTTTGGGGGACCAGTGAGGAAGGGGCTATATTTCAGAGGTAGAAGATATCACTACTTGAGGCAGAAAAGTAATGTGCCAGTTTGGGGGATATTTGGGAGATGATGTCCCCCCCCCACCCCCGGCCTCTTTAAGGAGACAGCCCTAAGCTCTCAGCCTCCCTGTGACTCAGGCATCCCTGGTTTCCCATGCTGGAAGGTACTTCACTCAGCCTCCCCTGGAACCTGGGACCCCTAACACCCCCACCCCAATACTTAACTTTGTTTCATTTTCACCCACTCCCAGGGGCTCAACCCTGCGCCTCTTTTCAGGAGGAAATCCTGTCCCCCTTTCCCAGCCAGACTCCCCCTCCCCCTTGCTTTTCCTGCTGAGCTCCTGGGGGAGGGAGGGGAAATACTGTGCTCAGAACAGCAAGTCAACCTTCCCCCTCCACCCACCCCAAGCCCCAGAGGGACAGGAGGTGGGAGGGGAATTCAGGGAGCCAGCACACTGATGGGGGAAGGAGGTGAATTCCACCCCAGCAGCAGAGACTCCCCCTTTTGGGGGGAGGGTGAGCAGAGGGGCAGCAGCTGACAGGGAAGAGGTGTGTGTGTATGTATGTGTGTGAGGAGGAGGATTAAACACATCCGGCAGGGGCTGGAGCCTCTAGGAGCCAGGGATGGGCAGGGATCGAATCATGGGGACCCAGTGTCAGGGGCTCTTGTGAGGAAGCTTGGCAGGAAGTCTGTTTCTTTCCCCCAAACCCTCCACTCCTTGCAAGAACCCAGGAGATGGAAGGGAGAAGGGAGGAGAAAGCTAGCTTCTATAGTCTCCTCACAAACCCTCCAGCCAAGTTAGGACAGCAGTGTCTCTTCCAAAGTAATAGGGGCACTGAGGCACAGAGGAAGGCAAGGTCTAGTCTGAGGGAAGCTGGGACTCCGGCCCCAGCCTCTCACACCTCCTATTCTCACTGGCTTGCACTGAAGACCTTTGGTTTCCAAGGCAGACCGACGTGATGGGTCCCACACCCCACCGTGCCCAGAGTTCCCAAGGAATGGAGGAACCTGGGTCCCTCCTGTTCCGGTCCTCTACCTTCAACACAAACCTGCTCCCTCCTCCTCAATACTGATTTGAGATTGTACACCTCCTATACGGGTTCCTGAATCAAGGTAGGATGTGGTCTTGGAGCCACATCCAGAAGGAAGTGGGGATCATTGGGGTTACACAGTATCTAACAGAGGGGCTGATGGCAGGGCCCACAGGGAACCAGTGACCCAACCTCTAGCAGTGGGGTTATTGTCAGAACCGGGGGTGGCGTGGGGGGTGGAGAGGGATTGGGGACCAATGAGGAGACTCCATATTTAGCAGAGGAGTGGGTGTCAGGCCCCAGGGGGACAGAGGGGAGACCATCGGGGGTCTCTTCATCTAGTACTAAGATGGGTGTCTCAGGCAGACAATGGCTTTGGCAGTGTCTGCCTGGGTGGGCCAAATGGGGAAGAAACCCATGGCGGAGGGGGCTTCGGGGAGCCCCTGCCCTCCGCATTGTGTCTCTTTCCCGACACCCCGGCCCCGCCCCTGCTCCCCATGGCCCCTCCAGCACAGGATCCACGCCCCCCAATGGAGCGAGGAAATCAGCCTGGCCCCTTCTCCCCCCAGCCCCAGTAGCTTTCTGGGCGTCGTTGGGGGAGGGGGTCAGGGTGGGATTTGGGGCTGCGGGAGAATGGAGGAAGACAGGATAGGGCTTTCTGCGAGGAAGATGGGGGCCTGGAGGGTCTGGGCTTCCCCGCCCCCGCCCCAGGGGCCCCTGTACTCACCCTGTGGGTTGGGGGGCTCCGGAGGGGACTTGCCCCGGGCCCGGGAAGCGTCTCCGAGGAGCAGCGGCAGCAGCAGCAGCAGGAGAAGACGGCCGCTCCGCGGCGGCATCCTGGCAGCCCCGGCAGCTAGCGGCCCTTCCCATCCGCCCGCTGCCCACTACCCGCCGCCCGCTGCCCGCTGCCCCTGGCGTTGCCGGCCCCCCGCGCACAGGCACAGGCACAGGCCCGGGCCACCGCCCGCCCCTCCCTCCTCCTCCTCCTCTTCCTCCTCCTCCTCCTCCTCCGGCAGACAGCCCGCAGCCCCCGCCCCGCGCAGCCCCGCTCAAGCAGCTCCCCACGATTGTCTCAGCCCGCCCGCCGGCCCCCCCTGCAGGCCGCGCCCGGCAGTGCCGCCCCCTCCCCTTCTCTCCTCTCCTTTCCCCTCTCCTCCTCCTCACGCCCCCCATCCATTGGGTCCCATCACCCCGAACACCCAGTCTCCTTAGTTCAGTATCCTTCCTGCCTGGTGCCCAGTAGCAGCTCCCATCCTCGCAGGTGGAAGGACCTTTTCAGGTCAAGTTCAATCTCATACTCATTTATACTCCGCAAGATCCCTGACCAGTGCTGGCCCGACCCTTGAGGGAACTTCCTGTGGTAGGCAAAGGGTTCAGTACTTCGGGAGGCAGCCCTTGCATTCATTCCTTCCTTCCTTCCTTCATTCATTCACTCATTCATTCATTTGTTCCAAGGATAATTTTTAAGCCACCTTATGCCAAAATCTGTCTCATTTTAACTTCCTCCTCATTCAACTCCCTCATTCTCATCCAGAGAAACAGAATAAGACTCTTCTTCACATATTTGAAGTCATGGTTCTTTCCTTTCCCCTTCCCTCGGGGCCTCCTCTCTCCCTCTGTCTCTCCCCTGGCCCCCCTCTCTCTCCCTTTCTCCCTTCTTCCCTCCCTCTCTCCCCCTCTCTCTCCCTCTCTTTCTCTCTTCCTCCCTCTTTTCTTCTCCCTCGCTCTTCTCTTTCTCCCCCCTCTCTATAATATATACATATATAATAGATAGATAGATGACTGTCTCTCCTCTCTATTTCTCTCCACCTCTGTGTCTATCTGTTTGTCTTTGTTTCCCAAGTCATGAGAAATCTGAGACCCAAGGGAGGTTAAGTGACAATAGCTGGCATAATAATTATATTTTCCCAGAATTATGTGGCATTCATATATCACTTTAAGCTTTGCAAAACTCCTTACAAATATTATCTCATTTAATCCTCACCACAGTCCTGGGAGAGTTGCTATTACTATCCCCATTTTACAGATGAGGAAACAGGTTGATGGGTTAAATGACCCACCCAAGTTCACACAGCTAGTGCGTGTTGGAGATGGGATTTGTACTCAATTCTTTCTGATCACAAGCCCAGCAACCTGTTGACTGTTCCACGCTACTTCGTGAGCAAATACAAAGGGGGGTCCTCTGACTCCAGAGATGGTGTATCATGTACGCTGCTTCTCCTCTATGGCTCCTTTACCTCTGAACCTGACGAGATTATATTCTAGCACTTGGTGAATTGTTGGTGAAACTGTAGAATGGTCCAGCCATTCTGGAAAGCACCTCAGAGCCATCAGTGCCCCCAAAGTCACTAAACTGCGAATTCCTGCTGACCCAGAGATGCCACCACATTTGCAACAAAATTTTTAGCAGCTCTTTCTGTTATAGCAAATAACTGGAAATAGAGGATGCCATCAATTGGAGAATGACTGAGCAAATCATCAGAGGGAAAAGTAATGGAATATTATTATACCCGAAGAATGGATAAAAGGGTCAAATGCAGAGAAACCTGGGAAGACTCATGACCTGCAGAGTGAAGTACACAGAGCAATATATAATTATGCAACATAATAACATGTATATAATTATGAAAAACAGCTTTAAAAGACTTAGGAATTTGCATCAGTGAAATGTCATCCATGATTCCAGAGGATCACTGATGGAGCAACTACACTTCTTCCTGACAGAGATGGATTTAATATGTAGAATGCTGTTGTTCAGTCATGTCCAACTTTCTATGACTCTATTTGGGGTTTTCTTGGCAAAGATCCTAGAGTGATTTGCCATTTCCTTATCCAGCTCATTTTACAGCTGAGGAAACTGAGGCCAACAGGGGTAAGTGATTCGCCCAGGGTCACACAGCTAGGAAGTGTCTGAAGTCAAATTTGAACCCAGGATGATGTTGATTCTAAACCCAGTGATTGGAATCCACTGTGCCACCTAGCTGTCCAATATGTAGAATAAGATACACATATTTGGATATGGCCAATGTGGAAATTTGTTTTATTTTACTATGTATGTTTGTTACAAGAGTTTTCATTTTCTTTCTTTTCCTCTTTTTCACAATGGGATAAGAGGAAGATGAGGACTAGGGATAGGGTAATACCTTCACCCCCAAAATGAAGAAAATAAAAAAGACACTAAAACATTTTTAAATATACAGAAGATAGAGAAAAGGGTTGGAAGGACACAGAAACAGGACAACTTTAAAAGTAACAAGTTGAATTAATTATATACATATATATACATATATATATGTATATAATTAAAAATAAAGTTGTACATAATAATAGCTGGCTAGGTGGTACAGTGGGCAGAGTACCAGCCCGGGAGTCAGGAAGACCTGAATTCAAATCTGACCTCATCAGACACTTGCTCTGTGATCCTGGGCAAGTCACTTAACCCTTCATTTCCTCATCTGTAAAATGAGGCAGAGAAGGAAGTAACAAATCACTTCAGTATCTTTACCAAGAAGATCCCAAAAGGGTGACAAAGAGTTGGGCACAACTGGAAAAAATTTTAAACAGTGCTTTAAAGTCTTCAAAACACTTTACAGATATATCTTTTGATCTTCACTATAACCCTGGGAGGTAGGTGTTAATATTATCCCCATTTTACAGTTAAGGAAATTGAGTCAGAGGTTAATGATTTGCATAGGGTCACACAGTTAGGGAATATTTTAGGCTGATTTTGAAATGTTTTCCTGAATTCTGACCCAGTGTTTTATCCCTTGTGCCACCTAGGTATCTCTATGTTAAATTTATTTTAGAGACATTACTATTTATTTAAAATTTATTTATAGAAATATTTTATTCTTTTAATTAAAATTAATTACTTAAAAGTTACTCACATACAATTTTATTATTTACATAACAATTTTTATTTAAATATATATTTAAAGCAAGATCTTATAATAGAGATTAGTGGTTTCCTATAAAATCCTCTTTTTCTGTCTTATTTTACATGTCAAAACATTATTTTTTGGGGAAAGTATTATTAAGTTGAAAATAATTTAAAAAAAAAGAATTTAGGGGCAAAGAGGTGGCCTAATGACCTCAGACTCTTTCTAGCTATGTGACCCTGAACAAGTTACTTAACCCCAATGGCTTAGCCATTGTCATTCTTCTTACAATACTAAGACAGAAGGTAAAAGTTTAAAAAAAGTTTACATTATATATCACTTTAAGATTTGCAAAGTGTTTTCTTAATTGCAATCCTCTGAGGTATTATTGTCCCAATTTTATGGATGAGAAAATTCAGGCTCTGAGTGGTTGAATCACTGGCCCATGGATTGAACACTGGGCCTGGAATCAGGAAGACCTTAGTTTAAATAACTCAGGTCCTTAGCAGCTGTGTGACCCTGGGCAAATTGATGAAAGTCTCTCTCTCTCTCTCTCTTTTTTTTTTTGCTGTAGTTTCCTCAACTGTAAAGTAGGGATAATAATAGTACCAACCTCTCAGGATTGTTGTGAAGAATAAATGAGACAATAATTATAAAGCCTGTAGCACAGTGCCTGAGACACAGTAATAGTAGATATTTAATAAATATTCCTTCCTTCCTTTTTTCTTTCCATCTTTCCTTCCTTCCAACTTAAAAAGGGTAGAATCTAGATGCTGATTTAAGCCCATCACTCCATTCATTATATCATTGTGTCTACCTTCCAGTTGACAAAGTTTCCATACATTTTGTCTTCTAGTTACTTTCTTCAATGCTGTCTTTGTACAAATCATTCTCTTAGTTCTATTCATTTTCTTTTTTTTTAAATTTATTTAGTAAATTTAGAACATTATTTCTTGGTTAAAAGAATCACATTATTTCCCTCCCTTCCCTCCCTTCACCTCTTCCCATAGCCGCCTGCAATTCCACTGAGTATCACATGTGTCCTTGATCAGAACCTATTTCCATGCCGTTGGTGTTTGCACTAGGATGTTCATTAGAGTCTACATCTCCAGGCATACCCCCTCGACCCATGTATTCAAGCAATTGGTTTTCTTCTATGTTTCTATTCCTACAGTTTTTCCTCTAAATGTGGATAGTGTTCTTTCTCATAGACCCTTCCGAGTTGTTCAGGATCACTGCATTGCCACTAATGGAGACGTCCATTACATTTGATTATACCACAGTGTATCAGTCTCTGTGTACAATGTTCTCCTGGTTCTGCTCCTTTCACTCTGCATCACTTCCTGGAGGTCGTTCCAGTTCCCATGGAATTCCTCCACTTTATTATTCCTTTGAGCACAAAAGTATTCCATCACCAACATATACCACAATTTGTTCAGCCATTCCCCAATTGAAGAGCATCCCCTCATTATCCAATTTTTGGCCACCACAAAGAGCGCAGCTATGAATATTCTTGTTCAGGTCTTTTTTCCTTATTATCTCTTTGGGGTACAGACCCAGCAGTGCTATGGCTGGATCAAAGGGCAGACAGTCTTTTAGCGCCCTTTGGGCATAGTTCCAAATTGCCCTCCACAATGGTTGGATCAATTCACAACTCCACCAGCAATTAATTAATGTCCCAACTTTGCCACATCCCCTCCAACATTCATTACTTTCCATTGCTGTCATGTTAGCCAATCTGCTAGGTGTGAGGTGATACCTCAGAGCTGTTTTGATTTGCATCTCTCTGATTGTAAGAGATTTAGAACACTTTTCCATGTGCTTATTAATAGTTTTGATTTCTTTAACTGAAAATTGCCTATTCATGTCCCTTGCCCTTTTATCAGTTGGAGAATGGCTTGACTTTTTTGTACAATTGATTTAGCACTTTATAAATTTGAGTAATTAGACCTCTGTCAGAGGTTTTTGTTATGAAGATTGTTTTCCAATTTGTTACTTCCCTTCTAATTTTAGTTACATTGGTTTTGTTTGTACAAAACTTTTTAAATTTGATGTAATCAAAATTATTTATATTACATTTTGTGATTTTTTTCTAACTCTTGCTTGGTTTTAAAATCTTTCCTTTCCCAAAGATTTGACATGTATACTATTCTGTGTTCACCTAATTTACTTATAGTTTCCTTCTTATGTTCAAGTCATTCACCTATTCTGAGTTCATCTTGGTGTAGGGTGTGAGATGTTGATCCAACCTAATCTCTCCCACACTGTCTTCCAATTTTCCCAGCAGTTTTTATCAAATAGTGGATTTTGGTCCCAAAAGCTGGGATCTTTGGGCTTGTCATAGACTGTCTTGCTGAGGTCACTTACCCCCAGTCTATTCCACTGATCCTCCTTTCTGTTTCTTAGCCAGTGCCATATTGTTTTGATGACTCCTGCTTTATAGTATAGTTTGAGATCTGGTACTACAAGGCCATCTCCCTTCACATTTTTTTTCATTATTTCCCTGGATACCCTTGATCTTTTGTTCTTCCAAATGAACTTTGTTATGGTTTTTTCTAATTCAGTAAAAAAGTTTTTTGGTGGTTCGATAGGTATGGCACTAAATAAGTAAATAAGTTTGGGTAGGATGGTCATTTTTATTATGTTAGCTCGTCCTACCCATGAGCAGTTAATGTTCTTCCAATTGTTTAGATCTAGTTTTAATTGTGGAAAGTGTTTTGTAGTTGTGTTCATATAGTTCCTGTGTTTGTCTAGGCCAATAGATTCCCAAGTATTTTATATTGTCTAGGATGATTTTAAATGGAATTTCTCTTTCTTTCTTTCTTTCTTTCTTTCTTTCTTTCTTTCTTTCTTTCTTTCTTTCTTTCTTTCTTTCTTTCTTTCTTTCTTTCTTTCTTTTTTATTTATTTATTTTTAAAACCCCTACTTTCCATCTTGGAGTCAATACTGTGGATTGGCTCCAAGGCAGAAGAGTGTTAAGGGCTAGGCAATGGGGGTTAAGTGACTTGCCTAGGGTCACACAGCTGGGAAGTGTCTGAGGCCAGATTTGAACCCAGGACCTCCTGTCTCTAGGCCTGGATCTCAATCCACTGAGCTACCTAGCTGCTCCCTTCCACTAGTTTTTTAGTTGATTCTCTAGGATTCTTTAAGTAGACCATCATATCATCCACAAAGAGTGATAGCTTGGTCTCCTCATTGCCAATTTTAATTCCTTCAATTTTTTTCTTCTTCTCTAATTGCTACAGCTAGTATTTCTAGTACAATGTTAAATAATAGAGGTGATAATGGGCATCCTTGTTTCACTCCTGATCTTATTGGGAATGCATCTAGTTTATCCCCATTGCAGATGATGTTTGCTGATGGTTTTAGGTAAATACTGTTTATTATTTTTAGGAAAGGACCTTCTATTCCTATACTTTCTAGTGTTTTCAATAGGAATGAATGTTGTATTTTGTCAAAGGCTTTTTTTCTGCATCTATTGAGATAATCATGTGATTTTTGTTGGTTTGCTTGTTGATATGGTCAATTATGTGGATGGTTTTCCTGATATTGAACCATCCTTGCATTCCTGGCATAAATCCAACCTGATAATAATGAATAACCCTCATGATGACTTACTGGAGTCTTTTTGCTAGTATTCTATTTAAGATTTTTGCATCTATGTTCATTAAGGAGATTGGTCTATAGTTTTCTTTCTCTGTTTTTGACTTGCCTAGCTTTGGAATCAGTACCATATTTGTGTCCTAAAAGGAATTTGGTAGAATTCCCTCTTTGTTTATTATGTCAAATAGTTTGTATAATATTGGGATTAGTTGTTCTTTGAATGTTTGATAGAATTAACTTGTGAATCCATCAGGCCCTGGTGATTTTTTCTTAGGGAGTTCTTTGACAGCTTGTTTGATTTCTTTTTCTGATATGTGATTAATTAAGAATTCTATTTCTTCTTCTGTTAATATAGGCAATTTATATTTTTGTAAATATTCATTCATATCACCTAGATTGCCATATTTGTTGCCATATAATTGGGTAAAATAGTTTTTAATAATTGCCTTAATTTCTTCTTCATTGGAGGTGAGGTCTCCCTTTTCATCTATGATACTGTTATTTGGTTCTTTTCTTTCCTTTTTTTTATTAGATTGATCAGTACTTTGTCTATTTTTGTTTGTTTTTTCAAAATACCAGCTTCTAGTCTTATTTATCAATTCAATAGTTCTTTAACTTTCAATTTTACTAATTTCTCCCTTAATTTTTTAGGATCTCTAATTTAGTTTTTAACTGGGGATTTTTTTTTTTTTTGCTTTCAAGTTTTTTATTTGCATGTCCAATTCACTGATCTCTGCCCTCCCTAATTTGTTAATATATGAACTCAAGGATATAAACCCTGAGCACTGCTTTGGCTGCATCCCATAGGTTTTGAAAGACTGTCTTATCATCGCCATTTTCTTCAATGAAATTATTAATTGTTTCTATGATTTGTTCTCTAACTGATTTGGAGAATCATATTTAATTTCCAATTAATTTTTGATTTGCCTCTCCATGTACCCTTACTGATTATTATTTTTATTGCATTATGATCTGAAAAGGTTGCATTTATGATTTCTGTTTTTCTGCATTGGTTTGCCATGTTTTTATGCCCTAATACATGGTCAACCTTTGTGAATGTACCATGTGTGAACCTTAAAAATTCTCAGACCATACTTCATAAGGTTTGGTTAAGACCATTCCCCATTTGGGCAGTGAAGGTACTTGACCAGGAATGTGGGAACTCTACTCCACCCCTACTTAAGCATACTTTAGGGGAAGATAAAGTTGTAAACTCCTTGCTGAACAATGAAAGATACTTAAACCCATACTTATAGTAAGACAAAAGTTCTTAAGCTGTGCCTATTTTTAGATCTAATACAAAAGGATGCTAAGTACCTATAAAGGTCAGGCAATTTGTGAATTTACAAGGAGCAAAGAGGTGAGAAACTTACTCAGAAGTTTTCTGGTGTGAACTTAATAAAAAATTTAAAGCCTTCTTAGGTGTGAACTAAGAATGGTCTGTCTGTTGAAAAATGTCTACTGTGATTGGTAGATGGGAGAACTTAGGGGAGGTGACATAGGAGAAAATTCCCTTTATAAGGAGAGGAAAAGCTGAGTCTCAGGATAGTCAGAAGAATCTCTCTCTGGAGATGGATGGCTGGCTGAACTGGTGTCTATATTCTTGCTTGGAACAGATCTTGTGGTGAGTGATTAAAGACTGACTGATTTCTCTCTTAAGACTCAGGTCTAGGCCATGTTGGCTAAGGCCCTTCATGCTTATTCCTCTCTTATTCTCTCTCACTTTCACTAATTCATTAATTTGTATTAATTAATTAAAATCTCTATAAAACCCAGCTGACTTGGGTATATTTAATAATTGGGAATTTTTCCCTGGCAACCATCTTATATTTTGATTTAAACAAGACACTGTCTTAAAAACATATTTTCTGCAGTTACAATTTACTCATCCACTCTTTTAACTGCCACAATTTATGTCTTCCACTATTTTAATCATTACACATGTGCTGCTGAAAAGAAGGTGTATTCCTTTCTGTCCCTATTTATTTTTCTCCATATATCTATTAATTCTAATTTTTTCTAAGATTTCATTCACATCTCTTACCTCTTTCTTATTTATTTTATCTAAATTTGATAGTGGTAAGTTCAGGTCTCCCACTAGTATAGTTTTACTATCTATTTACTCCTTCAACTCCACTACTTTCTCCTTTAGAAATTTGGATGCTATACCATTTGGTGCATACATGTTGATTACTGATATTTATTCATTGTCTATACTGCCTTTTATTTGGATATAGTTACCTTCCATATCCCTTTTAATCAGATTTATTTTTACTTTGGAGCTTTGTCAGATATAATGATTGCAACTCCTGCCTTCTTTCTATCAGTTGGGGCTCCAACCTTTAATTATAACCTTGTGAGTGTCTACCCACCTCAAGTGTTTCTTGCAGACAACATATGATAGGATTTTGATTTCTAATCCGCTCTCTTATTTTTTTTTTCATTTTATGGGTGAGTTCATCTCATTCACATTCAAAGTTATGATTGCTACTTGTGTATTTCCCAGCATTTTGATATCCTCTCCTAGTTCTGTCCTTTATTCTTTTGGTATATCCTTTTTGTTTTTAATCAGTCCCCCTAATCCCTTCCCTTAATAAGCTTCCCTTTCTGACCCCTCCCTTTTTGTTCCCTTCTTATTTTTCCAGGGTCTGTTAAGTTCCATCCCCCCTCTCTTTCCCTCCCTTTTTGTACTCCCTGCCCCCCTACCCCTCTGTTTTCCCTTCTTACTTTCCCTGTAGGGTAACATAGAATTCAATACCCCAGTGGATCTAGATGCTCTTCCCTCTCAGAATTCATTTCACTGAAAGTAAGGTTTAAGTATTACCTATCAGCACTCTCTTCCTATCCTTATAAGAGAATTCTTCCCCTCCCCTTCCCATGTGTATCTTTGTGTGATAAAGATGATCCTATTTATTTTATTTCTTCAAGTATCTCTTGGTGCCATCTTCAATTCCCCCCTCCCGTTTTCTTTTTTTTTTTGCATATCATCTTATAGCATTTATTACCCCAATCTCTTTCTGTGAATCATTCCTCTAATTACTATAATAGTGAATATAATTTTGAGAGTTACAAATAATATTTTCCCCATATACTAATATAAATTATTTGATCTTATTGAAGCCCTTAGAGAAGAAAGTTTGAATAAAAACATTTTTCCCCTTTTCCCTCTCTTTCTTATTAACCTTTTCATGTTTCTCTTGATCTTTGTGTTTGGATATCAAACTTTCCACTTAGTTCTGGTCTTTTCTTTACAAATGCTTGGAAATTTTCTATTTTGTTGAACGCCCATACTTTCCCCTGGAAGTATATAGTCAGTTTTGGTGGATAGGTGATCCTTGGTTGAAAATCCAATTATCTTGCCTTTCTGAATATCAAAATCCAACCCTTGGGGTCCTTTAGTATGGAAGCTGCCATGTCTTATGTAATCCCGATTGGTGCTCCTTGATATCTGAATTGTCTCTTTTTGGCTTCTTGTAAAATTTTCTCCTTAGGTTGGAAGCTCTTGAATTTGGCAATTACATTCCTGGGAGTTGTCTTTTGAGGATTTAGTATAGAGAGTGTTCTATGAATTCTTTCAATGTCTATTTTCCCCCCTTGTTCAAGAACATCAGGACAGTTTTCTTGGATAATTTCTTGTAGTATGATGTCAAGATTTCTGTTTATTTCTGGGTTTTCAGGTAGACCAATGATTCTCAAATTGTCTCTTTGTGCTCTGTTTTTCTGTACTGTTATATTTTCAGTGAGATATTTTATGTTTTCTTCTATTTTGTCAGTCTTTTGACTTTGCTTTATTATTTCTTGCTGTTTTGCAAGATCATTGGCTTCTAATTGCCTAATTCTGGTCTTTAAGGACTGGTTTTCCTTTTTGGTTTGGTCTATCCTGCTTTCTGTGACTTCCAGCTGTTTCTCCAATTGGGAGTTCTTGTCCTTTAAACTGTTATTTTCTTTTTGAACTATTTCCCACTTTTCTTGCCAGAAGGCTTTCATCTTTTTGATAATCTCCAATTTAAATTCTTCAAGAGTTTGTGGACAATTTCCATTTTGGGGGGGAAGGTTTTGGTACATTTATTTGTATTTCCTCTGTAGCCTGGGTTTTTCTTCCATAAAAAAATTATACAGGGTCAACCCCTTCTTCTTGTTTTTCTTGGTATTAGGAAGTTGTTGTTCTTGGGCACTGTTTGCCATTACTGTGGTGTTTTTTCTTTCCCTTTCCAGTTAGAAATCTGAGTGAGATGGGCAAGCTCTCTGTGTATGGAGCTAAGGAGCAAGGATTTTGGCTGAGGCCAGGTCTCAAGTCTCTGCAGTTTTCACTATTTGCTGCTCTTCTCTGTGCTCTGTGCTATCTCCCTGCCAGTGCCCACAGTCTGTGCTCCTCAGCCTGCTGGGGCCTCAGGTCTAGCTGTACTCAGGGGTAGGTCCTTGGTGGTCTCAGTCAGCTGCCAAGGACCCAGAGCTGCCCCTTGCTCACTCCCTGATTCTAGCATGTGCTAGCTCTGACTCTGGTTCCATAGGTGGGATGGGGGAGGGAGGATCAGCGTTTTGGTGGAAGCCTTTTCACCCTCTTATGGTGTGGAAATGCCCAAATCCCACATACCTTCAATGCTGCACCCTACTGTAGAGTCCCTTTGTACCTATAAATTTGGATATTTTTGGCTTTTTGAGGTTGTCTGTATCAGTAGGTGGTGAGGAGAGGAAGAGTCCTGTGTCTAGACTGTCACCATGTTTACCCGGAAGATTGGTTCTATTCATTTTCATCTGCATCGGTTCATACAAGTCTTACTATGACTCTTTGGAATAATCTTTTCCCTTATTTCTTAGAGCATAAAAGTATTACATTTCATTCACATACCCCAATTTGTTGTCATTCCGAAGCAAGGATTTCCCTTAGATTGTTTTTTTTTTTTAATACACTTGCCTTCTGCCTCAGAAACAATACTAAATATCAGGTCCAAGGCAGAGAGTGGTAAGGACTAGACAATGGGGGTTAAGTGACTTGCCCAGGGTCACACAGCTGGCAAGTGTCTGAGGCCATGTTTAAACCCTGACCCTCCCATATCCAGGCTTGGCTCTCTATCCAGTGAGCCACTTAGTTGCTCCTAATTTTCCTTAGATTCTAATTCTTTGATTTTGTTTTTCCTTCTAATCTCCCCTTCAGGATTAGAAAGTTTGTTTTTCTTGGGACTCTTCCCATCCTGGTATTATCCTGTCTTAACCCCCATACTCTTCTTAATTCTATTTTTCCTTCATTGAGTTTGATGTTATTTCCACACCAAGCTCTGTGTTTGTGTATGTGTGTGTTCAATCCTTTGCCATCCCAAATAAGAGTTCATCTAATACCCATCACCCCATCGTTTACTCTATGTTCATATATTCTTCTCAAGCATCTCAATTATGAAAAATAGCAAGTTCCAACAACTTCTTCCTTCTTTCTATATTAGTGTGTATTCCTTTTACTCTTGCTTTTCTGTTTCCTCTTAAAACCCTCAGGACAGAACAAATTCACCCCCTAGTTCTTTTTTCTTATCTTTTTCAATAAGCTTTGAAAACATTGAAGTCCTGATGAGAGGACTGTTTCTTCTCTTCTTCTTATAATATTAGCACTTCATCATCATAGAACACCTTTGAATTATTTAAGTAGTTGTACTTTTCTATGTGTCTCTTTTCTCTTAGGTTTGTATTTTAAAAGTTCTCTGCAGCTCTGGTCTTTTCATCAGAAATGCTTGAAAGGCTTCTGTTCTATTAAAGATCCATTTATGATTCTCAAATTTGCAGGATAACCCAGTTTTTTTGCCTTTTAGAATATTGCATTCTAAAATCTTTCATTTTTTAGTAGGAGCTGGTGGGCTATATATTATCCTGATGGCAATTCCTTTGGATATTTGCAATATTTTTTCTTTGATGTGAAAATTCTAGATTTTGGCTATCACATTCCTGGGACTTTTCCTTAGAAGGGATTGATGGATTTTTTTTTTCTGTGTTCATTTTGTCCTCAACTTCTAATAGATAGAAAGTTTTTATTTATGATTTCTTGAAATGCAATGTCCAGGCCTTTTTTAAAGAATCATGGGTTCAGGAAGTCCAGTGATTCTTTTTTTTTAAAATTTGGTCAATTTCAAACATTATTCCTTGGTTACAAAAATCATATTCTATCTCTCCCTTCCTTCCCCCCACCCTTCCCATAGCTGACACGTAAAGTCCAGTGATTCTTAAATGATTTCTTGACCTTTTTCAGGACAGTTGTTATTGATATGTTATCTTACATTGACTTTTTCCCCCCAATATTTTGGTTTTGTTCTAATATATCTTGCTGTCTCAAAGAGTCACTGGTTTCTTTTTGGTCTATTTAGTCATTTAAAAAATTTTATTTAGGATATTTTTCAATTACATGATTCATAATCCTCTTCACTCCCTCCCTCAAGCCAACAAGCACTTCCAATGGGTTATGCATGTATCGTTGTTCAAAACCTATTTCCATGTTATTCATATTTGCAGTAGAGTGATTTTTCCAATTTTTTTGTTACCACAAAGAGCATGGCTATGAATATTTTTGTACAAATCTTTTTCCTTATTATCTCTTTGGGGTACAAGCCCAGCCAGTAGTATGGCTGGGTCAAAGGGCAGGCAGTCTTTTAGCACCCTTTGGGCTTAATTCCAAATTGTCCTCCAGAATGGTTGGACCAATTCACAACTCCACCTAAAGTGTATTAGGGTCCCAATTTTATTCAGTAATTTTTCAGTTGTGTCTGACTCTTTGTGACCCCATTTAGGATTTTCTTGGCAAAGATACTGGAGTGGTTTGCCATTTCTTTCTCCAGCTCATTGGACAGTTGAGGAAACTGAGGCAAATGATTAAGCATCTTGCCCAGAGTCCTCCAGCTAGTAAATGTCTGAGATTTGATTTGAATTCAAGAAGATGTCTTCTTGACTCTAGACCCAGCACTCTATCCACTTCCCTACCTAGCTGAGGTGGTGCCCAGAGTTGTTTTAATTAGCATTTCACTAATTAAGAATGATTTAGAGCATTAAAAAAAACAACAACTCTTACCTTCCCTTTTGGAATCAGTACTATGTATTGGTTTCAAGACAGAAGAGTGGTAAAGGCTAGGTAATGGGGGTCAAGTCACTTGCCCAGGGACACACAGCTAATAAGTGTTTAAGGCCCCATTTGAACCCAGGACCTATCATCTCTGGGTATGGCTCTCAATCTACTGAGTCATTTAGCTGCCCTGAGAACATTTTTCCCCCCATAGGAATATTGACAGCTTGATTTCTTCTCCAGAAGAATTTTTTTTCCCCATGGTTAAATGATTCACATTCTCATTTTCCCCTCTTCCCTTTCCCCTCCCAGACTTTATAAGCAATTTCATTGGGTTATACATATATTATCACTTAAATCCCATTTCCATATTATTCATTTTTGTAACAGAGTAATCTTTTAAAACCAAAACCCCAAATCATATACCCAGATAAACAAGTGACAAATCATATATTTTCACCTGCATTCCTACTCCAACAATTCTTTCTCTGGAGGCGGAGAGCATTCTTTGTCATAAGTCTCTCAGAATTGTCCTGGATTATTGTACTGTGTTTAGTAGCAAAGTCTATCCCATTTGATCCTCCCACAATGTCTCACTTTCTGTGTACAATGGTCTCCTGGTTCTGCTTATTTCACTCTGCATCAGTTCATGGAGGTCTTTCTAGTTCTTGTAAAAATCAAGCAGTTCATCTAGAAGGCATTTTTTAAGATTTACAAAGTAATTTCCTCATAAAATCTTGAGATAGGGAGTGCAAATATTTCCATTTTGGAGAAGAGAAAGCAGAAATGATTAACCTAGAGTCCCAGATCTAGTCTTTGCACAAGAACAGGAATCTCTCCTGACACCAAGTCCAGCATTCTGTCCATAATATCCAATTCTTTGGGCAAGATCTCTTGAGCAGCCAGGAGTCCATCTAGAATCCAGCCCACACCTTTCTGTCCACTATTAGGAGACTGCCAGATGCTGTGCTGATGCAAAGATCTCCCCATCACACATCTTTCCCAAGCAGCACATGCCTCCCCTCACCTTCTTTTCTAAACATTTCCTTTCTCTCCCATTCAGTACTTTCTGCTTATCTCAGCTCATTCTTGGCTTTAGCCTTCCATTAGCACCCGCGAATATTTACCTTGTGCCTGAGGCAAAGGGATTTACTGCCTAACTCACTCCTAAACCTTCCCATTGCTCTTATACCCGAGATTCCATCCTCATCTCAATGCCCCACTTCACTGCTGTGAAGATCATCCAACAAACTTATCACCTCTCTCTCCAATTCCACCCCCTTCCCATCCTCCCCCTACTTCCCATCCCTCTCCACCTTCTCCCTCCCTCCCGTCTCTCTCCCCTTTGGGGTAGCTAGGTAGATAAAGTACAGGTCTGGTATTAGGAAGACATCTTTCCAAGTTCAAATCTGGCCTCAGACCCTGGGCAAGTCATATAACCCTATTTGCCTCAGTTTCCTCACCTGTCAAATTAGTCGGAGAAGGAAATGACAAAACACTCCAGTATCTCTGCCCAGCAAAACCCAAATGCCACCCCCACCTTCCAATTCCACTTTCTCATTCTTGATTTCTTCAGTTCTCTTTCATACATTCCCCCCCCCCCACCATCATTTTCTAATTCCTCACCACTCTCATCCAGATGCCTGGGGTTGAGGCTGAATGAGGACTTACTAGTGACTGGAGGCAAAATAACAAAATTAAAAAAATAATAAACTCACAAAGGGATACACTCCCCACCTTTTCTCCATGCCCAATCCCTCTATTCCAAGCACCACACTGTAGAAATGCCAGTTCCAAGGGGGATCCAGAGCCCTCTCTGAGCCAAGTCCTTCCCAAAGCCTTCCTCCCCAATCGCAGAAGACAGAACCATATAGAATTAGGCATCAGATTCATTTATTAGGGTCCATTTTTCTGGGAATTATGACAGAATCAAAAGATCCATGCTCAGGGAGGGCAGCAAGAGAAGCCTGGATTTGGGAGGGCTTGTCTGGCCAGGCTCAGCCCTGCCTGGCTGCCTTCCTTCCCCCACCCTCCACACACACCAAGAGGGATAAGAGGCAGGTGGAGGGCAGCGGGCAGCAAACCCAACTGTAAAGTATGAAGGAGGGAGGAGAGGAAGTATTCGTCTACTCATCTTCATCTTCTTCTAGGGGTGGGCGATTCCTTTTGAAGAAGCCAACCTGGAAAAGGGGGTGGGAGAACAGAATCATAGAATATTCGAGCTCAGGGACCAGCTATTCCAACATAAAGCATTTTATAGAGGAAAATGACCCAGAGAGGGGCCAATTCAGAGTGAAATCAAGAACTTGGGCCTATGGCTCATGGATTTAAAGCTGGAAGAGACCTGATAGGCCATCCAGTACAATAGCTGTCTCATTGGTTAAGGGAGACAATTGAGGCTCAAAGGAAGAGAGATGACCCACTCAAAGTCTTAGCAAAGGTGAAACTCAAACCCAGGACTAGTCCTCCTGCTCTCTCTCTCAAGGAGAGTGGCACATACATAAGAGAATATAGATTCTAGCTAGGCCCATGGTCTAGTCTCCCCTTTAAGATTGGGATCTCTCTAGGGCTGTTTTCTTTGATGTAGCGAATGTCTACAGTCTTCCTTCTCTCTTCCCTTATCTTCTGTCTTATCTAAATTATTGTTACTGAGTCATTTCAATTGTATCTGATGCTTTGTGATCCCATTTGGGGATTTCTTGGCATTTTCTTCTCCACCTCATTTGATAGATGAGGAAACAGAGTTAAGTGACTTGCTCAGGATTATACAGCTAGGAAGTGTCTGAGGCTAGATTTGAACTCAGGTCTTTCTAGCTCCAGGCCCAGCATTTTATCCACTGTGCCATGTAGGTGCTCCTTTACCTTGGTCTTAGAATTGAGACCAAGTATTGGATCCAAGGCAGAAGAGCAATATAGACTAGGCAATGAGGGTTAAGTGACTTGCCCAGGGTCACACAGCTGGGAAGCATCTTAAGCCACCATTGAACCCAGGACCTCCTATCTCCAGACCTGACTCTCCACTGAGTCATCTAGCTGCCCCAAAAGTTTGACTTAAAGCACCAATCCAAGATTTTAAATATAGGATAAACAACTGAAGAAGTAGAAATGGGGAGAGTATGTGCCCCAATTACTCTCTTAATTCTGCCTCCACCACTTCTCCCACCCACCCATGCCCTACCTTATCCTCAGAAAAACTGAGAAACAGGCCAAAATTGCCTTTGTCCACCTATACTTTTCCTTTTTAATTAATTCCAAATCAACAATCAACAAGCATATAGTTAGCATTTACTATGTGCCAGACATTGTAGGGATACAAATAAAATTGAAAGCAGTTCCTGCCCTCGAGGAGTTTCTATTTATTTCTTCTCCCTAGGTTTTGGGGATACCACTGTCTCCTCATTCCCTCACCTATCTGACTACTCTTCTCAGTCTCATTCTCTGTCTGTCTCTCTTTTTTAAACCCTCACCTTCTACCTTAGAATTGATTCTCAGTATAAGCAAGGGCTAGACAATTGGGGTTAAGAGACTTGCCCAGGGTCACAGAGCTGGATGATCCATATTGAACCCAGGACTTGGGATCTCTAGGGTTGGAACTCTATCCACTGAACCACCTAGTTGCTCCTCCAACTTCCCTATTAATGTCAAGGATGCTACCATTCTTCCAGTTACCCAAACTAGGGTAGATAGCAAAAAATAAAATAAAATAAAATAAATAGATAAGGTAGATAAACTAGGTGCTATCTTCAACTTCCCATTCTCACGCACATCCAATTCATCGTCAAACTCTGTTGTTTTTATCTTTAAATCATCTCTTAAATTTGCTTCTCTTTTTCCTTCTGAGGCTGCCGCCATCTTGGTGCTCACCACCTTATGAATGGATGACCACAGTAACTGCTATCAAAATGATCTTCCCAAAGGGCAGACCATGGTACCCCCAATAGACTCTAGTGGCTAATGACTCCCTGATACTCTGCAGAGGACACAGAATTATCTGTTTGGCTTTGAAGCCCTTCATAACCTGCCCCTCTCTCCTTTCCAGTCTTATATCCTATCTTGTGTCTCAGGGACTCTGGCCTTCAACAAGACACTCCCGCTGCTAACTGGGTATTTTCCTTGGCTCTTCCCCATGTTTCCACTTCTCATCTCTGCCTCTGGCTTCTTTCAAGTCCCAGCTAGAGATCCTACCTTCTACAGGAAAACTTTCCCAATCCTCCCCCCACCCCATAATATTTTATTGTGTTTCCCCCAGTTACATGTAGAAATAATTTTTAACATTCATTTTCTACCACTTTGTGATGATCCAACTTCTCTTTTTGTCCTCCTCCCTCCCTAGACAGCAAGTACTTCAACCCCCTAAATTCTAGGGCCTTCCTTCTGTCGATGATTTCTATTTTATCCTGAATATAGCTTCTCTGTAACTAGTTATTTGCACAGTATCTCCCCCATTAGACTGTGAGATCCTTTGAAAGCAAAGATTGTCTTGTTTTTCTTTGTAGCTACAATACTTGGCACGTAGTAGGTACTTAATAAATGCTAACTGGGAGGGAGGCAGCTAGGTGGCTTAATAGAAAGCCAGACCTGGAGATGGGAGGTTCTGGGTTCAAATATGGTCTCAGATGTTTCCTAGCTGTGTGACCCTGGGCAAGTCATTTAACCCCCATTGCTTGGCCCTTACTACTCTTCTGCCTTGGAACCAATACTCAGTATAGATTCTAAGACAGAAAGTAAGGATTTTTTAAAAAAGTTAATTGGCTGACTTAAATTTTCCAACAATTCTCTCACCCTTTCAAGTGCAAGATGTTCTCCAAGTGGTCCAATGCTCCTCACTCTCACCCACCCAGTTAGCTGTCCACACACATGTATTATAATCCCTTACTGGATGAATAATAGGGCAGCTAGGTGGCACAGTGGACAGAGTGCCAGGCTTAGAGACAGGAAGACTCCTCTTCCTGGGTTCAAATCTGGCCTCGGATACTTTCCAGCAGTATGACCCTGGGCAAGTCACTTAACCCTTGTTGACTCAGTTTCCTCAGCTATAAAATGACCTGGAGAAGGAAATGGCAAACCATTCCAGTCTCTTTGCCAAGAAAACCCCAAATAGGTCCAAAGAATCAGACATGACTGAATGACAACAATAACGGTGACTAATCAAGGAAAGCAAAGAAAGATAAAGTCAGACTCATTCATTCCAAGGAAGGTGTTCGTGACTTGCTGCACCTGCGGCCCTCTCTACTCCCTCTCCAGACACCTGGGGGACTTCAGAGGGAGCAGAGAGCCCGCTAGGAGAGCACAGCGCTCATTTCGAAGGCATGAACCTAGGGCACAGCACTCTCAGCAAGTGGGAAGTCTTCTGGGACAACGGACCTTCTCGGGCCCCATCACACCACACGAGCGGTGGCTGCTCACTCCCACAATAGCCAAGCCAAGCCAGCGGGATATTCTCGCCCCTCCTTACCTTCCACATTACAAGGATGAGCAAGGCCAGCAGAAGGAGGCCACATATCACGCCCACGGCCACCCACCAGGTGGGAATCTCCCTTTCTTCCAGAGATACCTGAAGCAGCTTGGTCTCCACCTGGGAGGACGCCCCCATCCCATTTCAGAAACAGGCCCCCATGGGGCAATGACCCGGGGTCCCCGGAGCCGCGGTTTGCCCTTTACTCCCCATCGGGGTAACATCCCCATCCCTTCAAGCTACAATTCCACCCTCCTGAACCAACCACGACATTTCCATGAGGCAGGCTCTCAGCAGGCACATCGTAAGGCAGCCCAGAGACGTTGAACCAGGCTTTCGACTGCAGGACAAACTGGTCCAGCGACCTCTGGGGTGGGAAGGTCAAGGAAGAAAGGGAAGGGAAGGAAATACCGTTACTCGGCAGAATCTGCGCACGCCCACCTGTCTCCACACACAACTAGGTTCTGTGTCTCCCCAGGCTGCCAGCAGCTAGGGCTGGGCTCCGCTCTGCTGGCTCCCACCCTCGGTACCTCAAGGAGCCCAGGCATCCATAGAATGGTGGATATGGTGACCATGACCCGCTGGCCTCGCTCCATCTGCTTCAGCTCACACGACACCGAGGTGCAGTGCCACGTGCTGCAGTTCTGCAGGGGACATCACCGCGCCATCCCATCACCCTCTGCGGCTACCCTCCGGCTCTCTCCTTCCCTCCACTCCCAGACTCACTCTTTTCCTCCCTCAGCACGCAGAAAATGAGGAGCTTCATCACTTTCCATAAGCTTGGTGTGTATATATGTCCTTTTAAAGTTTGCCAGGCCCTCCACGCACATTATTGCACTTGAACTTCACAACATTCCCATAAGTTAATGCTATTATTATTCTCATTATACAGATAAACACTAAGGTTAAGAAAATGTTAAGGAAAAGTGACTTTGGGGGCAGCTAAGAGGCTCAGTGAATTGAGAGCCAGGCCTGGAGGTGGGACATCCTGGGTTCAAATGTGACCTCAGACACTTCCCAGCTGTGTGACCCTGGGCAAGTCACTTGACCCCCATTGCCTAGCCCTGACCTCTCTTCTGCCTTAGAACTAATACACAATATTGATTCCAGAACGGAAGGTAAGGGTTAAAAAAAAAGAAGTGACTTGCTCAGGGTCACATCGAAAATGTCAGAGGTAGACTTTGTACTCAATTCTGGATTTCAAGCCCAGAAGTCTATCCATGATGCCCTTACACACTCACGTGCATATATAGGCACACATACCACATAGAGAGACACGCATACATACAAACAGATGCACACATGTACATCTGCACTGAAAGGCCTACGTAGTCGGGAGGGCCCTGACGGCCCCTTGAGGGCAGGTACAATCTTGAGCATCTTTGTGTCTTTCACAGTGCCTTACAAAGGAAATATTTTCACAGGTCAAAGAACTCAGGTAGAAGGGACCTTAAAGTTCATCTATTCCACGCCATTAGGGAAGCTTAGGTAGTAATAGGTAGTAGAGAGAGCGCCGAGCCTGGAGTCAGAAAGACCTCAGTTTAAGTCTGGCTTCTGACACTTCCTAGCTGTGTGATCCCGGACGAGTCACTTAACCCTGTGGGCCTTATTTTCCTCATCTGTCAAGTAAGCTGGAGAAGGAAATGGTAAACCACTCCAGTATCTTTGCCCAAAAAGTCCCAAACGGGGTCTCCAAAGGTTGGACATGAATGAAACAACTGGACAGCAATATTCCAACCCACTGGTTTTACAGACAATGAAACTGAGGCCTGGAGAGATGGGATTTGACCAAGATCACACAGATAGTAAGGAACAGAGGCTAGATTTGAATCTAGGTCCTTGGACATCCAATCCAGAATCCTTAATAAGTATTTATGGGTCCCTTTCTCCATTCCCATAGCCCTCAAGGCTTCCATGGGGAAGCCATGTACTATCTGTGTACAGACTCCATATCCAACAGAGGGTCATCATTAGACCCTTGGGGGAAAGGCTGCTTTTAAGGGATGAAACCTACTTGAGGGAGTCAGATGCTTGGATGGATAAAAGGGAGCTGAACAAGGGGTTTCCTCCCTAGGTGGCCCTTGTCCCCCCTGAAGGGTACGGGATACGCTGCATACACACCAGGAGTTTGGGTTCTTGGAGCCCCCCTAGATGTTCTGGAGCAAGAGCTTCCCTCTTCTCTCGTTCATGCTGGAACTGGGGAGTAGAGCTGGGAGCAGGGGACGGTGGCCCAACCTTCAGCTGCAGAGATAAAAGCAGAGCTGTCCTCAGATTCTACGTACGGAACAGGCTTTCTAACCTCCGTCAGCAGGAATGCTTCCGTCTCCCCTCTCACGCTGGAGACCCAGAAGGTCTCCAAGCTGGAGCATCTGACATCCCCCGGACACCCGAATGCTGCCCCCCTCCCCTTTCCCTACTTAAATTCCAGGGATGTTTTCTGTCTCTCTCCCCAAACCTCCCTCCTGCCCCTTGGATTGGCTGTTGGGTTGTAGAGGTGGAGGATGTCCCATTCAGAAGTTGGGAATTCTGGGACAGCTAGCCTGGCTCTCCTTCCCCTCCCTTTCCCTATCTTTCCTCTTTTCCCCTTCCTTGAACTTCTTTCTTTTTCATTTCATTTTATTTTTGAAAAGTATTTGTCCATGTTTGCATGATTCATGCCCTTTCCCTCCCCGCTCCAGAGCCGATAAGCACTTCCACTGGGTTGTACGAATGTCTTGGCTTTCTTTCGGCTGGACCCTGGGGCTTCCTTAGCCACAGCGACCTGCTCCAACCTCTTCCCCAGCAGTTCCCTTCTCCAGCCTCCCGTTCAACGCCTCTCTGCCCAGCCCTGCCACCCTGGCCGACTTACATTGAAGGGATTGGGCGGAGGCTGAGCAGAGCACTGGAGGCCCCCTTGGGCCTGAACCTCCAGCACGTAGAGCACGTCATCAAACAGGGACTGGCTAGGGAAGTCTATCCAAAGCTGAAGTCCAGTCACCGTCCCTGGACCCTGGTTGTGGAGCTTGGGGGGGAGGGAGCAAGGGAGTCAAGCATGGAGCACCCCCTCCCTCCCTGACATGGGGCACACGAGGCAAGGGCCTGATCACCCACACATCCTTTTCTCCAGCCCACTCCCTACCCGCGCCCTGCCCAGCTGCTCCACACCTCAAATGCATGCTCCACCTTGGCGGCGTCCTCGATCTTGAAGTTGACGTCCTCTACATTTCTTGAGTATTCACCCGCCAGGGTCCCCTCATGGAGTGGAGCGAGCACCAAGGACGCGGGGAAGGAGTTCCTGACAAGCACCAGAGCCCCACTGGGCTGAGCCCCTCCTTCTTCTATGTGCCCGTCCTTCCCTTGCCATTGCATGCCCTCCCCACTTCAGCAGCGGTCCCTTCCCTTCAGAGCCCCGGCCTTCCTGCAGCCTCAGCCCCCTCACCCAAAAAGCTCCACGTGGGCTTTGGCCCTGATGGGGACTTCTAGTCGCAGGGCTTCGCTGTTGGAATTTTGACTGTTCTTGCTGTTGAGAGAGAGGAAGAAAGGAGATGGAGGGGAGGGAGGGACGGAGGAGAGGCACCTCCGGCCAGGGGGCCGCCCTGGGGCATCACCCAGCTCTGCGGGATAAGTGAACTCCCTTGGGACACATCTGGCTTCCTGGAGGGCATGGACGTACTTGCACTACAGCCTGCCAAAATGGATTTAAACTTTGATGCCCAAGAGACAGACTTGGTGCTGAGAACAAAGGGAGTGCATCTTTCCTTGGAGGACTGCTGATGAGCCTTCTTGCCTGGGAGCTGGGAAGACCAAGGGATGAGGCAGGACGGCAGAGGAAGGAGCCCTGGAGTTTGGAGAGCTGAGTTCGAGTCCTGCCTGTGTGACCTGATGTCCCGTACTCTCTGACACCCGCCTCCTCACCTGCAAAATGAGGGCCCTGGCCCAGGTGGGCTCTAAAGCCCCTTCTGGCCCTATGGCCTAGGGCTCCTGGAAGTCCTTTCTAGATGAGCCTAGGAGGCCTGCTCCATGGGGGGATGAAGGCATAGACGCTCAGGAGAGGGAAACCTCAATACCTCTTAATCTGCAGCACGAAGGAGACGCTGTGGCCAGCTCCCTCCAGGTTTCCCACACTCACCAGCATCAGGATTCTCATCTGGAAAGGCAAGAAAGGCGAGATGCTTTAGGCTGGCTTCTGGCCCGACCAGTGGCGCCTGGTCTCCCTTCCCTTCTGTAGCCGCCCCTTACCCTGGTATTCTTCTTCATGGGGTTGCCCAATTCACACAGCACTATCTGACTCTCGTTCTCTTTCTTCTGGATACAAAGTAGTTTCTCAAAGTTCTGCGCAGGGGAGACAGGGAGACATCAAATAGCCCCCAATACTAGAATAATAACTATTTTCCAAACCCACCCCAGAATGGACTCCAAGTGAGCTGTGGTGCTCGAGGGCAGAAGGAGCCCCAAATGCCCCCCCTCAGCCAGCCTCACCTTGACGTCACTCAGCGCCTGCATGAAATGGGCACCCGGGGGAAGGTGCACTGCCAGCTCGGCCTCATAGGCGCCCTCCCCCTCATTGGAGGCGTTCACGCGCAGCTCCAGCACGTTGTCTGCCCTAATGAGGAGCGGAGAACCTTTCCTAAAGGGAGCACAGAGAGAGGAAAGCTGGGGCAGGAGCCAGGCAAGGGCTGACACAATCACAGAGATGCGGTGGGGCGGGAGGGAGGACGTGGAGACGGGGCCACTGGGGAGGTGAGGAGAGGAAGGGGGCAACCGGCTGGCTCAGGGGTTAGAAAGCCAGGCCTAGAGAGGGGAGGTTCTAGGTTCAAATCTGGCCGCAGATAGGTCTTAGCTACGTGACCCTGGACAAGCTTAGCCCTCACCCCTCTTCTGCCTCGGAGTCAATACTTAATACTGATTCTAAGACAGAAGGTAAGGATTTTTTAAAAAAGAGCATAGATAAAAATGCTCTCCACCTCCAGAGAAAGAACTCTTAGAGTAGAAATGCACATGAAAGCATATGATTTTTCACTTACCTGTTTGGGTTTATGTTTTGGGGCTTTGGTTTTATAAGTTTGCTCCCTTACAAAAATGAATAATATGGAAATATGTTTTGCATGATAATATACGTAGAACCTAGATTGAATTACTTGCCAGCTCCAGGAGAGGGAAGGGAAGAAGGGAGAGACACAGTTTGGATCATATAACTAAGAAAAACTTTTGTGGAAATTTGTTATTTCATGTAATTGGTGAAAAAAAAATTTTCAGGGGGGACAGGGAAGATGGAAGGAGATAGGAGATCTCAAAAGCATAGCTCAGAGCCGGAAGCCTTGCATGTTCGCTTCCAAGCCCGTATTCATCGAACTGAATTCTCATCTTACAGAAGAGGAAGGCCAGAGAGGTTCAAGTGATTCATCCCAGATCACCAAGGAGTAAGGGGGCCAAGGCGGGCGAGAATATCAGATTCGGGATTGGGGGGCGGAGGGGCTGCTCACACGTTGGCACTGAGTTGTAACTGGGGCACACATACATCGTCTTCCCCACAGTCCAGTACGATGCGCGTCTGGGGGGAAAGTTGTTATATCAGGAGTTTGGGTCCAAGACCAAGTAATTTCCTCAGTCTCCTTCCTTTGTGTTACCCCCAACTTTAACTGGTCCCCTCAGCCTCATGTCCGCTTCTTCTCCAACATCCCCTTTCTCCTGGTCTGATCCTCCTCTTACCTGTTCCTGTACATGAGTGTCTCCATTCAGTACAAGGGGCAGGGGACCGCCAGCCCCCTCATTCTTGAGGGACACATTAAGGCTGAGCATGATGGGGCTCAGTTTGTCCCGGAATTCAGCCTCATCCTGGAGGTGAGATAATGGGAGTGGAGCGTCAAGAATTCCCTGCCCCAGTGGGGCAGCTGGGTAGCTCAGTGGCCTAGAGACTGGAGGTCCTGGGTTCAGATCTAGCCTCTGCCACTTCCCAGCTGTGTGACCCTGGGCAAGTCACTTGACCCCCACTGCCTAGCCCTGACCACTCTCCTGCCTTGGAGTCAATATAGAGTAATGATTCTAAGATGGAAGGTAAGGGTTTAAAAAAAAAAATTCCCCGCCCCTCCAATATCTTCCCCCTCCATCAGAGATTCTTCCAGTGCCAGACCTTCACCATGAAATTCCCACCTCTATTCTCCCTACCTCAACAAGTCCAGTCTCACTACAAGGAGCCATGGAGGCTGGGATAGAAAAGCTCAGGGACAGCGGTGGAAAAATTGGGAATAGGATATTAGATTTGTTTAGCTACCATTTATCGCTATTTGCAACAGTTTGACATCAACTGAAATTCCCTAGTGGGCATGGTGCAATGCCATTATAGAAGTGAAATATTTTCTTTTTTTCTTTTTAACCCTTACCTTCTGTCTTAGAATCAATTCTGTGTATTGGCTCCAAGGCAGAAGAGTGGTAAGGGCTAGGCAATGGGGGTCAAGTGACTTGCCCAGGGTCACACAGCTAGGAAGTGTCTGAGGCCAGATTTGAACCCAGGACCTCCCGTCTCTAGGCCTGGCTCTCCATCCACTGAGCCACCCAGCTGCCCCCAGAACTGAAATATTTTCTGATGATGCTCTTTAAGCTTCTGACACTGTCAACCCCAATCTTGCGCCCATCCTACCCGCAAGAAGGCCTCGATGCTGTGGCAGATAGGGGTATGTCCACTGCTTAGTTCTAATTCTGTAGTGGTGCTCGACTGCAGAGAGCCCAGCAGTAGCACCCGCCGACCCTGTCGTGGTTTCAGCCGGTCCAGCTGCAGCGCAGCGTTTATACCTGGGCACACAGGGGGAAGGGAAGGAAGATGAGCAAATACCACGGTAGGGAAGCTCATCGCCTGTGCCCAAACCCGTGCTCCCTAAAGCTGGGCAGTGACACTCACGAAGCTTCTCTGGGATTCTGTGCCCAGTGATGCTGATACACAACTGGATATTGAAACTGGAAGAGGAAAAGGGTCAATATCAGCGTCCTCAAGCCGAAGCTTAGCTGTCTCTCAAGGAGCCCGTTTCTGTCCTCCCTCCCTTCCCCTCCTCACCAGCTGACGGAAGCCCTGGTCTTTGGGAGGACGCAGTTCTTCACAGCTGGGTTCAGCACCTCTGGCACCAGTAATCGCACGGTGGCCCACACCACAGGCTGAGCCCTAGGGAAGATGCAGCAGGCTCATGCGCTTCCCTCCCCCACCTTAATCTGGCCCCTGTAGGGTCAGGGTTCACCCCCACAATCTGGAAAATCCCTGTAAAAGGTTTTGGCTCTCCCTTCATATTGGAGAAGTCTGAATTTGTTCTTTTTCTTTTATGGGCCGTTTACAGTAACTTCTTATAAAATTTGGATAAAGAATTTGGTCATAGGCTCTATGTGGGTCAATGTTAGGACATCTCTACATTGCTAGCCTTTGTGTGTCATCTGCTGGCTTTCACATTTTGGGGGGAGCAAGCTTTGACTTTTTACTTATTTTAACTTTAAAAAAGAAAATGTGCATCTTTATGGTATCAAAAGATGAAACATGTTGATCTTATATTTTACACATTTCTGAGTTTCTAAACTGTCTGCGTCATCTGCTGGCTTTTGTGTGCTGTCTGAGGCTTCTGCGAAATTCTCAACAAATTCCCGGCTAATTTCTTATGCTGATCAATACTGGAACCACGATGAGGAAAGTCATAATGTGGAAGGGACACCTATACAGACTTTTTTTAAACCCTTGCCTTCCATCTTAGAATCAGTACTGTGTATTGGCTCCAAGGCAGAAGAGTGGTAAGGGCGAGACAATGGGGGGTTAAGTGACTTGCCCAGGGTCACACAGCTGGGAAGTGTCTGAGGCTACATTTAAACCCAGGACCTCCCATCTCAAGGCCTGGCTTTTAATCCACTGAACCACTTAGCTGCCTGCCCCGCCCCCCTCCATATATACTTGTAAAGGGGGTCACAGAGTTCTCTTAGGAAGACTGCTCCACACCAATGCTCACCTGTATACAGCCACTTGGTTGGCTCCAAATGCCCCCACCAGCAGGTCTGTAAGCACAGGAGGTAGAGTGAGAAATGAAAATGGAGGCTATGTTCTCCCCTACCTCATCAGTTTAGAAGCTATGGATTCTTCCTTGCTTATTCTTGTCCTCCTCCATGGGGAAAAAAAAATTTTTTTTAAACCCTCATTTTCTATCTTGGAGTCATTACTGAGTATTGGTCAAGTGACTTTCCCAGGGTCACACAGCTGGGAAGTGTCTAGGGCCAGATTTGAACCCAGGACCTCTTGTCTCTAGGTCTGGCTCTCAATCCACTGAGCTACCCAGCTGCCCCCTCCACCATGGAAATTTGGGCTAATAAAATTGAACATTTAGGGATCCTGATGAAGAAGTATCTGATCCTTTCAGCTTAGATGAAGGCAAGAGCCTAATGACCATGAAATGGTAGATCTAGGTGTGAGCACCAGGGCCAGCTAGTTGGTGAAGTGGACAGAGTGCTATGCCTGAAGTCAGAAAGACTCCCCATCAGTTCAAATTTGGCCTCAGAACTCACTAGCTGTGTGACCCTGGGCAAGTCTTATAACCCTGTTTGCCCCAGATCTAGGGAGGGACATGGCAAGCCACTCCGATATCCTTGCCAAGACAACCCTAAACGGTGTCACAAAGAGTTGGACATGACTGAAAATGACCGGGCAGGCGTAGGCACCGGGATAGAATGATTCCTAGATGCAGTGCTCCCTGGTATTGGGAGGCAGCGCTGGAGGAACTGCCCTATCTGTGTGAGGTCTGCCCCAAGAATGGCCACCCGGGATGAGAACGGGGGTAGCACGGTAGAGAGGCAGACCTGGATATCCGTTGGCGTCGATGTCAGTGGCCCCTTTCAGGGCAAAGCCGAAGCCAGAACCTCGGTGGAAAGGGCTCTCTAGAATCTGGGATGGGCGAGGGCCCAGACCTTCGTCCTGCCCCTGGAATATGAACACTCGGCCCTGTCCATCGGAGCCTCCAAACGGGGCCCCTACTGCTACGTCTGAGAAAGGAAAGAGAAGCAGCTAGGCCTTTTCATCCAGCACACTCAGAACCCAGGCCTCCTCTTCCTTCTTGTGCCTTTGACCTTACCGTTGTACCCGTCCTGGTCCAGATCACCAAGAGGAGCAATAGCCGAGCCAAAACGCCCATATAATTCCGTGCCAGTCAGATGCTTGGGGTTGCTCAGGGTGTGTGGGGTTCGCGATTGCAGGTAGATATAGACACGTCCTACTTCTGCCAACTTTCGGTTGGCTCTGTGCTCCATGAAGAGTGGGGCACCTACCAGGAGGTCATCTCTCCTGTTAAAGGGCGCGTATTGTCAGCCCAAAGAGGAGATTAGGACAGCATCCCTGGCAGGGGGCTCTGGGAAGGGTCTCATTTGGAGAGGCTAGACCTTTTGAAATGCCAGACACACTGCCCAATAGGACGCTTCCCCGCAGTGGGATTTCACCCCTCCTCACCCATCCCTGTTGATGTCAGTCACAGCCACTGTATGCCCAAAGTAGGATGCAACCTGTGGGGATATGTTATTATGTATGGGATATAGATTACATTCCAGGGTTTCCATCTCCTTTTCCAATTCAGAGCAATTCAAACAGTCCCCAGCCACCAGACACACCTCTGACATTGACAGTGGAGCAGTGGATAAGCAGGCACAGCCCCTCCCATCCTCCCACTGCCCTCTCCCACCGGCCCAAATCCCTCCTCCCCATCCGGGCTCCCTCTTCATCCAACCTGCTCTCCTTGAAGCAACTGCAGGAGGCTGTGGTTCTGGTAAAAAATTTCCACCTGTGGGGAAGTTGGGGGCCTCAGTTCCATTACAGACAGGGCTGGGTATTTGGGGGACCACCTAGAGGCCTGGCAGGAATTATGAAGGCTCCACGATGGGGAATCCAGCCAATCATAAGGGCTTTTCTTAACCACTGGCCCAATTAGGGGATGGTCTAGCAATAGAAAAGGAGATGAGAGGGAGAAGAGGAACTTGAGGAAAGGTCATTCTGGAGTTGTGGATTGAGAGGACTGAGGGAGGGGGGAACTGAACTGGGGGAGAGGAGAGATGGTGATGAAAATAGGAAGACTGGGACTCACCGCTCCAAGCGTTGTGCTCCAGTTGGGGACACCCAGTACATATTCTAGAGAATAAATAGCCCAGCCCCTGAGCAATTTGGGGATAACCTCTCATCCTGGGTTCCAAGGTGGGGGGGTCTATCTAGAACCCCTCCCCCATCTTAGGAGCTTGGAAATGCCTCCCTCTTCCCTGACCTCACTTGGTTGGGTGGATCTGCCTTACCTGTATCTTTAGGGTTTTCATTAAATTCTCCTACAGCCACTGAGTACCCTGTGGACAGGGAGCATTCAGTTACCTACCTATACCCCCTGTCCTCCACCCAGGTGGAAAGGACTAAAGGAAGGCGTGATAAGAAGAGGAGGGATTAGAATGAGTGTAGGCAAGATGATGGAAGCAGGGTTTATCCAGGCCATTAGCCATGGAGTGGGAAATATTGAAGGGCCTCATTACCCCTGTAGGCATCCCGGTACTCAGCCCTAAAGATGTCCCTGCTCAGACGCTGGGAGGAAACCGTCCAGAGGAGGGCGGATGGAGTGTAGCTGGACACGATGTCAGAAAGCTGAGCCCCGGCTATCAGACCTGGTGAGCCGGAATTGTTTTTTGTTTCAGATTAAAAGAATTGCATTTATTCATCCAACAAGTGTTTACTTAGGCGTTTTCTAAATGCTGGACACTGAGTCTGCTGCCAGTGAAGGCATTCCCTGCTGCACCACCGCCTGGGTCCCTGTCCTGTAGGGGTGGGGGGTGGATGGGGCATCAAGGGTTGGGGTGGCAGAATTCTGGGTTCCCATTCTAGTCACAGGGTGCCAAGGCCAGTGTCCTGACACCTGTCGCCCCTAGGGCACATAGGGGAAAACTTCAGAGTAATCCGAGGCTAGGAGAAGAGGAAGGACGGTACCTATGAAATAGTAGCCTCCAGGAGCCCCCAGGACCAGCTCTCCAGACTGAAAAGGAATCACAGAAGAGAAAAGGGAAGCCCTAGGCTGACAGACGAGTCCTGGCCCACCCCCGGCCCGCCCCAATTCAATAATTCAAATCAAAATATTTATTAAGGCCCTCGGATGGGCTAGGCACCCGTTGTGAATGGCTTCCCTCTCCTTCATTCTAATTTCCCTCGTCCTCAGCTCTGGTACCGCTCATTCACCTGGGTGATGGTGGAACTGAACCCTACTTCGCAGTAGCGCAAGTCTCGGCCTGGACGGGGTTAGGAAGAGAGAAGATGCCGAGAGCTGAGTTCGGTCAGTTATGCACCTGACCAGGAAACCCCGTCCAATCCCAAAGGGGTGGGACCAAGGAGAGGGGCGGGCCACTCTTAGGGCCCTCCTCTGAGGTGTGGCCGCTTCTGGGGAGAAGCCCATGGGAGGGGACTAGGTCCGGTCACGGGGTTTGAAGTTGGGCGAGGGCCATTGCTCACGATAGTTCTTCAAGTAGAGCTGGTTCATGGCATTCTCTCGGCACGGAGCGTACTCTATCCGACGGCCGCTCTTGGGCTGAGCCACATAACAGCTCCCGACGGGCGTCTGTCCGGCCTCCTCTGTCAGCTCTAGCGCGTTCCAGTGCTGCCAGGGAGCGCATGCCTGCCAGAAGGGATGAGGCGGTGCTCACAGACGCTCCGCAGCCCCCTCACCCTCGGGGCTCGTGGTGTGGCTCTCCCTTCCCGTCACCCTTGCCCACGTGACCCAGCGTTCACCCCGTGCCTCTTCCTTCCATTCTCCTGCACACTTGCCCAACCTGTGCCCAAGCTCTAGCTGTTCTGTGCCAGCCCAATCCACCTGCCTAGTTCCCAACCCTTCAGGACCATGCTTGCTCAGTGCCCACCACAATGTTGTCCTTCCAGCTGACAACAGATGCACCAAGGCCCTGTTTGGTCTTGAAGGTTTTGAAGGTGATGCGCCCCACCCTGCTGGTCTGATCCTCTGAAAGGGAGGGCAGAAGAGAGAAGCCAGATTGGAGGTAAGCGGTCACCCTTTCCCGTGGTCCTTCGGTCTGCCCGGCTCTCCTCCCATCAAAGGCCTCTCCTAGTGGAGTTACAGCACCTCCCCACAGCGTTCCCATCTCCTCCCCTTCCCAGGGCCCAAGACTCACTGAGATCAAAGGTCAGGGGGCTGCAGGAACTGCCCTGGGTTGCCCAGGGACACAGGAACACACCTCCAGTCTCCTCCCCCTGGGGGCCTACAGCCTGTGGGGCTCCTACCACAATGCCAATGCTGCAGGCAGAAAGGACCCCGAGCTGAGGTCATCTGGTCAGCATCACCCACGGAGTGGGCCCGGAAGATGAGGCTGATCAAACTTTGTGGAGAGATGCCGGGGCAGGGATTCATAGTAATTAATTTAAGAGTGGGTTTGAGTTCAGGGAAAATAAACCTTAGCATGGGATCTGAGCTGGGGAGAAGTGTAAGGACACAGTGGGACATCACAGCCTAGCCCTCAGAAGAAGAAAACCTTCAGGTCTGCCTTCAGTTCCTTTTCCTGCCCAGCCTCAATTCTCTTCAGGTACCTTTTCTTGCTGACCATAGTATGTCCCAGGGCTCCTTATGTATGGGCTCTTTCAGGCCAGAGACTGATGTTTTCCCACCTCCTAACACAAAACTTTATCTCTATCACTCTCAATCCTTTGGAAACGTCCAAAGGCTGCACAAAGGTCATCCAAACTCCTTCCCATAATAAGGGCTGAGTGTGGGGCTTCCCAAAGATAGCTAAATTTTAACAAAGAAAAACTTCATTCACACCTGGAAAGAATGAATGGTAGAAATTCAGGCTCTGGATTGGTGGGTGGACAATCTGAGGGATCCATGTATGGGGCTCCTATGGGCTGTCCATGTCCCTGTACTCAGTCTGATCTGCCCAGGGCCCTCACTCCACTAGTTTCCCATGGCCCATGACTCACCCTCCATAGCCATCCTGGTAGAAATCCAAAGCAAATCCAAAGTGGCTGCCATTGGGGCCAACGTAGAGGGTTGGCCATTTGGGATCCAGGTTCAGGGCCCAGGCAGGGAGAACACCACCAGGCCCCCAAAGCAGGGGTGTCCATCCCAAGAGCCACAGAGCAGGCAACGGGCACTTAGTTCTAGTCATCCTCCTTAAGCTGATGCCTTCTGAATGGAACTCTTTAAGATCAATTCTCCTTTTCTTCTACCCCACCCATGCTAACCTCAGGAAGTTGCTCCTTATCAAACTAGTTCTCAAAATAACTCATTGAATGACAAGAGATGAGACAAAAACCCCATACCACTGCCCACAGAGTGTGATGATTTAGGTGGGGAAAAGCATAGAGGGAATGAATGCATTGGGCTGGGATTCAGAACTCCAGAGTCCCTTGGCAGCTGTGGCATCCTATGGTCAGGGAGCAAGACTTAACCTTTTCCTTGATGAAGAAAATACTTATTTTCCTTTTCCCTTCCCCCAACCTCTCCCCTTGAAAGACAGATAAAACAGGGAAATATCAGGGGCAGCTGTTTCCTTGCTTCTTATTACCAATGACCACAGTCCTCCGGCTTCCTCTAAGGAAATGGGGTTGAGGTTCAAGTCTTGCTTAGTTGATTGGTCAAAGCAAATCATGAGCAACAGTGCCCAAGGCCCCTGGCCTTTGGCCTGCTCTGGCCACTCAGAAAACAGAAAGTTGAACCAGTGTGAAGAGTGGAAACAATGTGGAATGGGGGATGGAAAACTCTCCAGAGCAGGACATGAGAGTAAAGTCTGCCCCCCCCCCCCAAGTAAAAAAGTAAATGGAGCAGAAATGCTAATAGCCAAGGAAAGGATACCTACCTATCCCTCCTATATATTCCGATGCTTGATCCATCCATTGTGCCACCCACCTGGAATCCCAATTCTCTGGTTAAGATTTGTTCTGAATATTAGGCATGTGCTTTTCTCCTGGAAATTTTGTATATTTTGATGTTTGTTTCGGTTGTGGCCAACACTTCATGATCCCCTTTGGGCTTTCCTTGTCTTTTACAGATGAGGAAACTGAGTCAAACAATAATGTGACTTGCTCAGGGTCAAACAGCCACTAAGTGTCTGAGGGCAGATTTTAACTTGGGAAGATAAGCCTTCCTGGCTCTGAGCCCAGCACGCTATCCATGATATCACCTATATTTTCACTTTTTACCATCTGTTTTTGCTATATGCTTCCAATAAAATGTAGAGCTGCTTTAGGACAGACTCTATCTGAGATATATTAGGCACTCAGTAGAGTAAGCCTTTAGAATTCACCTCAAATACCATGTACTCCAGGAAGCATTGTGTAACCCAGAGCCCCCTTACTCACATCTCAGTTTACTGTTATGTAGCTGAGTGGTGCCAAAAGGCCCGCAGTCAAAAAGACTGGAGTACAAATCCTGCCTAGCCTTAATAGCTGTGTGACTTTGAGCAAGTCACTTAATTTTTGTCTGACTCACTCTCAACTGTAAAATGGGGATCATAATTGTACAAACTCCCCAGGATTGTTGTGATCAAATAAGTTATTTATAAAGTCCGTAGCAGTGCCCATATAGAGGCTGTTTTTTTTCCCTTTCCCCCCTTATTTATGTGCTTCATTTGAAACAAATAGTTCCTATCCCATACATGTGCTTATTTCATAATCATAATGATGTTCCACCAAGAATGTGTGAACCTTCAAGGTAGCAACCCTTTAAACATATACAACAAAGTTTGGCACATGTGTGGACTGTTAATAATGGGTTAGAATGATAAGTTTTGAATTTTATTCTTCCTCCTGTCCTATGTACTGCCTTCAAGATGTTTATATCTGATGTTTCCCACTTCCTTATTCTTCCCAATAATCCCCCAGTACACAAGTAGCTCAGTTGGTGTCTCCTTTGCTTCGGTTGAAGATGAAGTTCAATTCTATAAATGCTCTGGTGTTTATGTGCTCAGTAACGAAACTGGCATTATGACAGGTCCTGCCCTTAGAAAACTTAAACTCACAAAAATGCTAATATACAACAAGTATATGTGATGGGGGAGGGGGCAAATTAAGAAGAACACAAAATATTGAAAGTACTCAAAGATCAATGTAGAGTGGGTAAGTAAAGTAGAATTTGGGCTGGAAAGTATAGTGTTCAGATAGAAGCATTATTATTGGATTTCAGCAGTAATAGAAGGTAAAAACCTATACTTGAGTTAAAAAAACTCAACAGAAGAGGGGGAGATGTAGTTATAAAGTATTTTGTATGGGGCAAGTTCTTTAATCCCAATTACCTAGCCTTTACTGTTCTTCTGCCTTGAACTTGCAGTCCACTAAAACTCAGAGGTCTTTTTTAATATAAAGTATTCCTTTTTAAAATCCTTACCTTCTATATTGGAATACTAAACACTGGTTCCAGCACTGCCCTTGACTGCATATTTGTTACAAGGGTTTTATTTTCTTTTAAATTTTAAATGCTTCTTCAGATTGAACAAAAAATGATTTTTTTATTAAGATGAAAAATTTTTAATTAAATTAAAAAGAGCAGTTTCAATATAGGAATTGAATATATAAATGAAGCCAGAAGCCAGGTTGCAGTTTAGAAGAGGAGAAAAAGTAGAGAAACAAGAGTTTACATGAATTTTTGAAGGAATTGAGGTAAAAAATATAGGGGATAGTAAGGGATGGCAGGATCAAATGATACTTTTTTTTAAGGACCTGGATTTGTTTGTAGACAGCAGGGGAAGAACCAGTAGATGGGGAAGAGTTTAAAGATGACTGTGGAGAACAAACTGCTGGAGAAGGGAAAGGATAGGATCAAGAATACATTTTGGTTTTATCAAGCAGAAGGGCTTGTTTTTCAGACTACAGAAGATAGCAAAGGATTGCATGAGGTGAGAAGAGAAGAATTTCTCAGCAAATGGCCTCAAACTTTTTTGTTAGGTATGAAGTAAGATCCTAAGTTGTTGATGGTTGGAGGAGGGAGTGCTGTAACATATAGGAAGAAATGCTGGGAACAATCACTGTGGCAAGTGGAATTCAGCATCAGTTAGTGATGTAGGCTGACAGTGGGCACTGTGGTGTAGTAATGGGAATAGGACCCTCAAACTCTGAAATCTTGCATTTCTCACTAGTTAGCACTGGTTAAACGTCAACTTCAAAATCTGTGGTTTCAGCATTAGTCAAGCATGAATTATAGATTGTTCAATTATTCACTGTGTATTGGGCATCAGCTTTGTATTTGCTGTTTTTCAGTCTTATATCTAATATATATATATATATATATATATATATAAGTTCTTATATAAGAACTTATATTGTTCTTAGAAATAATTACCCATAGTGGTTCTCCAATGTACCACATTCCCATTCCCCATGTTCTCATTCTAAAAGGGCAGCGACCTCTACTGTGTTGACATGATGACAAGGTGGACAATGGAGGAACATGGAACCTGTGCACTGGGGACTCTGGCATTCCAGAAGAATCCCCCAATCTTGCACAGACTCATTTCCTATGGCAAAATCCCCTAAAACTGATCTCCAGCTGAGTATGGAAAGGGAGATACTAAGCTACCAGACCCCAATAAATATGCCAACCCTGATCCATAGGGTGTGGAAGCTCCACTCCTTGGAGGAAGCTGCCACTCTACAGCAGAACTGTTACTCCATACTATCAGCTCCAAAAAGGCTAACCTACTAGCCGTTGGGCTTGTCCTTCAGCTCTATGGCTACCTGATTAACCCCCAGACTATTCTACCAACTACTAGGCTATTATACCACCATAAACCACTTCTTCAAAGAAAGTTCTTTTATTTCTGGATTAAATGGAGTTTTGAGGGTCCTGTTCTTGGGGTGAGATCCTACTAAAACTAAACTTGCATGTATTTCTCCCACATCATTGAGAAAGGGTGCTTTGCTGCAATAAAGGCCACTAACAAATTTGTAGGAAATGAAAACTTATCCTAGCTCTGCTTCACATGTAGATAAAAAAAAAGCTGCAGATGGTGCTTGTGATCCAGGATTGGGGGTGGGGGGGGAGAATGTCATTAAATTGGCTCACCAAAGGGCTGAGACTGATAAGGAAGGTCAATGTATACAATGCAGGTGATGGCCTGGGAAAAAGTGAGGACAGAACAGGTTTGGAGTTAAAGGATACAGACAGAATGACAGATGGTCAGAAGAGAATGAGGGGTTCATAAACACAAAAGTGGAACATTCTTAGGTGATGGCAAGATGAAAGAAATGACTGAGTCTTGCTGAGGTGGAAAGGAGAAACAGGTCATGGAAACCAAGCCTGAAGTAGTGGAATGAGGGTGCCTGAGGAAACATCATTATGTATATTAAAGTCCCTTAGTATGAAGGAAGGGATTGGGTTGGAGAGAAGTCTGTGGGCCAGGCACTAAACTCATTGATTAGAGAGAAAGGTAATAGAGAACTAGAGGATCTAGAAAAGCAGATGCAATAGAAAGAAGTGGTAGTATCAAAAGATGATGAGATCAGTGTTGTAAATTTGGATCAATAAGAGGCTGCTGGGTAAAAGTGGTAGAAGAAATCTGCAAATAGAAGGAATCAAGAAATATTCCAACTCCCATGATGGTCAGGGGGTGAGGGTGGGGAAAGGACAAGGAGGTAAGAGATATAGTGCTGGCAAACACCTACTCCATAGTAGGAATGAGAAGGTATAGTCAAGCAGCTGCAGGTGGGACAGGGCTGTGCTGTTTTATCAGGAGATCCTTTGGAAGCCAGTTGATATTTATCCTTCCTTAACCACTTTTCTCTTATTCTCCTACCAAAACAGAAAACCTTCCCCTAAAGTCCCCAATTGAAAGGGATCTCTCTTAAAATATCTCAAGGCAAGGGCAAAGCCTGCATATCTTCTTTCATTGAAATATATTGCCTTAACATTTGCCTATTTTTACCCCCCCCCCTTTAAAAACCCTTACCTTCTGTCTTAGAATCAATACTGTATGGAGTAGTAAGGGCTAGGCAATAGGAGTTAAGTGACTTGCCCAAGGTCAGTGAGGAAGAGTCATATTTGAACCTAGGACTTCCCATCTCTGGGCTTGGCTCTCAATCCAATGAGTCACTCAGCTGTCCCCATATCCTCCATTTAAAGAGTAAAAAAGCTCCAAGGCAGAAAGGGCTAATTTCATATTTGTATTACCAGTATGCTTTGTACAGAATAAATAGCTTATTTATATCACAATAGTTCATACAGTATTTTGCATGGTTTTGATTCTCACAATCTTGTGAGGGAGATATAATTGATATTTTGCAGATGAACTTGAGGCCTGGAAAAACACAACTATTAAATGGCAGCATTGGGACTCAAACTCAATACTTTTTCATTTTATGTATAATGAGAAATCATCAAGCACTCACTACAGGATAAGAGCTGGGAAAAACAGAAAGACTGAGATAATCCCTGCTCTTAAGGACATATTCTAATTGGGGGTCAGTACACAAAACAAAATTCAGTTGGAGGGAAGATGGAAAGGCCTGGAAGTCTAAAGAGGGCAAATTAATGTCAAGGACTAGGGGCTCTTAACATGTTAAATGGCAGTGCCAAAGGGGTCTAGCAGGCACAGAGGTAGAACTCATGGGAAGGCCCAGAGGACCTCAGAATGAAGTGGCAGGGCACAGTAAGTTGGCTTGGAACAGAGTGATAACTCTTTCAAAGCCTAAAAGAGGAATGGGAAAGGAAGACAAGTGTTCTTGACAGTAGAGATGGTACTTGCTGCTGAACGTTTATGGAACTGGAGGTAGACAAAGCATTTGTTAGTTTCAAATGGGAGTAGGGTCAATGAGATTTAAGTTGAAGATACGATTTTTTGAATTCAGTTTGAGAAAAAATATCCTAATGATTAGAGCTATTCAACAACGGAATTGGTTTCCTGGATGGTGAATCATCCTCTACTGGCGATGTTCCAAGAAGAGACAGTATGATCATGTTTTCATGTTGCAAGGGAGTGGAGTTGATGAACCTAAGATTTAACTAGGGAATGAGAATAACAAAGTGCAAGGGTGTGGAGGGAATGAGCACCAGCACATGAAAAACAAACAAAAAAAACCTCTTCCCTTCTATAATCGTTATTAAGTATAGGTTCTAAGGCAAAAGAGCAAAAACATGTTAGCAAATTAAAGTTAAGTGACTTGCCCAGGGTCACAAAGCTAGAATGAGTGTGTGATTTAAACCCAGGTCCACTTGAATCCAAGCACACATTTGTTAATGAAGAATCAACTGACTAATGTAGAAGGATCTTGTTGAAATATAATGAGAAACTTAGATCTAAGAGGGGCCATATTTATAAAAGGTACAGAAAAAAATCAGACAGGGAAGTTTGAAGCTTATCTTGAGGGTAATTTGATTAAAATTGAAGATTAACTAGATAATGCTGTAAGTGGTCTAGAGGGAGCAAATAATGGGAGTTAGTGAGGTCAGCTATAATGCCATTGCAGTAATCAAAGCATGAATGGATTCAAGTGATCGAAGGGAGAATTGCAATACAGGGATAATACAAAACATCTGGAAGGAAAAACTAAAAGCATTCAGTTGGTGACTAGATCGAAGTTGTTAAGAGTCAAAGATGACTCCAAGGTTTTGAGTTTGCGACTGAAACAAATGTGATACCAGATATGATGTAATTTTAGGTATTTTACATCTGAGAATGTAATATTCTAAGAATAAGAATGGTATCACTTATTTCAACACAGTATGTTATTTTGAACACAGCAGGCAACAGAAAGGTTTGTTAACTAATGAAACCTAGTGGAAATAGGAATAGTGGTACTTCCTCAATTCATGATCTATCTTTTCCTCCACCATCTTTTTCCTTTCTCCTAACCCCTGACCACAACACATTTATAGCAGATTCAAGGCCTAGGCACACTAATCCCAAACTCTACTACAGCCTTCTCAACTATGAATTGGAGAAGTTCCCTTCTGATTAAAAGTAGAAGATGTGTACAAGAAAAAAAGCAGAATAAATAAAAACTCAAATTGTTCTTTTTCCAAACTATCCAACCTAAAATGAGGGAAAAGAAAAACTGGCCTCTTAGCTGGAATAAGCAGAAGGTAAAGGCATAAAACAAGCAGCAACATGAAAATCTGATTTCTCACTGGTCTTTTATTTGCTTAGTACCAATTAGGGTGTTTTTCTCATGTATTTTTGCTCATCAGTGGCTCTGTATCCCCGTAATGCTTCAAAGTAAAGATTTTCAAAAGAAAAACCCAGAACAGAGTTCATTGTGAAGGGAAAGTGTTATGGAACCTTAAAACCATTATTCTGTGACCATTAAAAAAAATCAATGAGATAATTTACTTCTGAGTATTCATCAGGAAAGAGAGGAACAGTGTTCTGCACCCATGACCACCAAGGAAGTTCTAGGGCTGTCCCCATCCTCCTCTTCCAAAGGTTCTGAACTGGTTCAAATCCAAGTCCACACCAAAATTTGTTTTGAATTGACTTTATACCATGTCAGCCTTAAGGTGGACATAAAGATGCCCTCCCTAAACCCACAAATCCATTTCCCCCATCCTAAGTGAAAGGGGCTGAATCATGACAGAATATGCTGTTTCCACAAATCATTGGTTTATTAGAAAGTTTTCTCTCCCCTCATTTTACAGCATATATATATATATCTAAATTATGTGATAAAGTTAAATACAGTCTGTTATGCTTGTAAGTAGGATAGTTTTTTCTTTTGCCTTTTTTTTTTAATCACTATTCTGGGAGTTTAAGAAAAACTGCCCCCACGAAAGCAGCAAGGCTGCTAGAATCCATGGGCTCCATCTACAAGCTAATGGCGAGCAGCATCAAAATGTTAATACTGTATCATTTATACCACTTATTTACATAAACTTAAAATAAAGAAAAAATAAGTCCCTTCACGTAAAACAGATGATTTAATTTTTCCAGTGCTATTAATTTAAAAAGCAATGTTTGTTATTTGGATGAGGAGCACAGATCAGGACAAGGGCTCAAAGATTTGGGTTTACTTAGAACTTATTCTGTTCACTCAAAATGCCTTTGTCTTTTTTTTTCTTTTGAGGGGTAGAAGAGTGGTGATCAAGGGGATGGTAAAAAGCAGCAGGCATACTCTTGGCCCAGACTACTAATTTTTCACCTTTTTCAAGTGACCATCCTGTATGGTTTGCACAATTCTGGCCATAAAGGTTATCGGGGTTGGGGAAAAGCCACCAATTTTATTAGAAATAAAGAGTAAGCAGAAAAGCTAAAGCCTCAGCACCAGCTCAGGCCAGTGTATTACATCAAGGTGAAAGCTTAGGCAAGAGGTGGGAAAAGGGTACTGAGGTAAATATAAATACTTATCTGGTCAGTGTTAAAAGGAAAAGGATCTCATTTTATATGAGAAGCAGGACTAGTAACTCCTTTAGTCAATCAGAATAAAGAAAGAATACAGAAATATGCTCACCTCTCAAAAGGGAAAGAAAAATTGTCCCTTCTCCATCTTTCTCCTTCAGTTTAGAAGCCAAAAGGCACAGTTAAAAAAAAAAAAGGTCAGAGGGACTGAAGTACTAGGAAAGCTTTTGGGATTGGAATTGGAATGAAATAATTTCTCTGAATTATACTTCATCCAGATAATGAAATTCCTAGTTTTTCACCTTCCCCACTCTACCTGCCTTAGGGGCCTGCCCCTTTGGAACATGACAGCCAAGTATGTCATTTGGCATCCCTTGTAGATGAATTTCTCCCTGACACTTCCCACTGGCTGCCATCCATTAGCTCTTAGGAGTCCCAGTGTTGAGGGCACGTTTTACTGCAACTACTCAACATTTCTTCTCAGCAAAAAACACAAACAAAACAAAAAAGCGCTAAATGATTTTCCCCTTTTGCCTTTTTTTTTTACATTTTATAGTACATAACTTCAAAAATACATGAGCTTGATAAAATATACATGCTTAGTCATTTTGCATCTAGCAGAAAACAAATTTGTTTTTATTTTTTGTTCTCATTTTGCAACTTTTAAAAGTTTGAATTAAACTACAGCAAACATATTTACACAAAGCCACCAGAACAAGGATCACTTAAGAGTTGGCTGTAAAAAATATTATTGCAGTATACTACAAATATGGAACCTTTTTTCTTTTTTTATGAGCTACAAAAAGCAGCATTTATGTTTACAGAGTTCAGTGCAATTCTTTACATTAAAAAAATTCCTATAAATTAAGAGGGAAACATCAACATGACAGAAGAAAGAATACCCTTTAGACACTTAAGCTCCTCTCTGTGGAAGCATATGGGGGACCCCATGTTCTACAACACCCCATGACAGGATCTTCTTTTCAGGGCTATGTAAATACCTCTTTTAGAGTGAGGGGCAGTGAGGAATGATTTTCTGTTTGGGCAAGAAGTGGATCTAACTACAGATTTGGTGTCTAGGTCAGATACCTCCTCTCCACCTCACAAATGGGACGTCAGGTCACCAAGGGAAATATCACCAAGGAACCCAACCCAAGGCAGTGATGCTTTTCAATCAGATGTCACCACTGCCCCCTTGGGAAAATTCAGCTTGCCTGCTGGCACTGTTGACAAGAGACTGGAGTAGCTGGGCCCACTGCAAGTGCTCTAGTTGATGACCCACTGGCTAGAGAGGAGGAAATGCTAGTTGTAAATTTACTAGAGAGGAAGAGGGGCAAAGACCAGGAAGGGAATGGTGGGGTGGGGAAAGGTTAAAGTTTTCATTAAGGAAATGCTGCTGCAAATGAAGTGGGACAATACTTGGAGATGTTCTCTGTGTTGAAAACATAACGAAGGATGGGAGTGGTGGGAATGGGAGGGGAGAGAGGGGAAGGGGGAAGAAAAAAAATCCCTGATATTAAGCCCAATGCAAACTTCATATCCCAAACCATTCCTGTAAGCCAAGACATTTCTTTGGCTGTCAAATTCCCCACCTCAACTTTCACTTACTGTTTCCAATGGCTCAGCCCCTTCTCTGTGGGAGGTTTAGGTGTCATCATATCTCCTCTCCCCACTTGTCCCTCCCCCTCTGCATCCAACTCATGTTCCATGGCTGGGTGGATGCTGCAGGTCCTGACCTGAGAAAATGGGGTGTAGTAGTGGGTGGAGGTGGAGAGCAGTGGCAGCTGCGGCAGCAGGGCGAGGGGCTAAAAGTGTAGGATAGAGAGCTGCATGGGGGACTGGGTGAAAGGTAAAAGGCCCCGGGTGGATGGCAGAAGCAGGAATGATGTGGATAGGATGGCTGGCAAGAAAGGTGGCAGGGTGGCCAGGGATAATTGAGTGAGTAAGGTGGGACAAGGAGATGGGGGTCAGATGTGGCTGGGGAATATGGTGCACCTGGGCAAGGGGCTGAGGATGGGGATGAGGATGGATGCCTATGGCTGCAGCGGCAGCAGCAGCATGGTGTTGCAGTATGGCATGCTGCACTGTGGTGATGGAAGTGGCTGAGGCTGTGGCAGGCTGCTGGATATGGATGGGCTGGAGAGCAGGTGTTGCAGGGGCCAGTGCTGCTGAGGCTGGGAATGCCTTCACTTGCTTGGCTAGGAGCTGTTGCTGGATATGCTGCTGGGCTGCTTGCTGGAGTTTGCTGTACTTCTCCATCTCTTCCGGGGTGAAAGTGATGGGCTGACTCTCTAGGGGGGCCAGTGAGGCATCATCAGCCCCATCAGGGGACTCGACGCTGGGTTCCCCACTTGGAGGTGCATAGCTGGGGAAGTGTTCCATATCTGGGACTAAAGGGAGGGCACTAGATTCACCGGGCACTGGTTGAGTAGTCCCTTCTAGATGCTCCAGGGCATCCCCATCACTGGGCTCAGGGAGGTAGTTGTGGGGCATGGTGGAATCCCCAGGATAGCAGTTAGGGAGTGCTGGGGTATTCAAAGGGGCTGTGGAGTGTTCGGCAGTGCCTTCTTCAGGCTTTGGCTCTTCGGGAAGTGGGTCTGATGTGGGCCTTGCTGTGTCCTCCGAAGGGCACTGGTGTCCAAATGTGGCCTCAATGATGCCCAGGGGCCCCTCCTCTGTCTCTGACTGTTCTTGCTCATCACCCCGCTCCAAGCCAGATTCTTCACATTTTTTGGTGTTTGGCTTGCGAGTGGCAGGAAGCTTTCCTATCAATGGGAGTACTGACTTACTACCAAGGGAGGGTGGGAGCTTAGGCCCAAAGTAACCTTGTGGGGGATCCTTCAATTTGAGCCCTACCTTGTTTGGGATAACTAGTACCTCTTCACTTATACTTGGTTTTCTTTCAACCTTCCTTGACTGAATCTTCTCTAATAGCAGCTTAGCAGTGACTGAGTTCTTATCCTCTGGGCTGCAGTCACCATCAGATACCCTTGTTGGGACACTGCTATTTTGGGAAGGTGGCTCTGACCCTTTACTGTCATCCCCTCTGCCATCTTTCTTTCCAGGTCCCTCAGCTCGACCTGACCGGTAATAGTGTGGGGACTGGGAGCGATAGATTTTGGAACGGATAAAATCCCGGCGACCTGATCGTCTTTCTTCAGGGCTCTCATGACCTCTCGAGCCTTTTCTAGAATCTGATCTCTGGGAGGGGCTTCGAGTGCTACGGCTACGGTCGCGACTATAGCTCCGACTCCTCTGCCAGCTGTGGGCTGTTGTACTCCGGCTTCTTCGTTTGCTCCGGCTTCGACTACAACTGCTGCTCCGGCTCCGGCTCCGACCCCTGCTCCTGGACCTTGATCGCTCTCTGGTATGGCTCCGTGAACGACTTCGTGACTGGCTACAACTGAGGCTATAGTCATCTTCTGAAGATGAGTATTTGTGCCGCTTGGACCGATGTTTTGAGCTGGCATAATCTGAGTCATCCTCTGAGTCATGTGATCGCTTTGAATGCCTTCGTGACCGGTCACTGTAGTCACTATAGCTGTCATCAGAGTAACTACGCTGCCGGCTGTAGCAGCTCTGGTCTGTAGAAGCATCAGAGCTGCTTGAATAGGATCGCCGAGATGAGCGATGGGAAGAATGGTGCCGGCCAGACCGAGAACAGCTCCGGGAGTGTTCACTGCCAGAATCTTCGTCATCATCCTCACTGTCCTGGGATGGAGATTTCTGGTGCTGCCTGCGTGAGGAAGTGGCATCACTCTCCTCATCTCCACTGCTGGGCTGGCTACTCCTTCGCTTAGCACCTGCTCTTCGCTGGCAGGCAGATGGAGGTGGATCAGCTCGGTGTTTCTTGCCACCATGGTCCTGGGCACTGCTGCTGCTCCCTCCCCCCTCCTCCTTTTTGCTACTATTCCCCTCATCAGCTGGAAGTGCTCTCCTCTGGGAATCCTCCTGTGTGCGCCGCCGTCTCCTGGGGGGTGCAGGGCTTCCACTCCCTGGGGGCTCTGGTTTAGGTCCCCGCTCTGAGTCTGTGGGGGCTGACGACTTATTTTTCTTCCGTTTTCTTTTCTTGCGCTTCTTGGACTTCTCCCCAGACTCAGTTTTAGAGACCTTGTCTTCTGGATCATCTTTGTGTTTTCGCTTATGTTTGCTGGACTTTTTGTGCTTCTTCTTCTTCTTGTGTCGGTGTGACTTGGCAGCTCGCTCTTTCCTGCTAAGGAGGCTCTTGCCTTTGTCCTCCACATCTTCCCCATGGCTCTCCCCAGGATCCTGCCTGTGAAGGCTGCTACAGGCTGATCCTGAGGGCATAGCATCTGTTTTTTCCCCTGAACTATGACTTACATTCCCCGCTTCCTTGTTCTTTATATCCCCCGGATCAGAACCCTGGAAATGTTCCTTCAAGGGTCCTCCTGGATCCTTTGGTTTTTCTATCCCTTTTGCTCTGGCATCTTTATTTCTTGACAACTTAAAATCAAAGTATAGAGGGTTACAGCTGTATGAAATGGAGGGCGCTGTCTTGGTAAAAATCAACAGTTCTGATGGCCACTGGAGGGCAGTGCTTTCATCTTTGCTCAAAACTGGGAAGAAGGGACCAGTAGGATGTTTAGGTCCCTCTGGGCCCTCTTTCCTTGCTGGAGTATTCTGGGCAGCTTCTTTAAAAGGACTGGATTCAGGGATTTGATTTTCTGCAAGCTGCTGACTATTTCTACTCTGGTCACTTGCATCCATTTGGGCCTCCTTTGCTTCAGCCTTGCTTTTAGGCTCTGTAGACTCAATCACATTTATGTCCTTCTGTTGTACCAGGGCTTCATTCACCATCTTTTCTGCTCCTTGGTTTACTGCTGGCTTGCTGCAGCTCTTAAGCTTGGGAGAATTGTTTTTTTTGCTTTCAGGGTTATTCTTTGGGTGTGTGCTATGATCCCCTTCCATTTGCTCACTGGCTCGCATGAAGAGAAGGAAGGGGAAGTTGGGCTTCACTTTGCAATGAGCTGGGGGGATATAGTGGTAATATTCAGGTTCTGCAGCTCCAGTGCCATCTTCTCGTTTCATTTTTTTAAGCTTGGATAGTGTCGAGGCAAGTGACCCACCATCTTTTTCATGTGCATCTTCATCTTCTTTTTTGCCTTCAGGATTATTGCTGCTATCAGACTCACCCACTTTCTGTAATGCTCCTGGGTCAGAGCCCTTCTCATCAGATTTTGTGCTGTCTTCTGAGCTACCTTCCTCTGCATGGTCCTTGAAGACAGATGCTATTGATTCAAGTTTGACTGGGGCTTTTTTGGCAAAAGAAAAGGAGACCCCTAACTTTTGCAAGGGAGTCCCCAAATTATTCTTGATGCCAAAACTGATAGCTGGGGGGGCCAAAACAGGAGCTTGTCCAAGACCAGTAGTGCCACTGGGTAATACAGAAGTAAATGGGCCTCCTTTGTCTGTGATAAATTCATTGCTTAGGCCAGAAGAAGCAGAGGTTCCCAAGCTGCCACTGGTAGTTGACTCATCCTTGTCATCTTCTCCTTCTTCATCTACAGCAACTGTGGTTGGTCTGAACATAGGGCCACTTCCAAGGGCACTGCCCAATGATTTGGAAAAAGGAAAGATGAGTTATTAGAACATACTTCACAAGTTTCACAAACTACTTATCTACAGCTCTGGCTTTCATTCCTCCCCCTTCACTGGACTTTGCTTGTCCACTGGTAAAAAGAGCATTATGTACCTAATATAATATATTCTACTTGGTTTGTTGTTATAGTGTAAGAACTTCCCCAAAAGAGTCTGGGAAAATCTCATGCCACTAACCTTTTCTCTACCCCTGACCCTCAGTGCAAAATATATATTTTCAGTTATACTCTTCTGCTCCTGATCTTTTTCTCATGTAATATTAATATCATTCTGATCTGTGGTAGGTTGTCAATGGTTTTGCAAATTTTATTAAAGGGTACCCATTAATCCTCATTTTATTTGGCAAAGTGGTGGTTGGAAATCTCAGAAGAGGAACTCCATCTTATTTCTTCTTGCTCCTTCAAACTAAAAAAAATTTAAAAAAAATCTATATAGTATCTATACCTGTGTCACTAAGGATATTGGCCCTCTGAGGTCAAGGGGGGGAGGGAGGGAAAGGGAGAGGGAGAGAGACAGAGAGAGAGAGAGACAGACAGAGAGATATTTCCCTTAAGGAAGGAAAGATTAACCTAATTCAGGATCAAGTTTCCATTTAGCTGGCTAGGATCTATATATTTTTACCATAGCAGAAGCATGGCTATCTTATCTCTATTACAAGAGTCCAGAAGAGAGAACTGTGTTCCCACCAGGGTTTTTCAAACCTTCCTCAGACTGCTCACTTTCAGACATCTTGTTCTGCCTTGTTGTCCCCCACCTTAATTGCTGGCTTTCCCTGCTGACCCTAGGGGACACCAGAGCTTAGATTCTGTCCTTGTGATCAAGGTCCCCCAATTTCGTTCACACACCATTCAGATGGTCTCCTCTATGATTATTGATTCTCTATAATGCTGAAAAAGGGTATTTCAATTTGGGGACCCTCACCACTAATGAATGTCCAAAAGATGAGTAATCATTATCTTCCTTGTGAAAAGTTCTGAACTTCATTAAGAAAAACAAAAACTGGAAAACAATTTAGATCAACAAAGGTGGCTAGCATAATGCTTTCAAGAAAACGAACAGACAAAAAACACAACCCAGCAGTTGGAATCAGCTGATTGTGATGGATTTTGGGTAAGAACCCTAGTAACACTCCCTGGAACAAAGAATGTCTGTGGCTCCATAAAAAGTCACAAGAAAATTGAGTAAGGATTGGTCTGGTCTTAAAGGCAATTTAGCTGAATATTATTTCAAGATCTCTAAAATTCCTTCAGGATCTAAGATGTATACATCAAGAAAATACTCAAGGAAGGGGTCAGCTGAGTAGCTCAGTAGATGAAGAGCCAGGCCCAGAGACAGGAGGTCCTAGGTTCAATTTTGGCCTCTGACACTTACTAGCTGTGTGACCTGGGCAAGTCACTTAACCCCTATTGCCTAGCCCTTATTGCTCTTCTGCCTTGGAACTAATACACAGTATTGATGGAAGGTAAGGATTAAAAAAAGGAAGAAATACTCAAGGAGGTTAAGAGAGTAGACACAATTTGGACTACTGATTCATGAGGAGTTCATTTCAAGAGTTGAAATTGCATTTCCTATTTCTTTCATAACCCCTCCCTCTTTAATAATCCTATACACTTAGTACAAAATACATGTGAAAAATGCTTCCCGCTCCCCCATTTCTCTATCAATAAAATGAAGACAAGTCATTTCTGCCTCATTTCTGAGGGTTATGGAGGGAGAAGGGAAAGAATATGCTTAGGACATAAGCTCTCTGGGAGAGAAGCTCACCATTCGGCTTGCTTTCTCTGCTCTGCCAATTCATGTAGCCGTCGCAGAGCTTTTTCCTGCTTCTTCTCATCTTTCCGAGATCTTGAGGAGACATTCCGAGCAAACTCTCTCTGCTTGAGATCTTTCAATCTCTGTGGTGACAGAAAGCAAGGAAAGAGTGGGCAGAGAGGATTAGAAGAGCCTGGGAAATGAGATGCTGGGATTCCAGAAACTCCACCCCCAACCAATGGTTATTGAGCTAAGGCTGAGAGTCTCTTGATCCCCAAGAACACATTCCAATACTTTCCGAAGGTCATTGTAAACAATGGTTGATCAATTTTGGCAGTGCCATTGATGTATCTGCATTTATAATCAGGGCAGTTATTTACAGTATTGCACAATAAAATGTTGATTTTAAAAGCAACAAGCAAATCTCAGAACATTGAAAGTAAAGGGACTGTTTAATTGTCTGCTCTTTTAGGATATAGAAGTATTTGACAAACAGAGCATAACAGAAGTCTTAATAACAAAGGCCAAAGAGAACAGAAAGGGATTAGCTAGTGCAGAAAATTACCCAGGTACAAGATCTTGAAAAGCAATGTACAGATTACATGGGGAACAAGTTTCTGAGATAGAGCTCATGAGGACAAAGTACAATTCACTTTAATATAAGAAAGTGCTGCCCCATCTTTCTAGTTTGAACGGACTTTTCCTTGTTCAATTAGTGGAATCTCAGGAGAGGTCTTCCCAGTACTAGCATGAACACAGCTAGCCAGCCTGACCACTTTCTCTCAGTCAGTCTGCTGAAAAAAGACAGCAATTTATATGGTATTTCATTCTTAGAAGGCCCTGAGAGGAAGCTCCAGGGGGCAGGGAGGTGGGTGGGGGACAGAGATAAGTCAAAGGAGTTTGTCAATGGTCACATTATTTCAAATATAGGGACTTGCTAGATCGGGGGAAGCTTGTTTCCAGGAGATTATTGTGTAATTTTCTGAAACTATTTTTAAATGGTGCCATGACACATCATCATCATCAATATTCAAAGGGGACAGAACCCAGATATTTTCAATATGCTAGATAATAGGAAAAACCAAAAATTAACAAACATATCAGTCTTACAACAACATTGGAGAAGGGAGTTTGACCCAATATAAAGTGGACATTGCTTTGTGAAAAAGATGAAGTTTGACAGACAGAGGAATTCTCTTACCTAATATTGATGAAATGTGATTGAGTTGTTACTGAGTTGGGAAGGAAGGGGGGAAAGAGTGGAAAAGACACACAAAAAAGATATACAGCTAAAGACACTAGTAGAAAAACTCACTCTTGTGATCTGGGCTCCCAAATTAGAAGGATTTGCTTTCAATACATCAGCTGAAAATGTCACATCACAAAGAAAAAAAAGGAAAAAATAAAACAAGAGTGGAAGAGAAAAAAATAAAAGCAAGCATTACTACACAGGCTCTCTCAGTGAATCTGTAAGCTATTATAGTGAACACAGAAGGATGGACCCATCATCTCTAATACAGTGGGGGTGAGGGTAAGACCAAGCACCTAAACAACATGCACACCCAACACATGCACACACACAAAACACTGACTAAAAATCCCACCCTGAGTAATGAGACTAGCTGTGCCTTTTTCCATAGAAAATTAAGAATGCACTTTGCTGCCTCAAGTGGTCAGCCATTTTTCTTTCTTTTATTTTTTGAAATTACCTTTGTAGTAAAAGTTCAAGTCATAAACATTGGGAAAATAATTTCACAAGCTGACTGACAAGATTTTGAGCTTTTTAATCCATTTTAAGGTAATAGTTATAGGTATAACCAACTGTTTTCAATGAAGACAAATGATAATTTCCTCCCTTTAAAAGTATTGAAACAAAGCAATAGGGTGGGAGCAGCAGAATGTTTTTGTGCCTGTTTGAAACCCCCAAACTCAATTTTTGCTTTTTCTCCTCTCTAGACACACAATTGGCTCTCTAGTCCCAAATTTTAATGGGACCTATTACTCTTCATCTGGCATTTTCCTTTTGGATCACATATAGCTGAAAATAGTTTCTCTGCTCAGTCATCTCCTTCACCACCTTTCACATTTTTCCTTTTTGGGAAAGCATTTCCCAATTATATAGCATTTAAGAAAGAAGTCATAAAATGCTACTAATGATCACTCTCTGAGGGTTCCATTTTCCTAGGTCCCTCTCCTACATGTGCTCCATTAGACTGCCTATCTGTTGGAACCATATCTATGGAGTGCTAAATATATTGTGCTTAGTCAGGAAAAGTCTGATTATGAAACCAAATTTGAAGGGGGTGGGAGTGGGGAGGAAAGAGAGGGGAACAAGTTTGAAAGTGAGGGACAGAAACATACTCAGCACTATAAGCTATGCCACAGAAGCTAACAACATTTTGTGCTATGGTTATCATAGGGTTAATACTGGAAATCTTTTGAGGCTTCCACTTTTAAATGAGCATAGCCTCAAAAAGAGGCAATCAATTTTAGAAGCAGATGTTTGGGATATAAATTTTAAAACATTTTTCAAATTTAAAGACCAGTCTAATTGGATTTTATTACTCAGGTGAGTGTGAGTACTACTGTGACAGAGTAAACAGTAGCAGAGATATTTAGCTTCTTCATTTGACCAATTTTCTGAATTTTATGTATGGGTAGTTCCTAAATCAGCAACGCCCTCCTAGGAGCTCTCTCCTAGATAAATAAAGCTATGGGCACAAAATTCTGAGAATTTTGTATCTAAATCCTCTCCATTTAGTTGTGAATAATTGATTTTTTAAAAAAATGTAAGTTGCAGTCCCTCCCAGGGAAGTTAGATGGTTCTGTAAAAGATGCGGCTTAAGTTGCCATTCTACTTCCACAACTTACACAGGAGCCCAAGTTTCCCATGGCTAAAAATGAGAGCTGAGGCCTCAAATGTCAAATTGGAGGGAATAGTTTCACTCTAATTCCATTAAAGCCTGTGTAAAGATTTTCTTAAACCCAAGGTTTTCTCTCCTCTACTCCAACATAAAGCTCAACATTAACTTGAAGATGTGGATGTTCTAAAGACAAGAGGAAAAAGGAGAAACAGGACCAGAAACTATTTTATTCTCAAGAAAATGTCAGTGTGGGGGTGGATGAGTAATCTTCACGGGTATTTAAAAAGCAAATAGATTTTTCTAGGATGGTTTAAACACAGATCTGCTTGAAAAGTCCTCTGATCCCACCCTTATTTTCAGGGTCTATTATTTGCAAAACACCAACCTTAGCTTCAGCTTGGATTTTAAGGACCTAATGTTTCCCCCCAAAAGTTCAATACAGTCTTAGGAAAACAAATGTCCTACAATGAAAAAGTGTCATCCAGTTCTTATTCTCTCTAGTTAGCAGAGAAGTTTCATTTGTAAAGAAAACTAAATAGAAAGCATATACATTTCTAACTCTTTCAGGAATAAGACCAGAAGGGGTGAAATGGCAAAGGTTAGGACCTTAGATACATAGACACCATGATTGGCAATAAAAAGAGCCTCAATTCCATCAAGGTATAAAGTTCTTACAGTCAGTGGGGTTTTCCAATGGCTGCTTCTAGCTTCTCTCCATAAGATCACCCAGAATAGTTTCATAATGAAAATTGTAAACATGCATTTCTATTATTTCTATTCTCCTAATTAATGGAATTGAAATTATTTGGTAGAACTGAACCCAGGTCAGAGGAGGCCAACTTATCTGCTCAGAAAAAAAAAGTAAGTGCTTTGGAGAGGTGACAAAAATAATTGATGTGGCTTCAAACCATAGCAATCTGCCAGGAAGGACTAACTTATTTTGCTATCATTCATAAAGATTCAATTTAAGAATACAGGCTGTAACATAACTTATTCCTTACAACTGTTATCAGTACTTTTAAATATCCCCAAAGTAACATTATCTTATATACTTCTAAAATATTTCTAAAGTTTATACATAAAAAATATTTTTAAGGCACCTTATTACTAAAATGCACTAAACTATACCATATATTACTGGCCAAAAGAGAAAGTGAACACAAGACTATTTCTCTTCTGAACATTATTTCTCACAAATCAACAGGTTATCTCTAGACTTTATGAACCCACTGTGAAATGGAAGGAACTTCTAAAACAAATAACATGTTAGTTTTCAATCATGACTGTAGGAGTTCAGATTAATTTCTACGGCTAGATTTAATCCTCCTCTAACAGAAGATGGAGATCCTCATCAACCACTAACAGACATGACTGAGGGCTCTATAGGCTACACAAGGAACCAACTAGAAACTAAGAAAAGTCAGAGAAAATCCTGTCCAAACAAAAAAATGTCTTTATCAGGATACAAATGTGGCACCTCATCCCCTACTATTATACTACTCAACACCTTAAAACACAGGTAAAAATTCTGGCTTCTATTTGTCGATGTGACTAACTGCTGGCAAAATTATTTTTTATCTTTCTGGGCCAAAGTTTCCTGAGCACAGGCAGATACTCACTGGGAAATACAATGGGACCAGGGTCCCAAGGCAATTCTCTTCTAAGTCAATCTTAATTAAATGTCTACTATATATCAAGCACTGAAGGTAAGACAAAAACTAAATCGTTCCTGCCCTAACAGACTTTGTATTCCTTTGAGGAAAATACAACAATACAAACTAGATAGAAAAAGTAAATAGATGAAGAGATCAAAAGCTTATGAAAAATGGTGGACTTTAATAACTGTCATTTACATAAAATTTTCAAAACACATTAACATATATTATCTCACTGAACTGAATAGCGTAAGATCCTTTATCAAATAGGTACTACAAGGTATTATCACTATCTAACAGAAGAAACCAAGCTTCAGAGTTACTAAGTAACTTTTCCATGGCTACATGGAACTTCCAGTCTGTCTGATGCCAGGTCCAGTATACTATCCATTGCACAACACTATCTCTCATGAACCTTAGATTTTGGAAGAACAGATTTTAAAGGGTTCAGAGAAAACATAAATAGGTTCTATAGGAGAAGTAAGGCCAGGAAGGATGGGAAACTCTTGAGAATAGTTCTCAAGGCACAAAGAAGAGCTTATTTAAAGAGAACAATGTGGATGCAGGAGAGCTCATCAACAAGATTTTAATTAAAGACCTGTATAAAAGATAGTAAGAATGTTCTATACTAGAAGGGCCTTTTGTTACTAGAGTTGATGCCCAAGGAAAAACAGAAAGCAAGTACCTAGCTATCCTTGATGAATTCAGTTCAGTAGGGTCTGGAAAACTATAGATATTAAAAGAAATGGCAGATATGATTGTTGAGCCAATATCAGTGATTTTTGAAATGATAAAAAACTAGGAGAGGTACTGTAGGTTTAAAGAAGAGTTAATGATATCCTGATATTCCAATAAAGGAAGAGAATAAATAGATTACATAGCTTTTAGTAAAGTACTTGACAAAATCTTTCATGTTATTCCTTTTTAAGAGAGAAGTGAACCTGATGATGATATGATTAGATAGAATTGGAATGGCTTAGTGCTAAGGAATAGTCATTAAAGGTTCCATGTTACCTTGAAGGAAATCTCTGGTAGAGAGCTCTTGGGATCAATCTGTGTTTGGTGCTGTGCTATTTAACACTTTTATCAATGATTTGAAAAAATGCAGATAGGAGGAAGTTTTCCAGTTTTCAAATGCTATAAAACTGTGAGGGATATTAATTGACGATAATCAGGATCTAAAATGATCTTGACAGGTTAGATCACCTGGCCAAATCAAATAAAATGAAAATAAGAACAAATATAAAAGCTTACCCATGGATTTAAAAAGTCAACTTGACAAATACAAGCCAGAGAAGGAATGGCTCTAAGTAGCAAGTTTATCTGAGAAAATCTTTGGAGATTCTGAGTGGTCTTCAAGCTCAATATGAGTTAACAGTATGGTAAGGAGCAGTGTGCCAAGTGTGATGTGATCTCAGACTAAATTAAAAGATACACAGAATTATAAAGTGATAGTTCTGCTGTACTTTTCCTTGGCCAGACATCTAGAGGATTTCCATTCCCCTAATCTGGGCTGCATATTTTAGGAAGGACACTAACAATGAATAATAAAAATAAAAAACACAAAACACCCCAAACCATTAAGCATTTAATGTATATGCCAAACACTGTGATAAACATTAGGGAAACAAAAAAGAAAAGTGGCAGTCACTTCTTCAAGAAGCTCATCATCTAATTGTGTGAGAAAACAACATACACGATGGTTCAAGTTTCAAGGTAGATGGAAGAATAAAAATTCTTAGGGTGCAGTAGTAGAGTGGAATGAAGAGTTTAGGACTCCTTAAGTTGCTTCAGGAGGTCAGATGGCACTGCCTGTGGCTTTGGACAGTAGAGTAGCAAGACAAGTGTTAAAGACCTAATGGCTATCTATCTTACCACAAGGATTATAGTTGGTTATCACTACTTTACCCAAGAAATGTGAGCATCTATGTCTGTTATAGTAAGGAGGAATGGGGGGAAGCAGGAAGGAGGACCTTGAACTAGGCAGGGATTCAAGATTCCTTTCTATATGGGTAGAGTCAGTGTCCAGCCAAGAGAGAAAAAGGGGTATGGACAGGAGAATTGGAGGAAAAGATCCCTTACTGCCAACAATCTCTTTGTTTCATACCCTTTTCTCCAAAACACCCAAGATGGGGTTTGGAAAGAAGGATGTGAGAAATGGAAAAGTGCCTAAATAAAGACAATCAGGAAGATAAGGCCTTAAGATCATGCCAGATGAGGAACAAATGAAGGAACTTTAGCCTGAAGATTTTAGAGGGACATGATTGTTGTTATTCAATTGTTTTTCAGTTGTGCCAGACTCTCTGTGACCCCATTTGGTGTATTCTTGGCAAAGATACTGGAGTGGTTTGTTAATTTTTATCCAGTTCAATTGCCAGATGAGGAAATTGAGGCAGAGGCAAACAGAGTCAAGTGACTTTCCCAGGATCACATAGGTATTGAGTGACTGAAGCCACATTTAAAATCAGGAAGATGAGTCTTCCTGACTCCAGGCCTAGTGCTCTATCCATTGTGCCACCTAGCTGACTAAAAAGAATATGTTAAGCTATCTTTGCTTAATAAATGTTTGTTGATTGAAAGGAAAGAAAACACATTTACTGAGCACTTATATGACAATTATCTATCAAACACTAGATACAGGAAGAAAAGCAAGAATTCTGCTTTCAAAATTTTCAGGAGAATACATTCTTGTTTAAGCAGAGTCTTTACTGACAATTTGATTCTGACTTAAACCAAGAAAACTAGAATAAGAGAGACAATGAAGTATAGGAAAATCAGAGGAAAGGATCCTTCAGATAATCACTCCTGGCTTATTTTACCTGAAAACAAGTTCAGGTATGCAGAACAGATAGTCTATTCTATTATGCAGTTTATTCGCTTTATGGCTAGTTAACAATTTCTTATATGGCTGCTGGGAAAACAACAGTAGCAGTCTCAATTGGAAAACAAAACTTCCAAGCCCTGGGAAAATAAAAGGGGCTCTAGGAAAATAAATGGATTATTGCTATAGAAAGCAACTCAGAGCCTGGGATATGTGAGTGTCCTAACAATGATGATGAGAAGTATTAAGGCTAAAGCCATGCTCAAGCTGGGTACAAAACGGACAGAAATATATGCTTAAGGTTTCTATTAATTCAGCAAACAGAATAAAAACAGTCTTTTTATATCTTCAGCTTCCCTTTCTTCCTGATACTACTTCCCCTCCCCCTCCAAGTCTAATTTTTTCTTTGCTTTTAACAATTGGCCCTTTATTAAAACAGAAAAAGATCCGATGTCAGATATTTAAACCTCCTATTTAGGTAAATGAAGCTCAGAGAAGTTAATTGACTGGCATGAGTGGCAGAGTTGGCCCCTACATTCAAAAATCACTGAATCCAATTCACTTTTGGCTAAAGCATGCTGTTACTTCTCCCAAGTATTTGGGTTTTCGATTTTATGACTGTTTCTAGAATGGAAAATTTTTAACTTCTCTTGAAGGAATCTGAAACATCACCAAACATGTAGAACAACTACACTGTTTTGGGAAGAAGAGATTTCAAATCACATGATTCCTAAGGTTATTTATTTAGTCCTTCTGGGATGCTCAGAGTCAGTCAAGACAGACTGGTATCTTTCTCCTCTCAGGTAACCCCTTTATCCCTTTTCCTAAAAGCTATGCATGTAATCAATTGCTATAGTTTCCTGTCCAGACTCCTTTCCCCTCTCCTAAAATCTCAGGAGTCAGGGATCTAGAGCCTATCACACTCCATTTTTCCATGCAATACACCACAACTAGACTCAGATTTCCCACATTGCAGTGCATACTACTGAGATGGATGGAACTCCCTAGGCAGGCCATCCATAGCCTCAGGACCTAGAGTTCTTGCTTCCAGTGTTTGAGCACCAGTATACCCAGGTAGGAAATCAGGGGCTGAACATGGGAAGAGCAAAAGAAATTTCAGACCTAGGGCATGGTGGGAGGAAGAGGGGCAATATTAATGGTAACCATAATTGTTGGAAAATAAGATTCCTATTTTTTGTCTGCATGAGACTGAAACTATGCTGTTTCCTAGAAAGCTACTGAAACTATTGCTCATTAGAGATAAAAGAAAACTAATAAAGTAAATTATGAAGATTTTATTTGGCCATGAAAAACTAAAATAGTCTTTTATGTTCACTTTTGACTAGGTCAAATAACTTTGCAATGCAATGACTGCATGTCACATCGGATTAATCCACATAAGGTTTATGATCAGCCTTCATAATTTGCCCACATAGAAAAGTTTACTTACAATCTTAAAAGATTTAGAGAAAGCACTATTGAGTGGTTAAAACTTATACTAATTGAAAATACAACCAATGATTATATTTCTTTGGCCTGATCTGTTGAATTAATCTGAATTCATGTTGTATCCTGATAGCTTGTTCACTTAGCACTGTGTGCTTGGCCTTCCTTTCTGGGAGTCACCAAAACAGTCTAAAAGAGAGAGAGAATTAATGTAACCACAGCCAATCTGGCATTATGGAATAAGAGTTGCAGCAAACAGTGTAACTTATCATAGAAAGACACTCAGTCATAGTAGCTACTCACAAGAAATTCAATGAAAGACCCTTTTAAGATATGGTACGTATCCTATAGCTAGGCACATCTTTGAGGTACTTAATAAGGCAACCCCAAAATTTTGGGATGGGAAAATAGTTTAAATTATGTACACAGAATCACAAAGACAGATTTTTTAATGTCTTTGGGTTAAATACAAACGTATAATGACAAAAGAAACAAAAAAGATAGCAGGAGAGCAAATGCCCAAAGCAGCACACCAACAATGACAAAGGTGCCTCTTACAAGTATTAAAGAGAAACTTATCAAACTAACATAGGTAAGCTGCCACACTCATTCACAATCCCATCACAGGATGAAGCATCAGATAGATTCTACCTGATATAAGGAAACAAACAAAAACAAAACACTGAGAAATATTAATTGTTCACAGATGGGCAGAGCCAATATAATTAAAATAACAATCCTACTTATATTAATCCTACTTATTCAATATCATTCCAATTAAATTAACAAAAAATTATTTTATCAAGTTAGGAAAAATAAAAACAAATCATTCAGAAGAACAAATGATCAAGAATATCAAAAGAATTAATGAAAAATGTAAATGAAGGAGGTCTAGCAATGCTAGACTTTAAATTGTAGTATAAAAACAGTAATCATCAAAACTACCAGGTACTGGTTAAGAAATAGAAAGGTAGATCAAAGGAATGGGATATAAACATATAACAAAGAGCAACAGAAGATTATAGTAACTTTGTATTTGACAAAATCAGAGATACCAGTTTTGGGGGTAAGAAATTACTATTTGGTAAAAATTCTTGGACAACTGGAAAGTAGTTTGGTAGAAATTAAATATATACCAATATCTTAGACTCTTCACTATGATAAGAACAAAATGGATACATGATCTAGACACAAAAAGTAAATTTGAAGGACAAAAGGGGCAGCTGGGTGGCTCATTGGATTGGGGGGGGGGGAGAAGGAGGGAGAGGAGGAGAAAAAGAAGAGAGAACCTATTAACTATTAGATTTATGGCCAGAAGATGAAATTATGAGTCAACAAGAGATGGAGAGCATTGTGAGAGGTAAAATGGATAATTTTGAGTACATTAAAACTGAAAAGTTTTTGTACAAATAAAACAAATGTTGACCAGATTGGAAGGAAAGTAGAAAACGGAGGGGTGGTTTATAGATAGCCTCTCCGAAAGAGGTCTTTTATCTAAAATATGTACAGAACAGTCAAATTTGTAAGATTAAGAGACATCTCCCAACTAATAGGCAAAACACATGAACAGATAATCTATGAAGAAATCAAAGCCATTTATGAAAAAATGTTCTAAATTACTACTGATTAGAGAAATGCGAACCAAAACAATTCTGAAATATCTCATGCCCATCAGATTGGCTAAAAAGACTAAATGACAAATGTTGGAGGGGATGTGAAAAAATGGGGACATTTAATACTCTGTTGGAATGGTGAACTGATTCAACTATTTTGAAGAGCAATTTGGAATTATACCCAGATTTATAAAACTTTGTATATCCTTAGATCCAGCAATACCACTGCTAGTTCCGTTTCCTAAGGAGATCAGGGAAAAAGGAAAAGAAACTGTGTGTTCCAAAATATTCATAGCAGCTCTCTTCGTGGTGAAAAAGAACTGGAAATTGAGGGGATGCCCATCAATTTGGGAATAGTTAAACAAATTGTGACATACGATTATGATGGAATACTACTGTGCCATGAGAAATAATGAGCAGGCTAATTAAAAAAAAACATAGAAAGAACTATGCGAGATTACCCAGATGATACCTTCTATGTGGTAGGAAGGAAAAAGGAGGCTGAGATATCTGTAAACAAATTCTATTAAAAAAACACAACAATGAAACAAAGCAGTGAGTATAGTTCTGGAATATTAAAATCTGTGCTGGCCTGACCTCATTAGTCATCAAAACCATATCTAGCCTTCACCAAAAGATCAACAAATACTAATGCCAACACTGGAAAATTTTGGCTAGAATAATGAATATTCTTCAAATACATTTAGCTAATTACTAGTATGTGAATGTTAATCTGTAACAAAATGGAGGGGGGGGAGGGGAGGCCAGGCCTTATAGCAGAGTTAAGAAGTCAGATTCTATAAGCAAACTTCCCAAAGAAGTTGAATGAAAACTCTTAGGAGAATGCACAGTTTAGAGCAACCTCTGGCTCCTAAACTAGTTGTTCGGGGTTAACCACATTCATCAACCCACAGGAATTCTTCAGGCAGGCTCAGGTTTTTAAGGGCAATAGGTAATGGGAAAGCTGAGAAGAGGAAGAAATCTATTTTTCTGCTCCCCCAAGGGATGGTGAGTATATAGGGTACGACATGGAAATAAGACAGAGGTGGAGATAAATTCAACCCTGGGAAGGTCAGCTAGAATTTACTGATTCACTTACTACACAGTGATGCTCCAGAGAAAGAATGTGGCCCCGATATAGGTGAAGTCCCTCTCAACCTATGTCTTTAGCTATCTGTTTTAGACTATTAAAATAAAATTATCGTGTTCCCAAGCCCCACCCCCAAGTTTTGAAATGAGTGACTCCTTCACACTTGCTCTTCATTTTAAAATCTCCTGGGGAAAGAATTATAAGGGTCAAAATATAGTACATTTGACATTCTGGCATCCTATTAGTGGATGTCTACAGAAAACGAACGACAACAATAGTCATTTATTACAAATTTACAGGCACATAAGTAGCTAAATGAGCTTAAACAAAACAACTTCATGGATACCATAGTGCTCTGATTTTCTAGAAGTGATAAGTATCTCCCAAATACTAACCTCAACTGTCTTTTCTCACCTTGTTGATTTCTTGCCATTCTCTTCTTTCTACTATGTCACATGGGAAAGAGATTTGGTTTCTCTCTTTAGGAACTTCATTTGTTTTGCTTTAGGTCCAGTAGCTTTCAATATATTTGTTTTTCTGATCCCATAAACACAAAATATATAGAGAATCTTTTGCTTAGGGTGTGTTTTGAAATGGGCAGATATTTTACTATTGGCAAGCTACTCTGAATGTAATTATAATCAACAAAGAAGGTAACTTCAACTTCAGAACCGCCACCTATGCTGTCTCCCTTAATGGAAGTTCAAAATGGTGATACCTTCCATCAGCAAAATAAAAACCCCAGAAAGTTACTATTTTCAATCCTTTTTGTTCCATATCTGCCACCAACTATTATAGTTAATGGTTTATATAATAAAATGTTTATAAATTATGCTTGTCATGAATATTTACTAACAAACTTATGCAGAAAACTACTAGGTACTGACAGAATTAACTAGTCATAACTTTTTACAATGCTATCACAGAGAAATGAAAAATAAATTCAGCCACCATTAACTAGAATGCTGATAGAATGACTAAAACTATAAATGACAATCCAGAAGAGAAGAAACTGGTCTTGGTAGCTGCTACTAGACTCATGAAAGAAAAGTCTTGCAGTTCTTCACAGCAAGAAAAACCACAATTCAAGTTAAGATAGAGCCTATATCTAAACAAGAGATTTTGAAAAGGACTTTTTTTCATTTCAGAAATATGTATAGTACTTCCTATTCTTATCATGACCATAAAGCAGAAGACTTTATTGTTAGGGGGAAGGCATCTTTTCCAAATAAACCACAGCTGCCCTATATGCCATACAATTTTTTTACGAAGTTGAAGCTGGAGTGGAAGGAAAACCAAATTTAAGACAATGAAATCCAGAACAAAAAACAGAAGATTATGAAGGGTCCTGTTGGTTCAAAAAGGGTGTGGGTGTGGGTGTGGGAAATGGTTTCTAAAATGCTGTGCAATTGGAAAACTTAAATTTTTAAAAATTGGATACTTACCCCAGTTGAGATAGGTAGGTGCTTGAGAATACAGACACAGGTAGAGGTTGAAGAATGCTGATAAATATTTTTAGTGGCCAATATTGTAGGATATGAAGATGGGGATTAATTAAAATAATAAATAATGTGAAAGTGGTACTACTGCCACAGAGAGAGGTATCTTAGGCTGAAAAAGGAGAGGATGTTTTAAAGCAATAGTCCCTAGCAACTGAATATGTGTGTGCTTTTAAAAAGAATTTCCAATTTAGTAGGAGTTAGTTAAAAAAAGTTTAATTTCAATAATTATACTAAAAGATAAACTAATCATCTGTCAAATTTGGTTTTTAAATTTCAGAAAATGATAAAAAACTATGATTTTAAATATTTGTACAATGAAAAAATTTGGGGAGTCAGGTGAAACAAGAAAATAGGGTTAGAGATGATAGCTTCATTTCATTTACAATTCTAACTTCTGGCTAGGCATGTGAAATATACCAGAATTTAGATAAGTCATTAACTTTTTACTATTTTTTTCTTCCTTTGGACACAACCAAGAGCTTCACTAGAAAATTCAAGAATGCTTACACGTATCACTATGGCTTATCATTAGGGTGCTAAAAATAGTTATGGTACCTCATATGCTTTTGTATCTGTGAAAGATAAAACATCTTAAAAATTATGCATTTCTGATTTAAATTATTTTAACTTTAGTTTTTATTTAGTTAAAATACATTAGCAAAGGGGAGGATCTAAAGGTATTACATAAATAAAATGTTCACATTCAGATAAAGAGTTGAGGTGATGTGATCAGCATTCACTATGAAAAAGATTATTCAGATTGGACTGAGACTGCCCATTCTAGCAATCTACTACCAGGCAATTTAACTAATATTTCTTTTAATGGTTTTAATTAGTTTTCAATGATGAAAACTTGTAAGATGCAAATCAGAGTCACTACCATATGCCTAAATGCATTTATCGGTTTAGATTCTTGAAGGAAGGCAAAACAAGGGCCTAATGACGTTGGAACACAAAAAGTTTCACTATTTCCAAACTCAATTGTTGCCAAACATCAGTCTAAAGATCAACAATTTCAGTAAAACAGCCTTACTTAAATGGTAGAACAAAAAACAAAACAAAACAAGTAAAAACCACAACTACTTATTGTGCACCTGACAAGAAGAAATATCAAAATAAATAAAAACTAAACATATATCTTCTACTTATGAACTATTCTAGATTAGTACACAGGACTCTAACTTGCATTTTCCCTAAATCTTAATTTTTCTAGTAGAAAACAGCAGAACAAGGCATCCTGTTCAAGAGATTTTTATATTAATTTTTAGTGTTTCTAAATGTTCTTCTGGCATTAGGTTACCGTTGCTATTTCTATGATGAAAGTGTATGTCTCTTAAAAGGAAGAAATTCTTAACTGGAAAGATATATATTGTCTTAAACTTTTTTCATGGTTTTTCTTTTACCAATTACATCTAATGGTGCTGGCAGGTGAGTCAACCTAGGCTATACATGTGTTATTATGCAAAGTATTTTGGAAACATGTATTCCTAAAATGCTAAAATCTCTTAAGTGGTAGAACAATAAGAAATAACTGAAGGCTGCCGCCCCCCCCCCTCCCCCCAGATTGCAATGAACAAAATGGTGAATCTGAAAATAACTAGACGAGTATTTGTTATTACATCTCACCTTTTCTTCTGTGAAGTACAATTTGGAGGTGATATAAATTATCTAGATACTGCTGCTAGAATTGTTATCCCTAACTTTTTTTTCTTCTTCAAATAAAGTCGTGCTGACAATTTGTTCAAAGTGATGACCAAAGATGTTAGGTTCAAAATAAGTCTTTTCATAATCTAGTTAATTCCATAGAAGGTGTTAGGCAAAGTCTTCTACAGATGACCCAATTCCTGCCTATTATATCACTGCTAAAAGCTAAAAACCAAAAACCAAAGAGCCCAGTTGAGCAAATTAGCCCACCTCTTACTAGAAAAGTAAAACTTTAATAGCTAAAGCCTATCTTTGAAACTTCCATGGATTTCATGACTGAAAGATCAACAAGACTGGAATCTTACCAATTCCAAGGCCCAAACATTTGCTTGTTTGAACAGGCATAACTTATTTAGGAAAGCTCCTAAATCTTCCTACTTTAACAAACCCCACAATTGTGCACTTAACACTCTGCCAATATATTCTGCCAGTCACCCAATACTTGGTGATCAAATGATTCCCAATCCTTTATCCAGACAGCACCTTGCTGTGGGATTGAAAACTCATTTCCCTTCCAAAGCTTCATCAAGGGAAATCACTCTTTTCTTCTTTAACCTCATGCTTTCTACATGAGGCAGAAAGATATCCCAAAGTTTCCTTTCTGTGCTAATTTAAAAAATGATAAAGATATCTTGATTTATTTTTTAACAAAGAATTCAACATGTTCCACCATCATTCTCTTTAAGTAAAGTGGCTGATGACAACAGTCATGAATTTGTGTTTTCCCTAGCAATATTTATCTGATGAAAACTTTCTAAAATCTATGAAATTCACAGTTGTTCCTATCACTTCCAGTTTAGAGGGGATATGAGTGCCAGAAATGTATCCATAAGAAAACTACATCTCACGTTAGTCACATAGCTTCAGGCTTCACTACAAACAAGTAGATTTGGGTCTCCACATCCACCAAATATTTATTTTTAAATTTAATTTGAAAATATAGCAGTCAGTACACAAACATGTCAAAAGGCATATTTTCCAAATGGATGTGCATATGGAGGTGCATTTCTGGAAATGGGAAATCACAACCAAGAGCATCCAAAAATGAATCCTAGAATGGAGGGAAATGAAAGAGGTGGATAGGGAAAAGTTCAACTTATAAAAATCCAAAACAAGGATGCAGCAAAGAAGATATTAAAACCAGAAACAAGTGGTTCCTGTAAACAAATAACTCTTTCTCACCTGTTTGTGTGCATGATCATAGGAGTTGATGTGATTGTCGAACTCCTGGTGTTTCTGATATTGCTTGTCACAGAGTTCACAGTAAAAGTTAGCTCGAAGGTCTTCTAGGGCTTTGGCAATGGCCTTCTCTTTATCAACATAATCCTACAATAGCAAGAAAAATAAAAATGATTAAACTTCTAGAAAAATAAAAAGAGGACTTAGCTGAAAGGGGAATGATTTTTCAGCAATATAATCCCCTAAAAGCTCACTTTAAGTAACAATTTGGTGGTAAAATCTGTACAACTGGACCATCTTTTTCATGTATATGGTTATTCAAAGAGGTTTGATTTAAAAATATTTCTTTTTGGATGCATATCTTAAAATTTTTAAAAAATATTTTTCCATGTTTCCATGATTCATTTTCTTTCCCTCCCAAAGAGGTTTGATTTGATACACAACTTCAGAGAGGAGCAATATTATAAAATTCCAGGGGGGCAGCTGGGTAGCTCAGTGGATTGAGAGCCAGGCCTAGAGATGGGAGGTCCTAGGTTCAAATCTGGCCTCAGACACTTCCCAGCTGTGTGACCCTGGGCAACTCACTTGACCCACATTGCCCAGCCCATACCACTCTTCTGCCTTGGAGCCAATTGGCTCCAAGATGGAAGGTAAGGACCTCAATAAATAAACAAATAAAATAAAATAAAATTCCAGAACAAAACTAAGGTATATATTCAAGACACACACACAAACACACACACACACACACACACAGGCTATATAGATAAAATAATATATTTGGTTAATTAAAAAAAAAAACTTTATTGCAAAAGTGAGTAGAAATCCAAGATCACTTCAGGAAAAGTAGTTTGCATTTCCACATCACATTCTAAGAACCCAATCTATGTAAACCACAAACCAAAGAATTTTGAACTCTGAAATCTAGTTATAGTCTCATGAATTTTTTTTGGCAAAGATCTTCCTATGATGTAAACTACAGATAATAATAAAGAATTTATAAACTGAAGCATTTTAAAACCCAATACAGTTCTTATATAACATAATAAGAATGGGGCAAAGAAGACATATGCTCTGTTTCTTCCTTTCTTATTCTGACATAATATTTAAAGTATGTCTTTTAAAAAGGAAAAAAACACACTTTTTAAAAAGTGACATATTTGTAAGTCACTTGATACCTTCACTAATCTAATCACAAACAGGTGAGAACAAGTTTCAATCAAAACACCCTAGACTAGAGATGGTGAACTTTTTAGAGGGGAAGGTGATGTGAGAAATATCTTCAGGTGTACATGAAGAGGGGGAGGGGAGCAACCTGGCCCTTGTCCCTCTGGTTTTCTAGTGACAAACTCTGGTGAACTCTGTGCTGGGGTAACAATGCATGTGTCCACAGAGAGGGCTCTGAGTGTCCCTTCTGGCACAAGTGTCATTCACCACCACAGCCCTAGACTATGTATGAAAAATCTTTGAATGTCATTTGATGAAGTGAAACAAAGATACAGAAGAAGCCTGTTCTAATTGGCTACGGGCTTTAATCATGCCCTGTGAGTCTACGTAAAAGCATAGGATGATTTTCCAGAAATTAGGGCATGTGGCTTTCTAGTACACTTCTAAGGAAAAATTGCTGGGAGGTAGGAAGGAAGTCTCCATTGCAGCAAAGTCTCTTTCTTTCTCCTTTCCCAAAGGACCTGCAGCTTCCAAAGGTCTGAAGAATGTTCGGACTTCCCATCTGTGTCCTAAGACACCCCAGGAACAGCCATCCTGTTTCCTGAAAGGACAGTTCATAATTGTTCAGCAGCTAATCACTAGCTAATGTGTTATCTATATCCTTGGCTTCTGCAGCTCCTGCACTCGCTGGATTGTTTTCTACTGTCTTTGTCTTTATTCAAACAATTGATTATTAGCAATTATGTTAAGTTTGTTGCTGTTGAGTCATGTTCAACTCCTCATGACTTGTGTACCGTCGTACAACAATACTTGTTCATGGGGTGTTTTTGGCAAAGATAACACCATTTCCTCTCCAATAGACTAAGGCAAAGTAATTTGCCGAGTCACAAAGATAATAAGTATATGAGGCCAGATTTAAACTCTGATCTTCCTGACTCCAGGCTTTGACCTCTTATCTATTGGGCCACCTAGTCACCCAATTACTGGGGGGAAGAGGTGTGCATGTCACTTGATAATTGTACTATAAAAATGTTTAATTTAGATAGAAATCAGTCTTTGTCAGTGGCACTACTCTCCAGTACAATAAGCACTTATGGCAGTGACCTCTGATTAAATTTTTCATTAGCTAGAACTGTCTTCTCTATACTTAAATTTATAAATACACAGTAAATGTGAAACAATCAACTATGGAGTTGGGACTTGAATTTCTTGTAATTTCCTCTTGATGAATTTCAGTTTTTCTGATATTTGGAATTCCCTAATTCAAAATTTGTGATAACTATGGAAAAAAGAGCTAAAAATACTATCACTGCCTGACTTAAGATTTGACTTATTCAGGGAAACTAGGCAAGCCCGCATGGTAACTTTTTCTACAAAGAAGCACCTGAATAACTTGGCTGAAAGAATGCTGGCCAAAGAGTCAGGGCCATTTGTCCTATATCCAACATTGTGCACCTCGTCTCGGGGGGTACAAACAATTCTCTCAGGCTAAGTAGCAAATAAAATGTTGTTTTGCATGAGTAGAAGAATCTTTCATTAAGACTTCTCTATACCAAAGAAATCATGTGTGGTAAAAACAAACAAAAAATAATATAGAACATTTTCAAATAAGTGCCTAAAATATTTAGAATGTTTTTGAAATGGATTCACATCTAGGTTTAATGTCAACTGTTTGAAATCTGCCTGAGAAACATTTTAACTTTGTGATCTGTAAAAAATAGACTTGAACTCTGGACTTCAATCCCCACAAGCCCTTGCTCCACTTCCCCAGAATGCCATGTAATCTCACCTGGGCCGAGATCGAGAAAGGATTTAACCTGATTGCAAAGGTTTTTGGGTCTTTTTTTGGACTTCCATTTTGGGGCAGATGTGGCTCTTTCCATAATGTAGGTGAGGTCTTGTCTAGGCCTCCCTGGTCTAGGGCACCACGTGTTTCTTATCCTGTATTTTCTTTAATCCTTAATCTCTAATAAACTCTAAAAAAATATAATACTCCTTGCAGAGAGAAACTAATTTCTACCTGCCTCAGTCTCCCCTAAATTTTCATTTTTACAGATCCTAGGCAAGTCCCTTAACTTCTACTGAGTTTACTCATCTATAAAATGAAGATAAGAGCATCCAGCTCACTGAACGGTTAGGGACCAAATGAAATAATAATTGTAAAGCACTCTGAAAACTTTAAAGGTTATGTTATGAACTATTATTTGTCATTACTTTTCCCCCTCAGATCCTTGGCAATGGTAGTGGTAGTAATATCAGCTTTTTGGAGGTGAATACTATTTCTCGTCTTTGTATCTACCCAAATATTTGACATATAGTAGTATTTAATAAATGCCTGATGAATTGATGTTAGCTCAGAGAGTTCTTGTGAAGATAAACTGTAAGAATGAATACAGAAAGTTAAAGTGAATATAGGCTTAATAGCTAATGATAATGAAGTCTGAAGCTTAAAATTGTACTTTTAGTGAAGTTCTACCACATTGTCAACTTCACACATTTTTCTGAGCCATGTAAAATGCTGTTTCTTAGAATAAGGGTATTATCCCTTATCCCAAGATATTATTTTTTTTAAACCCTTACCTTCCGTCTTGGAATCAATACCGCGTATTGATTCCAAGGCATAAGAGTGGTAAGGGTTAGGCAATGGGGGTCAAGTGACTTGCCCAGGGTCACACAGCTGGGAAGTGTCTGAGGCCAGATTTGAACCTAGGACCTCCCATCTCTAGGCCTGGCTCTCAATCCACTGAGCTATCCAGCTGCCCCCCACCCCCCAAGATATTTTTATCAATATATTTTGTTTTTATATCACCTACATTTTCCGGCATATCCTCCCTTTTCCTTCTCAGAGAGATATTCCTTATAACAAAGAAAAAAGAATTTCAGCAAAAGTAACCCACACATCAGCCAAGTCCATCATAAATTTGGTGGTCCACATTCATAGGAAAGTGTTGTTTCAAAATTTTGTTTTCATGGTTAAAAAAAAAATCTATGAATGTTCATTTTAAATATGAAACTTCTGTCACTAATGTTTGGCTAGCACACACTTGAACCAACATAAGTTGACCATTAAAATCAAAATATGATTAACTGGATTTCATGCAAAAGCTTAAGCTTTGACTTTCTTTGAAAAAGGATATTTTAATTCTATATCTTATAAATGAAGGGTTCAAATTATTCATCTAACAAATTTCTGCTTATCTCCAATCTTTTTTTATTTGAAGTTTTAAATTCTATATATTTAAAAATATCCGGGCAAAGATAATACAAAAATTTGCTCAGACTTCATATAAGTAGAGGTCAACTCAGAATAGAAGGAAGATTTTTTTTTTGAGGAAATTTTATCTGAAAGTTTCTAACATAAATTTTTATAGTGTTCCTTACATGTGACAATATTAATAATTATAATATTTGCCTATAGACAAAATTTTTGCTTCTCTAGATTTCTTCAAATTTGGTATCATTACTTTTTAAAAAATGAAATTACATTGAAAATGATGATTCTAGGATGTGTCAGCTGTGGAAGGTAAAATCTGAAAAAAAAATTTGTTTTAAATGTAAACATAGCTAGGAAAAACAGTAAAACTTAGTTTTATCTAGGAAAAAACAGTTAACACTAAACCATCAGCCTCTGTGTAAAATAATTCATTCAGTCTGACAAGGTCCTTGATTCCAACTATACTTATTGAAAATTAAACCACCAGACTCTGTTAATGTTGTTCCACTGATCAATGAGTCAGAAGGTTTAGACAGGTTTGATTTGAAGCAATAATATCCCCACGAGGCTTCTGTTTCTTGATGGCTGCTCTGAAAGTCAAGCTTCCTGTATGACAGTAAAAAATCTATAAGGTGGGGGCAGCTGGGTGGCTCAGTGGATTGAGAGCCAGGCCTAGAGATGGGAGGTCCTAGGTTCAAATCTGGCCTCAGACACTTTTCAGCTGTGTGACCCTGGGCAAGTCACTTGACCCCCATTGCCCAGCCCTTACCACTCTTCTGCCTTGGAGCCAATACACAGTATTGACTCCAAGATGGAAGGTAAGGGTTTTTATTAAAAAAAAAAAAATCTATAAGGTAACACAGTAGGATAAGGAAGCACTGTGATGCAATGAAAAGAATATATTTTTAAATTTTATTTAATTAATTTAGAATATTTTCCCATGATCACATGATTCATATTCTTTCCCACCCCTCCTCTCTCCCCCTTCCTGTAGCCCACAAGCAATTCAACTGGGTTTTTACATGTATCATTGGTCAAGACCTGTTTCCATATTATTAATATTGGCAATAGTGTGATCATTTAGAGTCTACATCCCCAATCATGTCCCCATCGAACCATGTGATCAAGGAAATGTTTTTTTTTCTTTCTGTGTAATGAAAAGAATATTGGTAATCTAGGTTCAAATTCTGATTCCTAGATTAGTTAGTGCTTATGTAAACTTGGGCAAGTCACTTGCCTACAACTAAATATTTTAATCCTGTTTGAATAAAAAGATGCTAGTTTCATTTCTAACTAGTGCAGATGAGGAAAATTCTACACCACACAGAGAATGTTACAAAGGCTTTTAATAGTTAACAGATAAATCCAAGATCCACTATGAAAAATGATTCAACAATCTGAATGCAAAATATCTATCAATCTAAGCATATGTCCACATGTTTGGATTCTAAATTTTCATATTCAAATAATATGGTGACAATGTTATAAAAGGAAATTTTAACAGATTAAATGTTTCTTATTTATAGTCATACCAAATATTTTGACAAAAAAAAATTTTTTTCACAAGTGACAATGAAGGAAATTTGATACTGTTTTCATTATTTCCAGTTATATGAATGACCAATACCAGAGTCACTGTTAGCTTAATTTAAAGCACGGAAATAACTGTGTTTGAGTCAATTTTTCAAAACAAAAGGTCAAATGAAAGGATGTCATGGACAAGTCATGTATTCTCTTAATGTATTAGGAGTTTCCTTGCATAGGAGGTTCTCTAAACCAATGAAATCACAGGGTCTGAGTTCCCCCCTTCCCCCTCCCTCCTTCCCATCAACTCCAAACTCCCACCCATTCTGCATTTTCTCTCCTAAATTAAGATGAACTAGACAGCAATATAGCACTGAAACAGAAACAAAAAACTCTCTAAGCCCCTAGATATTTTCGTTAAATGTTCTCAAGTAGTATATCCTTTGGCAACCAAAGGAAATGAATAGTATTTGTTTTCCACAAATGATAGCAGATCCTTTGAGACCAAAGTCTTAGATTAGAATGTAAAATTCCATTCCACTTCAGAATAGTTATGAGACTATAGCTATTTAAGACTAATAAGTAATTTACAAATTGGAGTAACCCCATCAATCACAGATCCATCAAGTATCAAATTATTTATTTGTATGATGATAAAAATCTTTTTCAGCAATTCCTACTAGCAGGAAGGATATGAGTTTTATTGCGGGTTTTTTCCCCTATTGTGGATCTCCACCCCACTCCCATCAACATCTGTGTTAAATTCATCACCAAATCTGACAAGGTTGTTAACTCCATACATTTTTGCTGCAAGCCAACACCATATATACCATTAATAAACTATTCCAATCATCTGGAAGGCTAAAATATAGTGGTTGGAGCAGTATAATATCTTCAAGAAGCTTTGCTGTAAGAAGATATACTATCTGGTGGCCGCTCTAAGTGAATCTAAATTATAAGGTTTTCTGTCTTTCTTTATACCACATCTACCCCCAACTATCCCTGCCCCTCCACGATCTTTAATAGAATACGTCCAGAAAGCTAATAGTAGAATAAAAAATTTAAAAATAATTAGAATGTTGGGTTTTTTTTGGTCATAACTTAAAAGCCTAAGAAGAGGTAATAAATTTAGAATATAACTCTGGTGAGATCCAATGGTACATACTGATCTATGAAGTTTGAAAAGTATACTATATCAACACAAAACAATTAAATTTCCAAAGGAGACTAAGAAGCAAGAGGAGTTCTAAGGGGTCAAACTTGATTTAATGATATATCTCACCAAGTTAAATTATTATCAAAAATTATTATTCTTTATTAAAAAAATTATCTTTACATTTAGCCTGAAGACTCCATAAACAGACTATTTTAATCAAGTACCTTGTATTTCTGTCTCAGCTCTTCTGTGTCTTCTTTTTCCACTTCTAGGACACGCCTCCGTTCGGTAGCATCTTCAGCATAATCAAGCTTAATAAGAATAGAATTGGATTAGTTTTACAATCCTGATATGATTTAGTTACTCTACAAAGTGTTGCACTTTCAAATACAATGCTGTTTATTTAAAAAAAAAATCTTTTGGGTGTGTTACTTAACTATCTCTCACTTTGTCACCCCACAGAGAAAATGGCATGAAAAATAGTTCATTAATCCTTCCATGGCAGTGGTTCCCAGCAGACACATTCTTTGCCAGTAATGGACTTCACTTTATGGAAATCTTAGTCTCAATGCCAATGAATTAAGAATGGATTTAGAAAAGATTTCAGTAATGAAGTGTAGGGAACCAGTGGAGATACTTGTTTATTGCAACAGGAGATTTTAAAACAAGTAGTGATGCCTTTGAAAAAATACTATACTTTTCAGGAGTTTCAGAATCCGTGTTTCTGCTATAAAGTTGTAATCTTGGGTAAATCTACAAACCTTATGTTCCCCAAATATAAAACTAAGTCATTGTATCACTCACATTCTTTTTTTTTTTTAAACCCTTACCTTCCGTCTTGGAGTCAATACTGTGTATTGGCTACAAGGCAGAAGAGTGGTAAGGGTAGGCAATGGGGGTCAAGTGACTTGCCCAGGGTCACAATCACTCACATTCTTTAAAGGAATCATAACATTAAAAGTTAGGAAGCTTTTTCTTTAATCCAAAGGAAAATTACTATACAATGAATTATTATCTATCACTCCATCTCCCTAGATATTCTTATATTGTTATACTTAGTAAAACTTAGCACACATATCGCATAAAGCAACAGACTAGGTGAGGTCTGCTTACCTCCATCTCCATTCGACCCATACCCATGACATCATACTTGACAACGATAGGAATGGGATCTGTTCTCCCTGAAACAGGAACACATAAGCAGGTGAGGCACACAGCCAAGTCAACAGCTCACTTTACACAGTGGGTTTGGGTGGTTAGAGATCTTGCCTTGGAGTGCAGAGACCAGAAAGCTACAGTGAACCAAACACAAGCCATTCTCACAGCTTACATCCAAACCCACTTCTTTTAGCTTAAACCCAACTGACCATCCTTGGCTAACCTAACATCCTAGGATCCACAGGACACTAACCACTCTGGCAAAAATAGATCAGTGGTTAGGTTAATATACTGGCAGCAAAAGATTTAAAAACTTTTCTTTCTTGATTAAAAGATCCTCCCAACAAAAACTCATTCTCTACTAGCATTTCCCTGCACCCTGCCAGCCATCTCAATCTACATAAACACAAAGTATATTTCCAACTAAAATGCTAGAAAATAATAAAGCCAATTTATTAAAATCAGAACTTCAATTTTATTTGTTTGTGGAAATATGGCTTTTTGGCAAATAAATGTGAGGTAGTATTAAAAAATAATAAAATGAGGAAGTAGGTATCTCTGCATAGCCAAAAATGATTTTACTCATAAAGTGGAACATCTTAAACTTGCAATCCTATTTTCTCATTTCCCAGATTGTACATTGATTGTGGCAATCGGTAAGCTGTGAAAAGGACTAGTTGCGAAGAAAATTGACTTTAAACTAATCAAACTATGCTGAAATTTGTTTGTTTTTTTTTGTATCTTTAATCCACTCATAACCAGCCAAACAAAGCAAAATGGGGCAGACAAGCACTTTACTACCACAGCTGTTTTACATCACAACTTGCGCTGTTTATTGTGATGTAAGCCCACTTGAAAAGAGGACTTACCTTATCCGTAGCATACCTTGAGTGAAAAAACACAATGTTTACTTCCCTCATCTTTTACACTCAGGCTGGTGTAAACAACTGCTTTTGTTATACACACATATAAATATTATACCTTTGGGCCGAAAAAAAAATCAACTTTATTAGGCCAACAAAGAGGCATTTTTAAAAAATCAAGAAATGCCATGACCTTGGTTGGATCTTGGACTCTGGGTGACAAGGATTAAGTTTTTTCAAACCACCATGCAACAATTTATGGAATTTGTATTCAACTGATCTGCACTTATGAGAGTTAACTTTTGTCGTCAGGCAGTGGTAAAAATGGAGGAGTTTACCTAAGTATCACCAAAGACCAACTGTTATTTTTAGCAACAAACAGGAAATTAATTGGGGCAGATTTTAAAAACAACAAAAAAGCATCTCATGCCAGCAAAGAAAAAAAGGTTTCTAGAGTATAGCTTTCATTTGAATACTTTCAAAGACTGCCAGTTAAACTAAAAAACAAAACCAAAAATCAAAAACAAAAACCACATCACTACCTTGCGCCCAATGGTATAATAAATAAGCAGTGACTGCAATCTTTAGCAAAAGGACCAAATTAAAGACAGATTATAAAAATGACGTCCTTAAGTGCAATATATCACTTTTGAAACGTCTCAATCAGGGATTTACTGGTAAAGTCAGAGAAACTAATGGAATAATTGAAAAAAAAAAATCCAAAGAATTAAATTTTATTATATATATAAATATTTAATTATCTATTGAACTTTGTTTTTGTAAGAATGAAGACTTTTGGCACAGATTTAGTAACTATGTAAACCCCTGTACATAAACACTGCATCAGTACTTTTGCCTTCTAAGGCAGTCAAAGTTTGTTCAATTTATTTATTTATTTGGAAATTGCAGTAGCAAGTGCTAGCGCCCATGATGTTGTGGGGTAAATCAAGTTTGAACAATATTAGAATTTCATATTTGAACTGATTTTTTGTGTGTGGCAGTTCTATCACAAACAGATACATCCCTTCTTAGCATTACCCTTTAATGAACAGGGATCAGACAAGTTGCATAAAGGAAAGGAAAGGAAAATGAAAAAGACCAAGCAGAGGGATGAAGGCTACAACAGAGAAAGTAAGCCTAACATATTGGTGCACTGATGACAAAAAAGGAGTAATTCAGTCTGAAAATAAAAAATTACCACTGCTAAGTTTACCATCACCACAACAAGTCCAGGATCAAAATGCTGTAAGAAAGAAACACCATTTGTTAGGCAGAAACCATTAGGGTGGAAAACAGGCCTTCTAGCAGGCAGATAGGATGGGTTAAAGTTAACAGTTGGACTTCTCCCCTCCTACTACTTCAGGGTGGGGGTGGGGAAGAAAGTGGTCAGCACCAACCAGTTTTCATAATATTTACACCAGGACTTGGGATTTCTGTTCTATTTCTTGTTAACACATACAACTTCTCCTGCTTGAAAATACAAAACTGGGGATGGGAATAGGAGAGGAGGGAAAAGGTACCAGCCAAGTTAAAATACTAAAATCTACTGGAGTTAGAATAAATGGATAATACTTTTTGTCCAATTATATTCCTTATCTACTTTGATTTGAAGTGATGTTTGGCATGGATTTGGATTGTTTTAAAAAACTTCACAAGACTAAACACTCATTCTGGCTAAAAACTAGGCTTTTTTGTCTGACATCCGAATGGCAATGATTTAGTTCTATATGTTTTCTTAATATGGCCAAATATAATTTGGGGCCTCAAGAAGCAGTGCTTTTAGGAGCTGGAAAATGGTATAGCCCAATCCATCACCGAAAGACAAATTCTAAAGAAAAAAATCAAATAAAAAAACCAAAACAAAATAAAACAGGGAATCTTTAAAGCTCCACCTAAAAGATACAACCAAAAGGCCTAGAGTTTAACTTCTCATCTTCGTATCTTAGAAAGTCAAGTCATATTTCAGTTCTGTTTTGAATGAATAATACTCTTCAAGTGATCTCCTTTGAGCTTTGTCTCAGTATAAGCAGCACCAATAACACTTTGAATTAACCTTTGCTGGAGACTAAGAACTCTAGGGGGAGTATGGTCTAAAACTACTGATCAAGATTTATTATTAATCCACTTAACATGTTAAATCATAGAAAATAAACTAGACATTAAAAAAAAAGCAAACTAAAAGGTCAAATGTCATTTCTTTCCATATTAAGCAGGCCTTGGACCAAGGAACATCCCAATAGGAAAAGTCATTATTCCTAATTCTCAGAAAAGGTATAAGAGTATGTATTTACTATCGTTTGTCAAGTATGATGAAAAGCACTCTATTGTGATGAATAGAGCAGCTGAAGTTCTGCTTTCTGCAACAGCTTGGGCAACTTTCTAAGGCTATAAGTTAAGGAGAGTTGATCTGATGATCTGCAGAGAAAGGAATGACTTCCTCAGAGTCAGACAGGTGGTAAATATTCCTCATTTTAGTGCATGAGTTCTTTAAAAGCAAAGTTATTTTCTATATCTTAAAAGGCTAGACAGGTCCAGTGACTTGACATTGCTATCTAGTCTTCCTGCTGTTCATTTAATGACTTTCCAAGTCCCAAATTCCTTGCCTTGCCTGCCTGTCCTTTATGCCTAGAATGCTCTCCCTCTTGGCTTCCTTCAAGACTCAGCTCAAATCTCACCTTCTTCAAGAGGCCTTTTCCAGTCTCTCAGTTGCTAGTACTTTCCATCTGAGATTACCTTCAACTTACCCTGTAATTCTTGTCTGTACATAGTTTGCAAGTTGCCCCCCTCATTAGAATGTAAGCTCCTTGAAGGCAAAAACAGTATTTACTCAGCACAGGCACATGATCAGCACCCAACAAATAAATAAATAAATGAGTACTTATTGCTGATTCATGAGGCATTCCCTACACAGATATATCGATACATGCACTATGAATTCTAGACAAAAAGGTTACTGCTTGAAAAAACTTTATTTGGTTAATTAGACAAAAGAGGCGGATGGGGAACAGGAGTGGCAAGAAAATATTAGTGTGTTACACTCAGGAAAATTCAACCTTTTAAAAATTAAAAATAACTCAAAAGGGAGGGGACATCTCAACCATTTTCCCATGTTTCCAATGGGTCCATTTCAAAACCAAAAGTTTCTCCCTTCCCACTCTAGAGAGAAGCACTAAATATTAACTGGCTTAAAAAGTAAATAATGGTGTTCAATGCCAGCTAAATGCTTTGCAAACATAGGAAAGATAAATGAAGCTGGGTAGAAAGGAAAAACCCCAAGTCTAGAATGTGCCCAAATTAAGGTAGTATATAGGCATACAACATATTCAAATTAAATTTTAAAATGGTTTCTAACAAAATGAGTAACAAGCTTCACCTTTTTAATTTTTATAACAGTAATTCTATTTTAACTAATATAAAGTTATATGGCAAACTTACTAATTGTTCCTAAGGGTAATTTCCCCAACATAATCAAACAACTAAAAGGAAAATTAAGGTTAAAATATACTAATTGTTTTGCAAATCCTGATGAATATAATACAAAGAATTTTTTTTAAGTTTTTACTGAGAACTCAGTTTATTGGCTCCCTTTTTTCTAATAGTCTTACATAGCTCAATTTTCACTTCTATACAAGTGACTTCCAAAGCTGTCTCTCTAGATTCAATCTTTCCCTCAAACTCCCATTATTTCTAATCTGTTAGGTATTCTCTCTCTTCACACCTTAAGTTCCCTCAACATGCACTAACCTACCTCCCCAACTCCAAGCCATCTAGCTTCTCTTCTCAATTTATATATAATTCGTTAACTATATCATTATTCATTCATCAGTTAATTCACCCAGGCTTTGGACTTTAGCATAATTTTGAGTCCTCTCCCCCTCAACAACCAATCGACTAAATTCCTGTTAAATGTTTCTTTCATCTATTGCCACCACACTAACTTAACTTCCCATTTGCTTAAATTATTAGCCTCAAAACTAGCTTTTTAACCTTCAATATGTTCCCCAATTCCAATTTCATCCATCTTATATACTGCTGCCAGAAAAATCTTTGTAATGATTCTGAGGATGTTTATAATTAACGCTGCTGTCTTCCCCATGTTCCTAACTGTTCAATGACTTCAGAATACCTAACAAATAAAATCCAATAAAAGTATCCTAGGATTCAAGGTCCTTCCTCCTACAATCTGGCCCTAACCTGGTTTTCCAGCGTTATCTCATTCTATTATTCTATTTTATTGGCATATTTTATGATCCAAGCAGAAGTATTCACAGTTCTTCAAAATTGCAGCCGCTGTCCTACCTCCATGACTGCTCATTCTGTTCTCTTTGCCTGAACAATCCCCTTACCCATGACTATATATAATTCCCTCCTCCCCCAAAACTACTTCCTCTACAATTCCTTCCTTGATTCTTCCCCCATGAAAGTAATCTAATCTTCCTATTTATATAACACTTTCTACTTCCTTATTGTACTGTTCCCCTCACCCCATCCCTTTCTTTAAAACTCTTTCTGTCTTAGTTACAACTCCAAGACAGAAGGGCAAGGACTAGGCAAATAGGGTTATTTAACCTTGTCCAGGGTCACATAGCTAGTAAGTATCTGGAACCACATTTGAACAGAGGTTCTCTCAACTCCAAGCCTGGCACTCTATCTGTCCCTATACTTTCATATATTACTGTATGTCTTATATGCAGTGAAAAGATCCAGGAATTATCTCCCCAGAAATACCTTCAGCTGAGAATGTGGAAAATTATGTCATCTGGGAAAATAAATTTCAAACATACAATTAATCATTACATCACTGAACTCACTAATTTGTATCTGCTTGGTGCTAAAAAGTTGAGGGAGACATTAAGGGGAAAAGAATAAACTTTGAACTTCTGACCTTTCTTACAATTTTAGATAGACATTCATAATGGACTGAAAAATTTATGGCTAATGACAAGTCTGTCCAAAATCTATTGAATATTAGTTATTAAATATACCATCTATAGTACACATATCTGGGGAGAAACAAAAGAGATGGTCCTATATAATTGGAAGGCATCAAGTAAGTAAAACACACACACACACACACACACACACACAGAGGCACATGTGTGCATATGTGCCACTTAAGTCACAAAAATTGAATAATGGTAACCTATATTTATATTGCATTTAGTGATTACAGAATTTTTTTATTATCTTATCTAAGAGTCTGGACTTCAAATCTCAAGACCTGAATTTAACTTCCCTTAATGGTGTCATTGTACTATTCAAGAAATCCTAGTGGATGATCCCTATCACTAATTGAAAAGCAGAACAAAAACTCTTACCCTTTTTGTCTTTGAATCAATACTATGTATTGTTTCCAAGGCAGATGAGTGGTATGGCACTGCTGGGTTTATACTCCAAAGAGATAATAAGGAAAGACTTGTACAAAAATATGTATAGCCATGCTCTTTGTGGTGGCAAAAAATTGGAAAATGAGGAGGTGTTCTCCATCGGGGAATGGCTGAACAAATTGTGGTATCTGTTGGTACTGGAATACTATTGTGCTGAAAGGAATAATAAACTGGAGGAATTCCATGTGAATTAGAAGGACTTCCAGGAACTGATGCAGAGTGAAAGGAGCAGAACCAGGAGAACAATGTACACAGAGATGGATACACTGTGGCACAATCAAATATAGTAGTCTGCTCTACTAGCAGCAATGCAATGATCCAGGACAATTCTGAGGGACTTGTGAGAAAGAACACTATCCACACCCAGACAAAGATTTGTGGGACCAGAAACAGAATAAAAACATTTGCTTGATCACTTGGTTCGATAGGGATATGATTGGGGCTATAGAGTCTAAATGATCACCCTAGTGCAAATACTAATAATATGGAAATAGGTCTGGATCAATGACACTTGTAAAACCCAGTGGATTTGCTTGTTAGCTATTGGAGGGGGTGGGAGGAGGGGAGGGAAAGAACATGAATCATGTAACCATGGAAAAATATTCTAAATTAATGAATTAAATAAATAAACTTAATTTAAAAAAAAAGAAGAGTGGGGTTATACAATGGGGATTAAGTGATTTGCCCAGGGTCGCACAACCAGTTAGTTTGAGGTGAGATTTGAACCTAGGACCTCCCTTGTCTAAGCCTGGCTCCCAATCCACTGAGTCATCTGGCAACCCCCCCTTCCCCAATCATCTTTAAAATAAAATATCTTTTGTTTGCTATTTAAATCTTTTAACAGACTGGTTTCATCTAGCCTTTCCAGACTCTTTTTAGTCCAACCAAACAAACTATCTTTATACTCACATATAATTCTTCACTTCCATGCCTTTTATGCAGGCTGCCTCTCATGTCTGGAATTCATTTTTCTTCACATTTAGCCTCTTAGAAGCCTTAGTTTTCTTCAAAATGAAATTCAAACAACACTTCCTACATGTGGAATTTCTTGATCCTCCAAACTACTACTATCTGAATTTCGTTGTATTCATTTTGTTTCATTTTTAAATACAAAGAGGCCTCAGAGCCAGGAACGAATTCAAGTCCTTTCTGCCTTTGACAAATACCAATTTTGTCACTCTAGGCAACTCTCTTAGGATACAAAACGTAGATAAGATGCACACATGCGCACATATATTTTCTACAAGTTTTTATCCCCTTATGGCAACTAAGCTTGAGGGTAGTCTATTTCACTTTTGTTTTTGTATCCCCACAACCTAGTGGAGTGCTTGGAACATTGTAGGCATTTAATAAATGCTTAATGATTTAAAATAAATCTTCCCATTGACTTCTGTCATGGTCAGAGAAATGTTTGCATGGGAGAGGATATGGACAGATAGATGGGGGAATAGGCAAGAGGTAACATCAAAGATCACATCCTATAGAAAGAATCATAGGATTAAAGACTTCAAATAAAATTAAAGATTATCTGGCCTAACTAACCTTCTCAGGAGACCAGAGAATTAAATATCTTGTCTAAAGTCACACAGGTAACAAGTAGCAGAGTTAGGATTCAAATGTCCTTTAATTGGGAATATAGTGCTCTTCTCCCTACACCAATCTACACTGAACCAGAATGTAAAAAGCCAAAACAACACTCTTTAGGACCTCAGTTTTCATATATAAAATGAAGGTGTTGGATTAAATGAACTCTAAGATACAGTAGAGCTCTAAAATTCCATATTGTAGAAATATTTTCAAAGGAGGAGATTAAGTGGTTGGCCAGTCTCATGCTAGGTTTTGAAACAGGCATACCAGTAGCTAGCTGAGGCCAACTAGGAATTACATTGTTTAGTGCAAAACGTACTAGTAAGTCCTAGTTCTATCATTTACTAGTTTTATTGCTTTAGGCTGGTTACTTGGTCTTTCTGAACCAGTTTCTAATCTGCAAAATAAGTATACCAACAATTCTTTTGTCTAATTCATGAGATTGTTGTGAAAAAGAAATAACAGTGTTTATGTGAAAATCCTGTGTAAACCATAAAGCATCAAATACCACTATTCTTTGGTTCTTTATCACATTTCTTGTATCATATTAAGTTTTTCCATCCCTTTAAGATAAAGCCCTAGGACTTCTTGATCCCCAAACAAATGTAAACTTCAATTTATAGTTCTTAGGGTTGAAAATTGTCTTAAAGAGTTGAACTCCAATAACAGCAGAAGCTTCAGTTAAGATGGTCAACATGCACTCCTTGCTTTAAGGATGCTCTGATCAACAGTTTTCCAATAAAATCATTAATACATGATAAGCCTATCTATACTCCAGCCTAAATTTTCCTTGGGTTCTCAATATGTCCTCAGTGCAATTTTGGTTCTTCAGAGCCTATGGTACTACTCCAGGTTATGGAGTGGCATCAGCTTTTGGTTAAAACCAAAACCAAAAAAACCCTTACCAACCAGTATTTCTCAAATCATCTAGTATCAACCTGGTCCCACAAATCCTCTTTTAGAAATTGAGATCAGGAATAACACAGGATCATTAAAACAAAATCCAGGAATCCTGCTTATATATCCTGTTTTTAATAAATTATGTTTAGTAAATTACTTATTCAAGGTCATTCATCTCATAAATGGGAACAGGGAAAAGATTCTGGTACTGTCTGCTATCCAGGATCTTACAGATCACATAAAGGCAAAGTGTCTTGCCTACAGTCACTCAGGAAGATTCAAAGAACTGGGCTTTAATAGATCCCAATCTGCTGCCCTTTCTATTTAACCACAAAAATAAGGATTGGTCTCATTTAAGTAATTTTGTAATTACTGAGCACATGCCTATTGGAAAGACAGCAGTATGTGTGTGCTGAAAATAATCTATTTTGCACTTCAAATTTATGGGAAGAAAATTTTATATCAATAAGGAAAAAACCAGAACAGTCTAAAAATGTCACAACTCAGGAGACTGTTCTTATGCTGAGACTAGAAGAATCTTGCAGATGAGAGGTTTCAGGTTTTAGTGCAAAGAGTCCTGTTTTGTGTCCAGGTACTAGCACCACAATTTACAAGCCTTGTGCTCATAGTTAAACCACGACCTTATTAAAAAAAAAAAAAAGCAGCTTATATGCCTTTCCTCAAGAAGTTAGTTGTGAAGAAAGTGCTTTGCACTTAAGTGTGTGCATTTAAGTCGTTATAATTTGGGTAGAGATTTGGATGAGATGAGTTCTATGGTCTCATGATCTTATATTCTATGAAATCTGTGGCTTTATAATCCATATTTTTTAAAAAGGAAAAAAAGCCAGCAGCTGCTATCTCCTTCTCCCCTTTCAATATCCTGATGTACTCTATGCTGGCACTCCAAGTAGTCATTAGGAAGCCTAGATACTACAAAGGTAAAACAGTTTGACCAAGATCACAATAGTGTAAGTGGTACAGCCAGGATTCAAACGTTGAACTTCTGGTTTCAAATATAGTGCTGCTTTCCACTATAGCATAACCTGTTTTGATTTCATTATCTGACTTTTGACTTCTCTTGAATATCTTAAGTATAATTATCCCAAATAAAGACCATCTACTTGTCAGACACTTTCATTCAGACATGTAAATGTACTTGGGCAGCACCAAGAATAAAAATGAGATTGGAATAACAACATCTGTATAATGATTTAAGACTGCAAAGCACTTTCCTCACAAAATTCTGTGAGTTACCGGGCATAAGTTTTGTTTGATTTACTTTTTAATTAAGGAAACTGTAACTCAGAAAGGCTGAGTGACTTATTTAGGGTCACACAGTTACTAAGTGATAGAACTAGGACTCAAAAAACTGTTTTAAATCTAGATCTAGTTATCATACAAATCAGAGTGCAAAACTAAAAAACCTAAAAAACAAACCCAGAGAATACCATTTTCAAGAACTGAAGTAAAGTATTGCCACACATATCTAGTATTTTTTTTTTGGGGGGGGGGTAAATAGAGGAAGGAACTGCCTTCAATCATTTGCTTTCTCTCTCATCTTTGATCTATCTACTGGTGTCTTCCTTGCTACTTATCAATATGCCCAGTTTTCCTCTATCTACTTTCCCTAATCCTTACAAAATTCTCACCTGGAACTTCTGTCTCCTCAAATTACTGTCCTATACTTTTCTCTTCCATAATCAAACTCTCACTCATTTTTCAACTCCTTGCAAACTGGCCTCCAAACTCATCATCCACAGAAATTACTCTCTCCAAAGCTACTATCTGAAGTATCATCTCTTAACTACCAACTTTGCAGCTTTTCTCAGGTCTTATCCTTCTTGCTCTCTTCTCTGAATTTTCACAATACTGTTGCTCTCCTTTGACTGTTTAGCTATTTGTATGATCATTCCTACTCTCTGCTAATGTCATCCCTATCACACTTCCTACCATAGGAGTATTCTCAGCTCTGTCCTGGACTCATTTCTTTTCTTTTCTCAGTCCTCTTAAAAACCTTGTCAACTTCCCCGAGTTTAATCATCTCTATATGGATACCTCCCAAATCTACCAAAAAGATAGCTGTAGTCTTTCTCCTAAGTCTAGTTCCATTATCACCAAGTGCTCCCATTGAACATTCTGAAATGGATGTCCCACAGGCATTTCAAATCTAAACTATCCAAGACAAGGCTCATCTTGGGTTAAAATTTAAAGCCTCTTCTTACTTCTCTCTTTCTTTGAAGGGGACTACAATACTTATGCAGTTGCCCAGATTCTCAACTCTGGAGTCATATTATTATTAACACTTATTAACTCCTTACTCTTCCTTATCTCATAAAATGAGTTACTAAATCTTATTGGTATTTTCTCCATATCACTTGCATTCCTTTCCTTCTGTTGTTCATCTACTACAACTAAATTCCTACTGAAACTTTTCCCCTTCTCTAATCCAAATTCTACACAAACTTCCAAAGTGACTTTTTAAAAGCACAGGTGCAATATCACTTCCTTGCTCACTAAACTCCAATACCTGTCCATTACTTAGAGGATCAAATAAAAAACAACTCTGGCATTTAAATCCTTTCACATTCTGGTTCCAAACAAATTTTTAAATCTACTTTAATCTCTATCTTATTCTCTATAGTCCAATCAAACTAACCTTTTTGATGTTCCTTATACATGATTATCAGTCTCCTGTGTTTGTGCCTTTTTGCACAGGCTGCCCCCATTGAAGGAATGTACACTCTTTTAGTTGTTTCTTAGAATCCAAGTTTATTTTAGTTCAAATGTCATCTTCTATACAAGTTCTTTATTTTTCTTGTGTCACAAACTCTTTTGGCAATCTGGTCTTAAAGCCCCAATTTTAAAAAATTGAATAAATTAAACAAAGCAAAAACTCTTTACATTTATTCACTTTGTACCTGTAGTCTCCCCAACAGAATTCAAATCCTTAAGAGCAAGGATTATTTCTTTTCTATCTTTGTATCTCCTGAACCTAGCAAAGTTGCTGGTGCAAGTGCTTAATAAAAGGTTCATTCATTCATTCATTCATTCATTCATTCATTCATTCATTCATTCACTCATTCATTCATTCATTCATTCATTTCTATCAAGTAAATGGACATTTTTCCTGAACTTCACTTTAGTAATGTGATCTTGTGAAAGAAGTCCTGGGCTCAAATCCAGTCATAAGGTTCATATCATGATCAGCTCACATAACATATGACCTTGGAAAATCCCCCAAGTTCTCTGCCTAAAAAATGAAGCCCAATTCTTGCCCTACCTATTTAACAGTGTGCTGAGGAAATGAAGGGAGATAACAGATGGCAATTTAATTTTAAACCCTTAACTATCTAGGCTAGCTATATGAAAGGTGATGTTCCTATATTTTCCCTTCCCTGACTACCCTAAACCATGGCTTTCTTTGCCAACTTTGGCTGATAACATTTTACTTGGTCAGCTCACTTTCTATTTTCTATATTTTTTTCCTCCATTTTTTGTTTTTTAGTATAAACTGCTGATCAGGTCAAGTTCCAAAGAAATTCCACCAATCCAAAAATTTCTGACTTGTGTATTATCAACCAGTACTGTTGGGAAGATTTCATTCAATAGTTTTAGTTTTTTGTTATAATAGTCTTTGCACTTTTTTTCTGAAACAATCCACTATTACTGGAGTATAATTTTATATACTATTAAGAGTTGTAGTGCCCTCAAAACTATAAAACTACTTCTAAAGGAAATTTTATGCAAAAATTTTTCAAATATTGGAAAACAGAGCATGTGGCTGTATTGTGGCATTATCTTATGTTTGCTAAGCAAACATTTTATGATCCAAATTCAGATAAATATTCACTTGTATTACCTCTTCTGCTAACTGGTTTAAGTCCATCCCTGTAATCATCACCATTTATTTTATTAAAAAAAAAATTTTTTTAAACTGCTGCTGGAGGCCATCATACCCTGACTGGCTGACAAGGTCACAGTTTGAGGAAAGGAGGTCTGCAAAGCAGACCCCAGAATGAGGCCTCCCTGCTGATCCCCCTCTGTGACTTCTCTTCCCAAATTTTCCCCACTAATGGACTTGTTATAATTATTTTTCTCTCCCCAATACAGGAGAAATAATATGAGAGCAAATACTAATAGAATCAATAAATATATACCCTACATTAAGCCCCCTTGGTTATTATCCAGAAAAGATTGCAATTACACAATTAAAGCCCAAAGATTATTGCCTATGACACCTCCTTTCTTAAGCACAAGACACTCTCCAAGGCCCTACAATAAACACCGGCCAAAAGCTTGAGTACTATAAAGAATCTTTTCCTACAGTTACCACACTCCAATGAATTTGTTGAAACAGAAGCCAAGCAGCACTGATAAGCACTTCAAAGTAACACAAGAAAAACAGAACTTGTAAATTGAGGAAAACCCCAAAACTGGTCTGCTTTAAGCCCTCACACCTAGATACGAAGATGTTTTGTTGTTCAGCTCCCAAGCAATTATGATGGATAGTGAAAGCTGACCAAAAGCACAACGATCCCCTTAGCAGGTCAAGGAGTACTAACCTACAAATGGCTTTATTCACATTAATCATATCTATCACAGAGTGTTGTAGAAACCTAGTAAATGATCACAGAATTCTTTGTTGTAGTAACATCACAAGAGTGTTGTTTAGGTGATTTGATAATATCCAATCAAATTGTCGAATGTCACATACATAGAAGATTGATTGTGTGTCCAAGAAGCACGTACCAAAAAAGCAATATAATAAATGAACCACAGTACTATGGCAGAGCACTGTGTGTGATGCCTGCATACATGGGTTGAATGCACAGTGTGATTCATCTTATTCTGACTGTGATGCCACATCTGGGCAGAGATAACCTGGGTCCTCTATTTACTTCCTTAGACCTATTCTTCACTGGCGTCGTAGAAAGAAACAAAATTTGGTTTTTCTCAAGAATTTATCACATTTCTTAGCTCATTTCTCTTTCTGCTCAAGTAAAATCTTAAAATTCGCCCTAACTTCTTTTTGACACTCCTATACTCCTCCACCCCAATCACCATTTAGTCCTAAGTCCCTGGAGAATTTTCAAAAATATACTGTTTATAAAGACAACAAATAACTTTAGGATTTGTCTTGAACAAGTATCTTAGGGTATAGTGTAACTATCAAATACCATCTTTACCCATACTGTCTTTTTCTAGGGAGATAAGAGGAGTCAGAGCCATGACCATATAGCTTTAATCTACTATTCATCAAACACCGACCTACTTCTTGCAAATCGTGTATACCTTTAGTTCTATCACAGATGCCTCAAATGAATAAATATCAAATACAACATATAATGATTTTCTAACTATATATTTATATGGTTGATAGTTACCATTAGCTGACTCTTCCTTCATAATGTCTTTTTTGCATTTATCCCTTCCTTATTATGTGAAGTCATTTCCACAGCCTTTATTAAAGAAGGGGAAAGGTAGAGGACAAACATTTATTAAGTTCCTACTATGTGCCAGGCACCATGCTAAGTATTTTAAAAATATCTCATGTGATCCTCACAATCCTAGAACCATAGGTACTATTATTAGCCCATTTTACAGCTGAGGAAACTGAGGCAGCCACAGGTTAAGTGACTTGTCCAGGTTCACAGCAAGTACATAAAGCTAAACTGACCTGAAGTCTTCCTGCCTCTAGGCCCAGCACTATACCACCTTGCTACCTCTAAAGCACAAGTTAATAATTTCAGCTGCAAAAACTTCCATATAAATTTTAAGAACATTCATACTGTATTTCAGTGCCAAATTAATCTTAAAATACCCTTTTTGTTATCGAAGGCCATGTTACATGCCTCCAAGCAATACAAATTTCATAATAGTTATATATTATGACCAAACCCCACCATAATATTGTAAAATCCTCCTATAATGTTACTTGGTAAAATTTTAAGCTCAAGGAAGAACAAATTCTGAAATACCCTACAAGAACAAAAGTAATCTGAAGTACCAGGCCGTGTAAGAACCCAGAGAGTGCTTGAGCTTCTGAGTTAAATGAACTGTTGAATAACTTCAATTTAACAAGCATTGTTCTGCAACTTTGGCCTGAAAGCTCAAGAATCCTTTCTGACTTGCCTTTCTTTAGCTCCTTACATTCAGTCCATTGTTGAATCTTGTCAGCCTGCTCTTCCTGGCCTCATTTGGAATACTTTAATGGCGTTCACTCTTTGACATTCTACAATCTGACTCACACAGTTGCTAAATATTCCTAATGAAATTTTCATGGTGGTATTTCTCTGATCAAAAATCTTTAATATTTCCAGATTATACAGATGATAAAGCACGCGCGTGCGCGCGCGCGCGCACACACACACACACACACACACACCACCACCTCACAACAAAAAAAAACCCCAGTCTTGGTCTGAAATTTAAACTCTTAGGAAGACTTACAATTTTCCTTTCCAGTTCCAGGCTTTCTTACAATTTTCCCTTTCACAAAGACTATGTGCTAGTTCAAAATTAACCCTTTAGCCATTCTATGAATTTGCTTTCTTGTCTCTTGCTTCCATGAATCTTAAAAATATTCCCCTTTCCTGGAGTATACTTTTCCCTCCTCTGGTCTATCTTTCAGAATCCATATACTTTAAAGTTTAGCTCAAAGTAACCTCTTCTACAAAATTTTCTTCTCTGTTTCCTCATCCAACCACACACCCTGGCTGAAGATGTTCTATCTTGTTTCCTCAAATTTTCCAACATCATTTTGCTTTGAGATTTTTCTAGAATTATTGATTTGTATTTATCTATTCCTAGATTTTTGTCCCCATCACTAGAACATAAGTTCCTCAAGGGCAGGAATAGGCTTTTCCCCCTCTTTATATCTTCAGACCCTAGTAAGTATTTTGTACCCAATATTGTTGTGTGTTTATGAGCAAGAGACTATATACTGGGCACAAAAAAATAAATTAGTCTCAGGCTTTAAGGTGTTAACCTTGGGGATGGGTGGGGGAGTGTTGAGAGATTAGAGATAGAAACAGGTACCAGATGATAATAAAATAAATATAAAAATAAGTATGGTACAGTATAGAATGCATCAAGAGAAAAAGAGATTCTACCCACCATAACATTATTTTGCCTGAAGTTATTTTTTAATTAAATTTTTATAAAACACTAATAAAATGAATTCTAATGTTAGGTGAAAAACATCTATAGTAAAAAGAACAGTGGATGGGGAGGTCTGGACTTCATCATAGGATTTCAGCTTTAGAGTAGGAAGGGCCTAGCTGTGGCTGTTACTAACTAGCTATGTAATCTCAGGCAAATCATTTAGTTCCTCAGTATCATTTGTAAAATCAGAATACTGGCCTTTATGAATTCCATATAATTTAAAATTCAAATCCCACAATCAATCACTAAATGTTCATTAACGAGGTATGTGTTAGGCAATGGGAATACAAGAATAAGACATTGAAACAATCCTACTTATAAAGTCTTTGCTATTATGGAGAAGGTAATCAGTGCTTACAGAATAAATATAAAAGTAAATAAAAACAAATATATAAAATAGTTAAAAATATGGTAGTCTGGGAGGAAATATACTAGCAGTTAGAAAGATTAGGAAAAGCTTCATGTTTTCAAGATGATGCTTGAATTGTGTCTTAAAGAAGAGTAGGAGACAGGACATGAATTGTTATGCATATTGAACAGAGGGGACAGTTTTGCTGGATCAGAATGAAATAAGCAGCACCAAATGTCAAACTTGCACTTAAGGAAAATCACTTTGGCAGCTGTGTGTAGGATGGATTGGATTGTAGGAAGCCTTGAGACAGGGAGACCAATTAGGGGGATTTTGTAATAATCTAGGCAAGAAGAGATTGTGGCCTGAGCTAAAGTGGAAACTGTATAAGAGAGAAGGGATCAAATTAGAGAGATGTTGAGAATGTAGAAATGGCAGTATTTGAAAATTGACCGACTATGTGAGATGGTAAGGCAGGAGTCAATGATAATCCAAACACTATGAACTTGAAAAAATAGTGATACCTTTGACAGAAAGTGGAAAATCTGGAAGAAGGGAGGGTTTGGGAAGAATGAATTCAGGTTTGAACAAGTCAAGTTTAAGATGTTTCCTGGTTTGTTAGACATCTGAGTTTATTCTGGAAGGCACAATGATAAAAAAAAAGTCTCCTACCCAGAGACATTCACCTTCTACTTAGTGATATAACTTGCAAACAGATACATAAATGCAAGACAATTTGATAAGGGAACACTTACAATTTAGGAAGAGGTGATACTAGACCTATGCTTCAAAGGAAGTTAAGTATTCTAAGAGGCAGAGATAAGAAATGAATACATTTTAGGTTTCAGGACAGCCAATACAAAAGTATGAAGTAGGACATCGAATGCTAATTTTTTTTAAACCCTTACCACCTTCCATCTTGGAATCAATACTGTGTATTGGTTCCAAGACAGAAGAGTGGTAAGGGATAGGCAATAGGAGTCAAGTGACTTGCCCAGGGTCACACAGTTGGGAAGTGATTAAGGCCACATTTGAACCTAGGACCTCCCATCTCTAGGTCTGGCTATCAATCCACTGAGCTACCCAGCTGCCCCCTAGAATGCTAAACTTAAGAAACAGCAAGTGGGTCCATTTGTCTGTGATAGAAAGTATACAAAGGGGAGTAATGTGAAATGTTTGGAAAGGTAAACTGGAGCCACACCGTGAAAAGCTTTAAACGTTAAGCAAGAGGAGTTTTTATGTTGTCCTAGAGGAAATAGAAGTCACCACAGATTCTCAAGCAGGTAAATGACACTGTCAGACCTGTACTTAGGGACCTGTAATTTGTTAAGTATTTAATTTTCTTTAAAAACCAAAACAAACCACAAAACTTTTAAGGTTCAAATTCTCTTTCTCTGTTTACCCCTCCCCCATACATGGATGGTACCATTTTATATGTGAAGTTATACTAAATATCTCCATATTAGCCATTTGTGAAAGGGGGGAAAAAAGTTCCAGTCCACATTCAGATTTCATTAGTTCTCTTTCTGGAGGGGGCAGAATTTTTCATCATGAATACTTTGGAATTTCATAAATCATATGTGTTGATCAGACTAGGTAGTTTTTTCAAAGTTGATTTTCATTACAGTATTTCTATTATGGTATATAATGTTCTCCTAGTTCTGCTGATTTCAATTTGTACCAGTTCCTATAAATCTAAGATTATTTTAGTCACTATGTGAAGGGTGGATTGGAAAGAGAAAAGGCTGGAAGCAGGGAGACAATGTAGAAGACTGTTAACAATAGTCTAAGCAAGCATTAACACCAACCAGAACTATTGGAGTTGTTATGGAGAGATGGGGACAAATGCATGAAATATTGCAGAAGTAACTTCACAAGATTTATCAACTTATTACATATAGGGAATCAGGAGTAAGGGAGTAAATCTAGCACCACTGTATCAAACTGCCTCCCAATTTATTTTCCCCATATGTGTGGCTCTTCTGAAAGATTCTGTATTTTGCTAATGTCCTAATGTGCTTCTCTAATACTAACTTGATGCAGAAGTTGCAAAATCAGGAAAATAAAATATACAACAACTACAATGTAACTGGGGGAAACAAACAAACATCTACATAAAAAAATGTTAACTAAAGGCTATGAAACAACCAAGCTTGATATCCACACTCACCCTCACTCTATTCCTGGATTATATGATAATGCACCTCCCTCCCTTCTCTGGAGAGGTAAAACACAGTTTATATTATCAGACTTGATGTATGGAATTGGTTTATTAGTTTTTTCTAAACTGCTTATTGTCTTTTCCTTAGTTACAAGAAATAGCTCTCTGAATCTAGGATGGGAAGAAGAGATATTTGAAAATGAAGGTGATAAAAGAAGGCAAAAGAGATCAGCAACAAATTGTAAAATTTCATTTTAGTTGATTTAATTACCTCCCTCAGAGAGGGAGAGAAGGAACTATGCTAAACTGAACCCTAATCCCATATTCTTTACAACCAAAAACCCCAATCTTACATACAACAAAAATCTTTTCGTTAGCCTTTGTGGCAGCAGTCTTGAGTTACTTATAGACTTATATACCTGTAGTTACTTATAGTAGGTGAAACTAGCCCACTTCTAGATGTAGTGGGTTAGAATATGATAGCAGGAAATACCTGCAAAAGTCTGAACCCTGTCATTCCTACCTACACCAGTGCAGAGGCCAGATGGCTAGTGGTATCCAGTAAATAATCTTACTAATAAAGAACAGAAAGGGAGGTGCAGAGTACCACAGTAAACTGAAATTTGTGGAGGGAGGGAAGAGGGAGTGGGAAATCTTTGCAGATTAGAATTCTTAATAGAATCTCAGTCTGGGTTATCTGGTTGAAGAATTAGTGAAAATACTATGGAAGCTTACATCATATCCCTCCAATCAGGTTAGAAATGTAGTCCTCTGACCCAATGATTCCATTTCTGGGTATATACCTACCCCAAGGTAGTAAAAGACAGAACAAAAATCCAATATATATTTAAATATACATAGCAAAACTTTCTGAAGAACAGGGAACAAAACAGGTTTCTGATGAATGAAAAACAGTTGTGTGTTGTTTTTTTTAAACCAATACCTTCCATCTTAGAATCAATCCTGTGTACTGGTTCCAAGGAAGAAGAGAGGTATGGGCTAAACAATGGGGGTTAAGTGACTTGCCCAGGGTCACACAGCTAGGAAGTGTCTGAGGCCAGATTTGAACCTAGGACTTCCCATCTCTAGGCCTGGTTCTCAATCCACTGAGCTACCCAGATGCCTCCTGAAAAATAGTTTTTTAAATACTGTATGAAATTAATGGGGGGAAAAATTTTTTTTTAACATTTACCTTCTATCTTAGAATCAATACTATAGTTCCAAGGCAGAAGTGCAGTAAGGGTTAGGCAATGGAGGTGAAGTGACTTGCTCAGGGCCACATACCTAGGAAGTGTCTGAAATCACAATCGAACTCAGGACTTCTCATCACTAGCCTGGCTCTCAATCTACTGACCCACCTAGCTGCCCCCTAATGAAATATTATCGTAAGGTAAGAAATGATATGGGGCAGTGTCACATAGTTTGGATTAGAATCAAATTAGGAATCAGGAAGACCTGGGTTCTAGAATTGCCTCCAATACATACTAACTATGTGACCCTGGACCCATCACTTAATTTCCTGTTTCAGGTTCTGAATTTCTCTGAGACTAAGTTGCAGAACTGATAACAATATTCACTGGTAGTATGTATGGGGAGTTCACAGGTTTTGGGGAAAAAATGAATAGGAAGAATTTAGAAAATTCTGTATGAACTGATATAGAGTGAGATAAGCAGAACTATGACAATTTATATAACAACAGAAATGGAAAAATTATCACAAAAATGAAATCAAGCTCTAACTTAAAAAAAAAAAGAAAGCATAGTTCCTCCCAAAAGCCATGGCCTCTGGGATATTTTGCTTAACCTTTTTGATCATTAGAAAGGAGTATTCAATCTAGTGGGATATGGGAAGCAAAATATGACAAAAGGTGGAGGAGGAGGGAGGGAGGGAGAAAGAGAGAGAGGGAGGGAGAGAGAGACAGACAGACAGAGACACAGAGAGACAGAGAGACAGAGAGAGACAGAGAATCAGAAAATTGACCATAAACAGCTATTTTAAGCAGCTGGAAGTGTTAATCTTTCTTTAGGGACTAGGAGCTCCACCTTCCATGAGCCCTGTTCACTATCCTCTCCAGGAGCCAAGCAAACTTTATCACTTTTATCACTCCTAACTACATGTCTTTTTTGTTGGTATAGGGTTCCATGCTTAAAATTCTCCTCATTAAGAAGGAGCACATTAGATCAGGTGGAATGACCCTGGATAGATCATGGATGGTTCCCATATCTCCCTAGAGCACCCAGAGTTCTCAGAGGCTTTTGACACATACTATTAAAGCCTTTCCCAATCTCCCAATATCTTATTTGTACATAGTGGTTTGCATGTTGCCTCCCTTAAAAGACTGTGAAATCCTTGACCGAAGGAACAAGAAAGCTGTTTCTGTTTTAGGAGGTGGAGGAGTAGCTTTTTTTGTTATTCCCATGGGCATAGCACAGTGTGTAGAACATAATAAAAGTTTAATAAATGTTTGTTGACTTGACCACAGCTGTAACAGTAACCTGGCCACAAGCACCAATCTCACCAGCATATCCAAAATATCAAAATGTGCCAGCAATGAAGCTGTCAATGCTCTAAAACTTAAAGTCAATATAGAATCCTGGCACTGATATCTGAGTTAGTAAACCGGGGGATAAAACTTTAAATTTGTAAATTCATAAACTTAGTTGTTTATGAATTCTTCTCTAAGTGTCAATAAAGAAGCTTTTAGAATAGAGGTGAAGCTAGTTCTACTGACCTTTGTGTGCTAAGTTACCTGAACTTCTTTACTTAAGCCAATTCTCCCTGTCCTATGATAAAACTAAATATGCTTACAGATGTACCACTTATTAAGCATTCTAAAACTGCAGATATGGGACTTGGCTCCTAAGATTGAGGATGACAGAAGATCATAGACACATTTCAATTCCAAAAAAATTTTTTAAAAAGCCTTTAAAGAAATTGCCATTGAGATATCAATAATGTACATAATTTATCCTGTCTTTTCAGTCTTAACATTCAATTATTTTAGTTACTAATATAACTAATTTTCTGGAACCAGATTTTCTTTCCCCAAAAAAATTCAAGGTCAGATTCTGTTATTATCCTAGACCAGTGATGGCAAACCTATGGCATGCAGAATGCTTTCTGTAGGCATGAGGTCATATACCCCCCTCCTCCCCCCAGTTTGTTACTAGAAAGGCAGAGGGCCTCCCCTTCCCCTCTCCACTGTACCTGACATTTTTTCACATTCCTGTCCCTCTGTCCAGCAGCCTAATGGGAGTGTTTCTACCCTTCCCTGGGTGGGATGAGGGGAGGCATGGGGGGGGGGGGGGGAAGGGGGGGACTCTAAAAGGTTCACCATTACTGTCCCAGACCATGGGTTCTTCACTTTTTTCTGTGTGACCCTGTCTCAGAATGTTTTTAAAAACATAAAATACAACACACAGGATTACAAAGGAAACCAATTATACTGAAATAGTTATCCAAACATAAAAAAAGTTAAGAACTCATCCTAGACTATACCTGCCTTAGAATTTCTCTTTTTTAGATGATCTTATACCAGCATACATCTTAAGAATGGAAGGTAATACTTGTAGTTTTCACAACTGATTTCTTCATGTAGGATCCTGCTACTACAAAGACACTGATGAATTCCCAACTATAACTATTATGAATGTAAAAGTTATTTGCCAATTATTTTAATTTTTTAATCTGAACTATATAAAGCAACATGAAAATAATAAAAATTATTATCTCAAATTTTTAAAAGTGTATGTCAATTAACTAGACATACAAACAGGCTAATTTATATTTCACTTCAATTTACTCAATGAAAAGGATTCAACTAGGAAAAACAACTTAAAAGATACTCATGTCTGTTATTTCAAATGGAATTCAAGGTGACAAAAACTACATGCACATGTTGAAACCATAAAGGATAATTTTTCAGGGCTAACGAATCCACAAAAGTTCTTACAAGCACAAATAATTGATAATTGCGTGAATACATGGAAGCATCTGTTTACTTCTCCATTCTTTTAAAACACATTATAAGTTTTATTCTCACTTTTAAAGACTTCTAGGTCTCCAATATGAGGTTTAAGAGGTAATAGTGAACAACAGAGGGATAGCTCTATTTGTTGTCAGGAAAATGGGCTCAAATTTTGCATTCAACATATCTGTAAACAGTGAGACCCTGGGCATTTCACTTAAACTCTCAGTGTCTCAAAAACCTTTCTAAAACCATAATTGTCAGTAGAGTTACTTAATGACATTGATAAGAGGGGCTCACTTAAAAAGATTTAAAAAAAAAAAAGGTCTGGGCCCTCTCACTTATGGGTACTGCACAAAATCCTTAAGTACACACCTTTTTGTTAGTCTATGAAATAGCAGACCATCTAGTAAAAGTAATCTTACAATCCTGAATACCTTATCTTAGTAATAACATGTTTTATTGTTTCATTCAACTCAATAAGCATTTACTGATATTTAAAGATGATTGTTATTGACCAACCCTGAATAGGATATGCCCTATAAATTGCTGGTTTATTTATTTTTAGGAGTAGGAGTAGACTGCTCTAAGTCATGCCCCTTTCTCCAAACCTTACCCATCCATCTGATCTCCACTATAAAGTAAAGATAAAGTTCTTCTTCCTTGATGTTCTTGACTAAAGTCCCTCCCTTCTCCTTTGAACTCGCAGCAGCATTTATAACTTGCACCACATACTTTATCACTTAAATATAAGTGGTTAATTTAATCTCCTTATTTATACTGTAAGGTTCTTGTAAGGCAATGCTGAGCTCAATAAATGTCTGCTGAATAAGACCATAAGTTCTATGAATATCTTTTGACTGGCCAAAGACATATCCTTCCCCCCTCCCCCTCCAAGATAGTTATTGGAAGCATAGTTTTTGGATAAAACATTTCTTCAATTTCAAGCTAAAATAGTTTGAAAGAAAATTAATCTCAAGTTCATTGTTAGGCTCATTTGGTCAGTAGCACAACTGGAATACTGAACAAATTTGACTGATACATAAACAAACTAATATATATTTAGGTTCAGTTCAATTCCCTCTAGAAATAGGTTATTGCTTAGTAGATTAATTACTCATTGCTGAACAACATTTATAGATATATGCAAATAAAATAAAGGGAAGGCCTGGCATATAGAAATGACATGTTCCCCATACATACTCTTGAATGCTCATTCAAATTGTGAAAACTTATTTCTAATGTTCAAAGAGTCAATTTTATCACAGCTCTGCTCTAAAAGTCCCTTGCTAAGGAGTGAGAGGGTCAATGATTAGGTACAGAAGTTCAGTCAGTGTTCCCAGTCCTTACCAAGTTAGTGTTGACATCTGCAAGGAACAAATGTGGCCCCCAAAGCTGAAACAGCTGAAAAGTGAAAGGAGTTGGTTGATTTCCAACTAACTAGCAAGCACATCTGAAACAAAACACTTTGTCCTCACCCAATGATCAGTGTGGTTAGAAGGAAATAAATAGTACAATGGAAGCCCTACACCATATGCCTACCAGAGCTTGTCATCAACAGCCTGGAGAAATCAGTTGAAAAATGGCCTCCTTCCACCCTAAAAAAAAACCTCTGTAACTACTTAGCACTTCAAATGGGTTCTTTTGCTCTCAGGATAAATGATTTTTGATAGGAGCACAAAACATTTAGAGCAATCATGGGCTGTGCTATGGCATTTTTGAGGCTCCCTTTCCAAGAGACAAAAAATTGGACAGTGTCATTTGAACAGATCCCCTTATAATTTGGCAGCCTGGACTGATTATTATTAACAGGCAGAAAAATAATAGCTTATTTATTCCCACCACCCCACTTTTCAAATAAACAAGGTAATCACACACAATATGTTTGACATGTAGATTTTAATGAAATAGCAGCTTATACTTGCAAATTATTTGCAAATGCACTTTAAAAATACAATCAATAAAAATAAAAATAATCTACTCTAGAGAAAAGCAGAAATAAAATAAACCAACATCTTTTAAAGACAACAAAAAAATCTGGCACAGACTGCATTAGGAACATTGGGGTTTTTTTTTCCTTCTCTCTCTCTTTTTTTTTTAATTAAAAAACTTACCCTGAAGAGATTTCCCCAATCCCTGGCCCAGCTTCCACCCATGTTTCTGGAGTAAGCGGTGTCCAATATTATCCTGACAGACAGAACAGAAAGACAAACCAAAAATATTCCAATAATATATTCTTCCCCTCCTACCAACATTTAAACACGTGATGAGCAAAAGATAACTCTACATATAAGCATGCAAAAAACTGCTAACGGGGCAAATATGCCCAATAAAAGGGAAATAATAAATGTCAAAAAACTGCTGGCTAGTATTTTTCCAGGGGAAGAACATATGGGTAAGGGTACTTTCTGATGGTGTGCTGGGCAACTTTTGTGCATAACACTTTCAAAAGGAAAAAAAAAGTGGGAGAAAATAAAAGTTTATCAATAAAAAATGACATTAAAAAGCATAAAATCAAGCTACTTATACAATCATATCCATCACCTAGACAGCACCACTTTAAGATTTTGTAAAAAGAAAATCTACATTGTGTTTAGTCATTTTGTTTGTGTGTCAGGCTTTCATGATACGAAGTAAGTTGTAAGTGCAAGACTGCCCCACCACTAGAAACGAAAACACAATCAGAGCAAAATCCAGGCTAGACTTGATTGGGTTTTATATATATATAATATAAATATATAAACTAGCATGCAGCCAATATTAAACTGAAAAAACAGTGAGGTTAGTAAAACAAGAAAGTAAATTGATTAAACAAAAAAATTAAATAAAATGAGTTCAAGCACAGACTGGGTGATGCATTTCAACATGTAGTCTAACAAAAATGCTAAGATGTTAGAATGAAACAGGCCTAGCAATAAGTTAACAGGAACCATTAGTGCATGTAGGGGAAAAAACAACAAACATAATGTCTCATCTTCCTAATGAGCACAGAAGAAACAGTTTTTCGATATAAAATGGGTTGAAAAGGCATTGGAAACAACAATTAAATGTCAGCTATTGGATGAGGGGTGAAGAGTCATAAAGGTACATAGGAAGAATGGTAGTAGCTTTTTACTTGTTCGCTTGCCAAGTCAGCCGTTGATCTCTATTACCATGCCAGGCTTCAATAAACATTTGCTATAACTAAGTGTGTTTGGATGGTTTTTTAAAAAACTGGTCACTAACCATGTACTTGTTAGGTATGTCACAATAGTTAAATTAATTTGGCAATTATAAGTCTAAAAATGAATTCTATAATTTCCAAATCTAAATTCCTAAAGTCAATACATGCCCACAGATCTATGAACTAAATATCTTAGAACCACCTGGCTTCTGACCTTCTATTTGTAGTGTGAAATAACATACACCTTGGCACCACAGAGGAGAGAACTACAGCCTCTGCTATTCTTTCTTCAAAGGTAAGTGAGAATAATCTGCTGACAGCAACATTTAAAAAACAAAACAAAATTCTGCTAAAAAAAAAAATTCCTACTGGAAACAGAAGTTCCAAAATGAAATAAAAAATATTTGTAAACTTACAAAAAGCCAGCAATCCTTAAAAATAAAACCCTAGAATTTTTTTTAAAAGAAATTGGGAAAGTTAGATCTTACATCATTTGGACTCATACATATGAATCTTAATATATTCTGTCAGTTTTCATTAATGATGGATTGATCCCACTCTGATCAACAAAGAAGGCACAGCACCTAGCTAGAACAGATTTCTTCCAAGTAAAGTTAGGTGCCTGATAAACAGTAACAATTTCAAGGCTTGAATAGGAAGGGTTATCAGTAGGGAAAGAAAGGAACATAAACACTAATTTTCCCATGTGAAGCTCCAAGGCATAATAAAACATTTTATTTGTTTTCAATATAGACAAACTTACCTCATATAACCCTAGTTTTACATTACAGTTTCTATAACTGCAGGGTTCTGATGTACTTGTGTACTACAGGTGATTGTGGGCTTCGAGGACTAGATTAAGCGACTGCTAAATCTTTAACATACTATGTTGCTACTTTACCTAATAGGGATTTGGGGACTTAATCAATGCTGACAAAAATTGCTGGTTTTTTAAAAAAGAGAAAATGATAATCTTTTGCTAAGTGGAGATGAGACATTATGCTGACTGTATTGTATTATGAATGCACTAAAATAAACAGACAGATGAAGCAGTATGCTATTTCCAAAAGCAGTGCAAGTGGAGTGAAAGCATTTCCATACGAACCTGGCTTTAAAAACTGGGCTGTCAAAAGAACAGTTAAATGTAACACAAAGTAAGAAACTGTCCAATCACTAATGGTCTTTTTTTTTGTCTTGTTTTCAATTCACTGCTTGCAAGTAATGTATTTATTAAAGAAGAGTGAAAGCATAAAGTAAATTCACGAGTCAAGACCAGCTGAGAGATTCAAGAGCAGCGTGTTGTGACTGACACAGTGAAGGGAATAACAAATGTTAAAAGGGAGAAGAGTAGGGAAAAGAAAATTTTAGGAAGGTTATACACATTAGCACCAACTTTTACAAACCACTCAAGAGGATGGCTATGACCTCTTAGAAAAAGGTTTAAGTTTTAGCTATAAGGATCTCTGTTATAACACATAGTTTCATTTGTTTCCTGAAATAAAATTTTAGATAAAGGAATTTTGGGATAGACTTAAGTAAATAGAAACCATTTTTCCAGTTCTGAAAAGGCAATGAAACTATTGGGAGCAAAAATGTCAATATGTACCAACATTTAGTTAGCATTTCCTTCTGAATGCAGCAAAGGTAATGGCAATGATGGCAGAATACGTTGCTTCTCTCCTAGCACTTTCTGTGGAAATTTCCCTAATTGTGTCTAGAGCAAATGAGAAACAATAGTCACTCATCCTTTTACCCCAGAACATTACCTGTTTCTTGCTGGGGAAGATCAGGGTTAGAAATGAATTGACAAGAGAGTCAATATTCAATACCGGGCTCTTTTCTTCCAGGAGAAGCAATCATGTATTGTTAGAGCTTCCAGGGCTAGCAGGTAAAATGATGGAGCCAAACAAATTATTTTATCATGAAATGCTCTTGACCATCTGTCTCAAGTATTCATTAAAGTCATTATGTTTATGATACAGCAAGCAACACTCTCCCCAACACCTGCTCCTCCAAAATATTTACTAATCCACTCACTTTGTTTTTCTCCAGCTATTTTCCAAGAATATATTTAATAATATAAGTTCCTTGAAGAAAGGGGTTGTCTCCCTTTTGTATTTGTATTCCAGTGCACAGCATAATGCTTGAACAAAGTTTAAGCTTAATAAATGTTTATCGAATTGAACTGCATCACTTGGAAATTTTTTATGGTTCCCATAGACAATAGAAAAGAGCAGCATTGGAAATGGATAATATCTCTTGCTATTCAGAAGGATTAGAAATCCTTTCTCAAAATTGCTTATAAAAGTGCATACATTCAGGTTCAATTATAAACTTATAAAAGTCTAGCATTTATATTGGGCACAATTTTCTCTTCCACCACAGATTAGGTTGTGATCAGTGAAGAGAAAGAAGTGTTGGGCTGCTGCTAAGTATATCTGAGGGATTAATCCGCAAGTATTTGTTAAGTGCCTACTATATCTAAGCACTGAGCTAGAGCTGAGAATATAAGAAAAAATATGTAACAAATTCAACTCACAGGAGCTTTATAGTCTAATGGGAGCCTATTTGCAAAGAAATATTCCTTGTGAACCAGTGAAAAATAAGACAATCCAGGCATGCATGCTTTCCCAAGGATACTCTGCAAAATGTCAGTCTTTCAGAGGATCCATTGGAGTAGATCAGTTTCCACATTTTAGTTGTGTGTTACTATCTATATCTATGATTCTCAAGTTGGCAAACCTTGTTCAATGTCACATCAGGAGACATGAACCATGAAATACATCTAGCTCTGGCTAGTACAGGATAAGAATCCAAACTCATTTCATAAAGGGTCACATTTCAGTAGGTCCCTTCTTTTTGCATTTCTGAACCATTGCATATCTGCAATATTTTTTAAACTTATTCTCTCCTTATTTCATGCCTTTTTATATGGAGAGGGGAGAAGGAGACAGTGTTATGGAGAGCAGGTAGCAGAGTGTGTTTTTAAACAGAAATAAGATGATTTAGGTGGGAAAATCCTTGAGATCATGAAGCATGTACTTACAGTTTTAAAAAACCAGTATGAAAAAAATAGTTAATACCAGAAATAAAAATAATGCATTGCCAATCCTTTGAACCATTCCTCAATAGTTTTGTTAGTGAATTATATCCTAAGCAGTGAATTCCTTGGGCTTTATTCTGCTCCATGAAACTGTATTTGACCATCAATCTGTGCAATAGGAACTTTGGAGAAATGCTAAGATATGGATCAAAATTTATGTCAGGCTGATTCTAAGTTTCTATGACTAGATACAAAATAAATTTCAAGCAAAGTCAAATGTGTTTTAGGCAAACAACTAGCTAAAATTAGTTCCATATTAATTTCTATTTTAGTTGCCAGTCACATTAATGTTATATTTTTACTTCATTTTTTTTTTAATGGCAAACCTCTTGAGTGGATTGTAAGCTTTGCTGACTGTGTATTGAGAAATCCATAAGCAAGGACTGGATGCTACTGGGTGAACCCATGCAAACAACAGGTTGTAAAAGATTCCCAAAACAAAATCTATAGCTCACTACAGATGACACAATGAAGACTAGAGAGAAAAGCCAAATAGTAATGCTACACCATTCAGCTCCAAGAAGCACATTATTTATAGTGCAATCCACATATGGCCACTGCTAAATGTCAACTCAGTAGTCTTACAGAGTTACAATTTGGAACTAATGGAGTCCACAGATCCAGAAAGATATGCAAAGTGACAAAAATTAAACTTTAAAGTTTAAAGTGACAAAAATGCAACTGAATGTAGTTCCTTTAACTCTAGTTGGATAGAGTCATTTCCCCCAACAAGCAGCAACTAGGATCTAAAAATTTCATGGATTTTTCAAAACCTGCTCAGTCAACCTGACTGCTCTGGGGAAAGGATTTTAACAGCTAAATGTAGCCAAGTACAAACTAATGGATGAAATGCAATTTAACTTGTACAGTATAATGACAGTTTAGTTTAACTCTCTGCTGCAGGCAGCACAGCTTAAGAACTAAGCATTCATTCCTCACTCTTTGACCTCATTTAAGAATTGAGAAAATTTTCTTAAGGAAATCAATCCAATTGATTCAAAGGTACTGTGGAATTCAAAAATTCATATGCTATAGATCAAACGAATACTTTTTTCTTTGCATATCAACTTTAGATATGTGGAGTCCAGGGAACAACAATGGCTGTTTTTTTTTTTTAATCAAGATTCCAAAAGTTGTTTTTTTAGTTAACTGGTATATAAAAAGACCATATTTTGGAATTTTATTTTGATTCCTTCAACTCATGAGGGATAATAGTTATTTGTTGAACAATCTTAATTATTTTCTAAAGACTTATTCTAGAAATGTCATCTGGAACCTTACTAAAGATATTTACTTAATTGAAACAGATATGTTTGGGACACCCTTAATCAAATATTGTCAAATAATTCAGAGTAGCCTATTTTTTTATATTTTCTTACACTAAAAGAAATAGAAAGATCTAACATTTCAATGACTGAATAAGGCTTTAGAAGCTATCCAAAGGTATACTGCATTATTGTACCTCAGAATTTTTATTCCCAACCTGGGGTAACTTGCTTCATATCCACTCTTAAAAAAACAAAAAGACCTTCATTCTACACTCACAAACACATACTCAGCATAAACTGTACAATCTTCCATGGATACCAGAAGCTCCAAATATTTTAAGGAAAAAGAAGTTTCATTCACTAGACTTTTAGGACTTTGTGTAAAGATCTGTAGACTCCCAAACCTGCATACTTCCAGCCACCTTTGAGTTGCATGCTGTAGCAAAACAGTCAGCACCTCTCAATAGATATTGCTGCAGAGACAGATCTGAATTCAGCAGATAAACTCTTGTGTACACCACCATTTCTCCCTAGGAATTCCAAAACCCCACAATGGCTATGTTTATTAATGCTATCAGTGAGCATTTGGAATTCATGAATGTCAATATTTCTTTGCGGTAATAAAAACATGGTACCTTTTGATTGGACAGATAATTCTATTTCTAAATAAAGCATACTATTCTACTCTGGTCCTTAAGATAATAGAAATGCAATGCATTGTCCTTTGACAGTGTTCTTCTCCTCATGATATGAGATACAATTCATTTCCTGAATTCTAAAGTACTTTTAAAAACAAACTGGCCTCCCTATAGAGAAATGATGATTGATGAATTATCAGCCATACCTGCCATAAGACAAGTAAGTTCCAATTAAATATTCAAAAGCTCTAAAAGTTGGATCCTAAAAGAAGCCTTTACAAATTTAAATTATTTGATATAATCCCTTTAAAAAATCTTGGTATAATGATTGCTCAGGGTTCTAAATCCAGTTTTCTGCTGTTGCCAAAGCAAGAGCATCCTCAATAAATTAAAACCTTATTTTAAAGTATTAACCAACTGTGCAATACCAATATGAGCAGGCTTCTCACATCTCACTATCTTTTAAATTTTTACCAGTTAACATTTATATATTCAAAACATACATCAAATGAGGGGATGGAGAGTTCCTTCTTCTAAATGTAAGATACTGATGTAACCACAGGTAATATTTGAAAAAATTTGGTGATAATTCCCAGGGTGGTATAGAACAAGACATTAATGCTAGTTTTTTCTTGGGAAATTTACAGAGAAGAGTGGGTTTGGCATTTCAGCTAAGAGACTTTAAAACATAAGTCTATGTTGTTCAGCATTATCAGGTGTGAATTCTCCCTCTGCAGCATTATCACATGCGTCATCAATTACTGCCATGCCTAAAACTAGCGTCATGCCAGCACATTAAGACAGAAGGTACTATATGCAGTGTTCACTGGACCAGAAGAACAGAAATAAGAAAGGGAAGTGGGGAGAAAAGAAACCCTAGAGAAGAAATTAAAAAAAAAAAAAGGCAGACCGTGCAATACAAACCAGATCATGGCTGCTTAGCTAATATGGGCCAACTGCTGTGGAAGAAAAATGTCGAACACCCCAAGTTGTGTAAATTTCTGTAAACATCTAAACACACACACAAACATACACAACACCAACCCTATGTAGGAATATAAATGCATGTTGATCCTTTGCTAATGTTGCAGTTTTGAAAAATAAAAGCTAAAGACACTATATTTGTGATTGATGTATATATACATATATATGACTAATTTAATTTTCTTTTTAAATTTTCATCCATGTCCTTTAAAAAACAATTCAGGACTGACTAGAATGTCAAGACACTGTCATTCCCCATTAAAGGTTTTATTATATGTAATCCATCACTGAGCATGAAGCTAAACCCGTTTATTACCAATATTCAGTGCTAACACTACCACAGGTTTATACATTCTTCTAAACTTTATGCCACTGGAAGGCAACAAATGGGCTTCAAACAAAAAGTTTCAAAATTTCAAAAGATTTTTTTTTTAACTGGGAAAACAACCTCACCTATTTCACAAGTTGGAATCACTATCTGTGTATAACGAAGCAAGGAAGGGTGAGAACAAAATACAAAACAAAAATACTGAGTTATTCTGTTCTTAAATAAATGCTTCTGTTAATCTAGCAAATACAAATTTACCATTCCTTACTGTTTTCAATGGAAACGTTGGTCATTCTGGTACAAGGTAATTTGACTAAGTATTCCCATTCCCACACCCCCTCAGTTGAAAAGGATCAAAATACATTTTACTCCTTAAATTTACGGGGGGGGGGGGGGGGAGCTTAAATATCGCTACCTTTATTGATATGGGCCAAAATTATACATTTCCATTTTTAAAAATTTAATTTGTCTTTAAGTTCCTAAATTATGAACTAAAATAAATATTAGACTACACCCCCAACCCAACTAGATTAAGGTACAAACTAGAAAATAGCAACTCTACACTGCTACAAATTCATCATTAACAAATTTAACTGCATTCACATCAAGTATCATTCGAACGCTATCTAGCTTGTTGGTGGCCCAAAAATAAATAAACATTGAACATCTTACCGATTCTATAGGTTTGTCTAGTGATGCTTGTTCAATCTCCAAGTGTCCTTCTTCATACTGATCAAAGTGATTACCCTGCAAGAAAATTACTACAGTTATTCTTTAAAAGTTAAATAATTTTTGAAATGATTTTCCACTCCAATTAAGTCATTTTAGCTTGATTTTTCTTTTCAAGATATAGACATCTAAAAACGAACTACATAAGTTAGTTTTTGAATAAAAAATTTTCCCAATGGTTAACCATTCATAGCCCAACCCTCTGCATTTCCTTCTTTCTAAAAAACTCTTACTTTCTATCCTAAGTAACACTCTAAAGCAGAAACGAAGGTTTAGGAGGGAATTTGCCCACACAGCTAAGAAGTGTCTGTGGTCAACTTGAACTCAGGTCCTTCTAACTCCAAGCCTGGCACTTTATCCGTTGTGTTACCTAGTTGCCCCCTTCCCCAATTTCATTTCCTGGGGAATTTTTTTATACTTAGAATAAGTTATTTATTGGTAATATGAGGGAAATGATGCAGGCTACTCTGACCCTCAACCCTCAAAATATGCTTCATAAAACATCAGCTTTTTTAAAGAATGCCAAACTATACAGTAATTTTGAAATAAAGGGAATCTTTTATTTTACTTTAAAATGTTTTATCAACATCTTTTAATTTTATTTCACCTATATTCATCAACATATCACCCACCCTTAAAAGACATTATTTTATTTTTGTTTTAATATTTTTCCTTGTTTAAATGATTCATTTTCTTTCCCTCCCTCCTCACAGAGCCTACAAACTATTGTACAAATGTTATCAATTGATACCTATTTCCATATTATTCATTTTTGCTATAGTGACTTTTAAAAGTCTAAACCCCAAATTACGTGTCTATATATACATGTGATAAGCATTGTCATGTTTTGCTTATGCATTTCTACTACCATAATTTTCTCTCAATGTGGTTAGCATTCTTTCCCATAAGTCTTTCAGGAGTAAAAGACATTCTTTTAAGCAAAGAATAGAAAGAATTTTAAAAGCAATTCAGCAAAACTAACCAACATTATCCAGAAAGTCTGACATTATATGAAGTGTTCCATATCCATAGTCTCCCATCTTAAGACTCTCCTCCTCCACCCAAGGTGATGAAGTTCCCTCTCACATTTCTTCTTTGGATGTGCTTTATTTTTTTAATACATGATGCTAAGAACTTATCACTAAAAGTATGTGACCTGAAGGTGTTAAAATATTCAAGGAAAACAAAATTTTGGCTACTGAATCATATATAAAAGAGTAAATATTTTCCCTACTGCTTCAGAGAATAAGTAAGTATACTTCTCCAGAGTAACAAGTAAGTCACTCTAAGTTTCAAGAGAAAAAAACCAATCACTTTGAGATAGTTTATCCAAATCCAGCCATCTTGAGAGACCAGCAAAGATTGTAGAATAGAAGTATGCCACAGCTCTCCCCACAACTACGGAAAATTGCAGTCAATTTTCCAACCACATCAGCATAAGGGGCAGATAGGATTGAAGATTCATGAGGCAGATCTAGCCAGAAAGGTACCAAGAATCCTTTCTGTACCAGGACTGAATGGGTGTATGTACAAGGGCAGATCCAGCAAGGATCAGTCTTATATCTGACACAAGAAGAATGAATTAGAGCTAAATAGCAGTTCTGTCCCTCACTTGAACTCATAAACTGGATTCTCAGATTCTGTACAGGCTGAGGAGTAATCTACAATGGATCTCAGAAGTTCCAAGCCCTGTCTTGGTCAGGCAACTGAGTATCCATGGTAGGGGGTCCAGACTAAAGGAGAAGACTGAAATTCTGTTATTCCAAACTTGTAGAGCTTTCCTGGTTGGAAGGAGGCTAAAACCAACAGAAATCTATTCGCGTTTGAACCAGAAGCAAGACTAGAGTTGTGTCACCCAGATTCAAATAGACTGAGAAGTTTGCAAGCTGAACATCTAGAACATACCACTTTGGCACAATGAAAGCAGATTCTTGGCCTGAGCTGCTCCTGAGATCCTTGAAGTACACAATATCCAGAGAAAGTAGCAGGAAAGAATACAAATCAAACTAGCCTTGGATGTAACCCTCCTTAAAATCATATAGAGGTTGGCTCTTACACAAAGTTCCAATTCAGTAAGTTAAGAATGAAAGAATGAATATTTTTAAAACAATCCTGCCACCAGAAAGAGCTTTTATGGTGACAAAGATTCCCCAGGACACAAACTCAGAGGAAAATTATTCTAAAACAACTCCCAAAAAGCCCAAAGGAAACACAATTTGGTCATTAGATCAACTAGAATTCCTGGAAAATAGCAAGAATTTTAAAATAAGAACCCTAGAGGGAAAAATTTGAAAAATAAATGAAGAATTTTGGAGGGAAGACTTAAAGACAATTAATAGCTTAGAAGAGGTGGAAAACCTTACCTAAGAAACAGATTTCATAAGAATTATAATAGAATAAATTATTTCATTTTACAAGAAGAAATATGACCTGGAAAATAGATCAAAGAGAGATGATTTAAGAATCTTTAGACTAAATACACATATAACCCAGATTGAATTGCTTGCCAGCTCCAGGAGGGGGGAGGGGAAAAAAAGGAGGGAGACCATTTGGATTATATAACTTCAGAAAACCTGTGGAAATTTACTATTAAAATAAAATAACACCCTCCCCCACCAAGAATCTTTATTAGACTACCATAAAACTGTGTCCCCCTCCAAAAAGAACATGGGCATCATATTGAAAATTATAGTCAAAATCCAGAGCTTCTAGGTCAAAGAAAAAAACACTATAAGTTAAGGTCCTGATGCCTTGGTTCCTTGTCATTCTGTTTTATGCCCAGCCACTCTCACTTTCTTGACTGCTCTTTGAGAGCCTCTGAATGTTGCTTTAAGAAGTAGATGGTCCCTTACAAATCATGTTATATTTTTTCTTTTTTAACTTTTTAAAATATTTTCTTTATTTTATTTTAATAACAAATTTCCACATAAAAGCATGTTAACTAATTTCAACTGGACCCCCAAGTATTCCCTTTATTCTTCCTATGTTGACACACTAGCATAAACTCTGAAATAGCTGTTCCAAATCATCCCCTTTCTCAGCAATAACCTTTCCATTTAATTTACTAAGAAAATTCAGGCCATCTCCCTTTCTCTACACCTTTACCTACTTTTTCCTCTTTTGCTCAAGCTGTTAAAAGATGTCCTTGGGGGGCAGCTGGGTAGCTCAGTGGATTGAGAACCAGGCCTAGAGATGGGAGGTCCTAGGTTCAAATTTGGCCTCAGACACTTCCCAGCTGTGTGACCCTGGGCAAGTCACTTGACCCCCATTGCCTAGCCCTTGCCTTCTGCCTTGGAGCCAATACACAGTATTGACTCCAAAATGGAAGGTAAGGGTTTAAAAAAAAAAAAGATGTCCTTGACAAGTCTAATCCTTCTTACTTATTCTTGCCCATAGCCTGAACCCCATATAAGCTTGCCCCAATCCCTATCATTCTTTGATCTTCAATCTCTCCTTAACTACTGGGTCCTTTCCCTCCACCTAAAAACATACCCAAATCCCTATCTTTGAAAAAACAACAACTTTTGATTATGAAATATCTTTATGCCATTGGTCTACATTCTTTACTTTCTTTCACTACCAAATTCCTTCTCCCTCTCCAAAGTTGCTAATCCTTACCACCTCTAATTCCTTACCAACAAGTTGGAAACTTAATATGTAACCATAGCAGACAATTCAACCAACCCTCACAACTTCACTGAAACTATGAAAAGTTAGCAATGGGCTCTTAACCAATAAATAAAAGTCTTTTTTTACCCCTCATTTTCCAGTTCTGAAACTGGACCATTCTTCTAATTATTTAGTCTCCTTATTGATGTCCCTGCTTTGAGTCCCTCTAGTCCTCCCATTATTTATATTTTAGTGGTTCTATGATCCCATCAGTGTATGGTTATAATCCCTCCTTTAAAGTATATATCACAACTTTAATCTAAGCCTTCTAACCCATGTAATTTTTACCTACATTGTTCTATAAATTGTCCACTGAGATTCCACCTTAATTTGTTGGATGGGTTTCTAGATCTTTTTGTTTTATGATACCAGCCTACAGAAGTCTATAATAATCTTCCTAATGCCCAAGACTGATCATAGCACCGTTTACTCAAAAATTTAAGCACCTTACTATTCTTCCATGACAAAATAAAGAGGTTCCACAGTCTGGAGTTTATTTAAGACTGAATTTCTTCCATGACCTTTTGATCCTCCTTTTACATTTAGTCTATTCTATTTTTCATGGCACTCTTTTCTTCATTAGATTTTTTTTTTTGCCTTTTTTCTGGTAGGTCAAATCTGTTTTTTTGTTTTTTTTTTAAGAAACTCTTTTCTTCATTGGATTTTTGTGCCTTTTTCCAGTTGACTAATTTTACTTTTTAAGTTATTTTCTTTTTGCATTACTTTCATCTCTTTCCCCCATTCTTTCAACCTATTTGATTTTTTAAAATTCCTTTTTAAGTTCTTCTAGAGAAGACCAATTCCCCTCACCCTGCCCTTTTTTTTTTTAAGTTTTACATGTGGTTGCTTGAGTCTCACCATCTCCTGTTGGTTATGTATTTTGCTAATTGTTTCCATAGAAATTTTCAAGTGTTAAATGTTTCTCTTGCTGTTTGCTCATTTTCCCAGCCTTTTTTTTTTGCCTGTTTGCTGGGAATTCTAAAAGCTGCTTGCTGAATTGGTCTCCTCTGCTGCTAGCTTGCTGGGTTTGGCAGCATGAGCTATATTGCCCAGGAGTTAAGTGTTTGTACTGAAGCAGGGCAGGCTTGGAAGGGTCCAGTGCTATGGACTTCCAACACTCACTGAGGGCTGGTGCCAGGACCTGGGACTTCAAGGAGTGGGTTTGAGGTGCTCTTTTGATGATGTAGCCAGCATCTGGGGATCCCAAAGTCAGCCTATGCCCAAACGCAGAACCTAACTAGCACAATAGGGGAGAGGGAGTGGTCAGTCAGCCCTCCTCTGTGTGCAGTTTTGCTTCTGGTCCCCCATTATGTCATAAAAATCAATACTCTCTACCTACCTTTCAAATTGTATTTAGCAGGAGAGCTCCCTCACACCTTCTTGCTGTTCATTTTTGAGTCCTGTTGTTTTGAGACAGTTTTTAAAGATTGGTTCAGAAGGACTGTCTGAAATTTATTTAGTGTATTCTTCCCTCAACCCTATACTCTACCTCTACCCCAATTTGGCTCCAACCTTTTCAGCCTTATTTTACAACACTACTCCTCCCTCTGTGTACTCTATATAGCCAATCTGAATGACAATCTGTTCCACCTCACAGGTCTCTGAATTCCTATAACTGTCCATATTTGGAATGCATTTCCACCCACCTCCTGCTTTTTGAAAACTTGTATCTTTTTTTTCAACACTCAGCTCAGGAGTCATCTTCTCTGTGAAGTCTGAATTGATTACATTCCATTCTCATTTATTTGTGTCCTTCATTGACTTACCTTTTAAACAATTGTTTGTAGACATGAATTACAGTACATACCTTTGGGTCCTTCCCTCCCCACAAAAAACAGTGACTAAAATATCTATATTCTTTTACCCAGAAGTCACATTGCTTCAATTATGTCCAAGGATTTAAATGATAGAAAGTTTCCATGTATATCATAATATACCTAGCAACATTTTTTTGATTAAAAAGAATCAACAAAGTAGATGTCCATCAAATGGAAGAGGGCTAAACAACATGTACACATGAATGTAATAGAATATTACTGCATGCAAGATTGGTTGGTACTCAAAGAGGACCAAAATGACATCACTCTGTCAGGGTCAATGTACAGTGCATCTGACCGTGTCTGATCAGATCGCTATGAGTTCAGAAGGCTCTAACACAAGTTGGGCACAAATACCCCAAAAGAGTATTTGGGATGGAGATTTTAACATTTAATTTAAACATTTCACTTTCTCTTGAGCTGCTTCAATTCTGCTTTGCTCAGAGCACAGTGCATTTCTTTGATCTTGGCATGCCAAAGGATGGTCTTGTGCTAGTGTCTCCCATGTCTCACAATCAATGCTAAAGTTATTCAGAGAGACCTTGAGAGTGTACTTGCATCACTTTTTCTGACATCTAGGTAAGTGCCTTATGTGAGTTCTCCATAAGTCTTTTAGGCAAATGTATGACATTTGGCATTTGAACAAACTATGTGGCCAGCCCACTGGAGTTGTGCTCTCTACAGTAGGGTCTGAATGCTTGGCAGTTAAGCTTAAGAAGGGACTTCAGTGTATATCAACTTGTCAAGTGATCAGAATCTTCTTAAAATAATTCAAACAGATGCAATCCAGTTTCCTGGCACAGCATTGGTAGACTATCTAGGTTTCAAAGAAATATAACAATGAGGTCAGCACAATGGGTCTAAAGACCTTCAGTTTGGTAGGCAGTCTAATACATCTTCTCTCCCACATGTTCTTTCACTCTCTCAAACATTGAGCTATATCTGGTTATGTGTTCATCATCTATGTTGACATACCCAGAAAGTACAATACCAAGAGAATAAACTTATCCATAGCATTCAAAATTTCTCCACTTGCTGGTTCCATGTATGACTGATGTGGTATTGATTAACGGAGAACCTCCTTTTCCTTGGTGTTGTCAGGCCAATATTAGCACAAGTGGCAAAGAAATGATTCATATTCTCTTGTATGTCAGGCTCTGAGGGTGCATTGAGTGCACGATCATTTGCGAACTAAAAGTCATACACCAACTGTCCCTCCCCTTTTAGTCTTGGCTTTTAGCCTTTTCAAGTTAAATAATTTACCATCGGCATGTTAGCTGACCTTCATGTCATTTTTATCACCATTTTCACTGAGGCTGTCCAACAGCAACACTGAAAACATCATACTAAAAAGCATGGGAGCAGGCACACAGTCCTGTGTCAACTCTTTTGGTGACTGGGAATGCATAAAAGCATTATTTATTATCCAGAACCTATGCAAGCTTGCTGGCATGTAATTTCATATAATATTGTTGAATTTCTCCAGGTAGCCAAATTTTGCCATTATCTCCAATAAGCCCTTATGACTTACAGTATTAAAAGCCTTAGTCAGATAGACAGGAAAGAAGAGCCATAGCAAACTAACTATGGTAAAAAGAGGAACTCTCTTGAGAATGTGGTTCAACTACTGGCTGAGATCTATAACTGGGAGTTTGCATAAATCTACTCTCAGTACTAATCCTTTAAAATATTTTAATGCATGATTTAATAGAAAAGGCCTTGATGTTTCTATATTTTAATATACACAAGAAGAGATTAGGTTTATTCTTAAATTTCAATTCAATTGCACTTCCCTCCACAAATCTTTCCTAAACTACCCCATTAGAAATATCTTCCTCCTAAAATACATATTACCTGGTGCCATTTGTTTTGCTGGCACCTAATAATATAAAAATAATTAAAAAGTTAAATCGCTTTTCATGGGTTTGTCTTTTCTAGGAGTCAACAAATCAAAGAGCAGCAATTTAATCAGCAAAAAATACAGAAATGTGCTTTGTATTCTTCTGGTTCATGTGCCTTTGACTTTCATAACCTATAAATACCTTAATGCTATATAGTTTTACAGTTTACAAAGCACTTTCTTTACAAGTTTATAAGTATCATTAACTTCATTTTATAGATGAAGAAACCTACTAAATAAGGTTAATTGACTTATCCAAATTTTTGGCAGAGGTTTCCAGTTGGGTGCTCTCCTTATTCATGGCATCATTTAGTTCAGAGAACAGGACATGATTATTTGGTAGGGGCAGAAATGAGGAGTCCCTTACAAGTTCTTCAGGTTTCTTTGTTATGTGCCTCAGTTTGGCTTAGGACCTATATACTCTCAGAGAGGAGAGGGGAGAGAAACAGTGAGGAGGAGAGAAAATCCCCCCCCCCAATTTTTAAAATTAATTTAGAATATTTTTCCATGGTTACATGATTCATGTTCTTTCCGTCCCCTCTCCCCTCCTCCCTCCTGTAGCCAACATACAGTTCAACTGGCTTTTACAAATGTCATTGATTAAGACCTATTTCCATATTTGCAATAGAGTGATCATTTAGAGTCTACATCCCCAATCATATCCCCATCGAACAGGAGGAGAGAAATTATTAAGAAGAAATCAAGAAGTAGCCTCTGAAACATCTCTGGCATTTACTCCCCATCTTAGTTCAATTCTTAATCACTACTAGCACGAACTAATGAAATAGTTTCTAAATTAATCTCTAATCTACCCTCCACATAGTTGTCAAAATGATTTTCCTAAAGTATTCATCTAACCATCACTCCCCTAACTCAAAAAACTCTAGGTGTAGTGGCTCTTAACCTGGAGGCCATGAACTTAAAAAACAAAAAGCTTCACTATCAGTGTGTTCTGAAATGGTCCATAGGCTTCACTTGGTGTCCATGGTGCTTTAAAAAAAAAAAGGCAAGAGCCCTCACCAAAGAATGATTTCAGAATAATCTGGGGAAATAGCTATGCAATGATACAAAGTGAAATGAGCAAAACTAAGAGAACATTGTATATAATAATAGCAATATTGTAACAATGTGAATGCTGGTCCCAGCAATACAATGATCCAAGATGATTTCAAAAGACTTAGGATGAAAAATACTATTCATCTACAGAGAAAAAGCGAATGGAGTTTGAATGGAGAGGGAGAAATATTTCTTTTTATTTTAGTTTATTCTTAGGTGGTTTTTTGGTCTGTGTTTTCTTTTGTACCATGGGCAATGTGTAAATGTTTTATGTGACTGTACATGTACAATCGACATAAAATTGCCTGTCTTCTTGAGGGAGGGGATAATGAATTTAGAACTCAAAAAATTAAAAAATATGTAAAAAATTGTTTTTACATGCAATTTTTAAAAATATATAATTAAAAACAAATAAACCTTTAGGATCAAATATAAACTCCTTGGTTAGGCATTTAAAGCTCTCCCTAACCCAGACCTAACCAACTATAATGTATTATTCCCTATTCTTAACACTCCACAGTTCAGTCAAATGACTTTCCTGCTATTACTTACACATGACATTCTATCCCCCTTATCTGATTTGGCTTCTCTGGATTATTGATTATACTGAAGATGGGTCCTTACACTCAGAGATACTTAACAATACTTATAAGGATAAAATCCTCATTCAGTTTTGGGTAACTGAATGGTATCAAAAACTTCAAAAACAAAAATAGAATTTTACCATAGTTAAAAATGTCTTGCTTTTAAATTCATCTATCCTTTACTGAATAATATAAATCTAAATGAATTTGTGTGATCTGACTGTTTTTAACCTTTCCTCAGAACTTAGTACAGTTCCTGGCACATAGTAATCATTATAATAAATGTTTGTTAATTGAGTAATAAGGGTGGTTATCAAAGATAAATATTGAGGTCAGGGCAATGCTGGAGAACTTAAACTCAGATTCTTCATTCCCCCCAAAACATACAAAACCATGTACTCCCATTTCTATAACATTAAATGATGATCATATATATTGCTCAATACAAATAAGTTATGGTTTATGACAACAAGACTTAGAAAACATGAAGGGATGGTCAAGAAAAATGTTTACACCAAAAGGAAGCAGCATGGAATGATTTGGAAAAGGGGAACTTATATTTTCATTATTTTAAGATCCTCCATAACAAAAGAAATTGACATTTGTGTTGCTTTTAACAATCCGAAGCTTAACCCAAGAAATGAAGGGCAATTGTTTAACGATTTTCTCCAGAAGATACTGTAAGACACAAGGGGTGTTTTACAAATAGTGAAGTGAAGAATACCCATCTCAGAAGGAAAAAAAAGTTGACGGTCACTAAAAGGGCAATCTTGAGTTGTTGTAAGTAGAGATAAATTACATGAAATTACACAAAAGATGTCAAAGAGATAAATGATAGAAAAAGTATTTTGGTGGTGCCAGGTACTGTGCTACTGTGCTAGACTGAGCTTTTAGAGGATATGGATTATTTTGCCTTCATCTCCTAAATCCTACTAATGTCTTAATTAATTCATTCATTCCCTCTCCCTCTCCCCCCTCCCCCTCTCTCTCCTACTATGTGCCAGGCACTGTGGTAAGTAAAGGGAATATAAATAAAGCCAGGGCGAGCTATCCCCTGCCTCAAAGAATTTATAATCCCAAGAGACAATACACTAAAGGAAACACAGGAAGATAGGGACATGATGTTCAGGGAGTCAAAAGCAAGTAAAATATTAGATGGTAAATGAAATTAAATGGGAAAATTTGAGCTTTCTATAAAGGGAGGCCTTGGAAGGAGTTTGTTGTTCCACTTTCCAGGCCTTCAATCAGAGAAACAATTTAGGGTGCTGAGGTATTTCCTATAAATGATTAATTAATCTCCTAGATTATGAGATTTTTTAGGTATTAAATTAATCCTAAATTCTTGGAAGCATGTTGTAGATGACAACATTAAAATCTAATCTAAACTCCTCTTCTAGACCTAGGATCACTACTAATGGATATGCTATTGAGGATTTATAGGAAAACAGACAAGAATCTCAGAATGAAAGGATACAGGTAAAACATTATAAAAAAAAATCATAAAGAGAATAAACAAGACTGCAGAAGGAAATTCATTAGGGGAGTTAGACTGATACTGAATGAAATGAGCAGAACCAGAAAACTATCTGTATGAGAGTCATGATAATACACCAGGAGAACAAAAGAATCATTTTTTCAGAAAACTGATAACATTCCTCATCTGCTAAGAGACAATGGACTAGAGGTCCAGAAGGAGATATACACTGTCAGACACAGTATGTATATGTTTATTTGTTTGACTGACTATATTTATTTCTTACAAAGGAAGGGTTCCTATTGGTGGGAAGAAAGAAGAGAAAGAAAGGGAGAAAGGAAGGAGGGAGAGAGATGGACAAGGCAACTCTGTTATAACCACATTCATACACTTTTAAAACTGGACATAATAGTTCACAGTTTCACAAACAACCCTTTTCTGCTCTTTGTAAATTGAAATATTCAAAGTTTGTTGATGATTAAGTTCAAATAAAAAGAAAAAATTTAAATAAACAATAACAGAAAATGGCTCCAAGGTCTCAAATTTAGAAGTGGAGTTCTTGATAAAAATGGGAAATTTGGAGGAGTGGGTGGGTTGGGAGACAATTCCATTTTTGATGTGTTTAACTTGAGATGCTTATAAGAATCCAAGCAACGTTGAACAGACTGTTAGAAATGCTGGACTGAAACTCAGGAGATAGAAGGTATATATAAATTACCAATTTCGAACTAAATTATGTTCACATCATATCATGGTTTGTCATTGGAAGGTATATTCCCAAGTATTTTATACTGTCTTTCCCTTTAGTTATTTCTTACAACACAACAATGTTCCATCACAGTCCCACACCACAAACTGTTCAGTTATTCCTTAATTGATGGGTATACTCTCAGTTTCTAATTTTTTGCCATAGCAAAAATATCTGTTGTAAATATTCTTATGCCTCCTAAATTTGTTTCTATAGGACAAATCCATCTCTTAATCTACCCTTCTTTTACTCCATGACTTTTCTGTTTCTCCCCTTGTTGGGCAAAATCTATTTCTGTATCCAACTTTGTCTCTGTATTCATCTCTCCTCTGATCAATTCAGATGAAAGGTTGTTCATGTGCTACCAAGCTCCCCTCCACCCCAACACATACATACCTGTTTGTAGAAATTTTTCCAATTATGTAAGAATTTTGCCCATTCTTCCTTCCAACTACCATATTTTTCTCTCTCTTCCTTTCTGTTTTTAAGATCATTAAAACATAACAGAACCACTCCTGGGACCTCTGCCTTATTAGACTCCCTCTATGACCCCTGATAACAGGGCTCTGAGAGGAAATATATATCATCTCCCTATACTTGTTTTTGTTTTGTTGGGTCACGTATGACTCTGTGACTCCATTTCAGATTTCCTTGGCAAAGATACTGGAGTGGTTTGACATTTTCTTTTCCAGCTCATTTTAACAGATGAGAAACTGAGGCAAACAGTGACTTGTCCAAGGTCAGTAAATGTCTGAGGCCAGATCTGAACTCACAAAAATAAGTCTTCCTTACTCTAGGCCAGAGCTCTATCCACTGCCCATTTTAAAATTAATATGGTTCATCCTTATCTTTTACTCATGTTTACCTTTCTATGTTTCTCTCCCTGCTCATTTGCATCTCAAACTTTACAATGCTTCTATATGTTTTTCCAGCAGAAATATTTTATGATCCTCTATTTCATTAAATAGCCCTTTTTCCTCCCTATAGGTTTATGCTCACTTTTGCTGGTTAAGTTGTTCTTGGTAGCAAGCCTAAATTCTTTGCCTTGTGGAATACCATATTCCAAGCTCTCTACTCCTTTATTTCTGGTTGCATGCACTATTCCCCCCTCACCACCCCGCCCCATTTAGAAGCTCTGGATTTTCCATGGAAATCTCATTTTGTGTTTTCTTTCAGGACAGAGCTGGTAGATTCTTTCTATTTCTACAAGATATAAGTAGTTTTCTTTAATTATTTCTAAAATAAGATGTCAAAATCTTTTTTGGTTATGGCTTTCACATAGCACAAAGGCCCTTAGACTGTCACTCTGTTCTGTTTTCCAAGTGAGCTGTTTTTGGTATGAGCTACTTTATGTTTTCTTCTATTTTTTTCAGTCGCTGTACTTTGTTTTAATACTTCTTGTTGTCTCATGGAGTTACTAACTTCTAATTGGTCCATTATAATTTTCAGGGGATGTGTTACTTTGGAAAGGTTTTATTTATTTATTTTCGCCAAGTTCTTAGCTCTCTTTCCAATTCTTTCTTCTACCTTCTGATTTCTCATCTTTTCCATTTTCCCCCATCTAATGTTCTCATTTCATTTGTTAAAAAAATTTTTTTTTTTTGCTACATCTTTCAGAAATTTGAGTTGCACTTAAGACCAAGCTGCTTTTTTCTTTTAGGTTTTACTTGTAGATGCTTTGGGGTCCATTCTTTTCTTCTGAATTTGTGTCTTTACCATCCCTGTCATGTAGTAGGATTCTTTTTGTTTGTTTGTTTACTCATTCTTTCAGCCTACTTCCTAACTGCGAACTTTATGTTAGGGTAGGGCCCTGTGTAATTCCAGTGCAATGTCTGGGCTAAATTTCTGTCTCTTCAATCCTGTTGCTTTCTTGGAGTATTGAGTATTGTGTAATTCTAGCATCTCAAGGATAGTTACAGTCTAGGACCTGCAAACTTTTAATGCTCCCAGAGCAGTCTGAGCTCTGCAAGATCCTGACCTGGGTTTGAGTCTGAACAATATACTTGTGAGTTCTGTCCTTCTTGAACACAAGTACATTTCTGCTATACTCAAGACATTATCAGTCAGCTCTCTGCTGGTTCAGAGTGACAGAACTTCAGGTTCCCCTTTTGCCTGGGATTGCTGTCCTGGTTATTCTGCGTCTTTATATTTGACTCTATTTAAGGTCAGGCCCCTCTGTCCTGGATCTAGGACCTCTTCTTGCCCTTCTTACAGACTCTCCCTGAAACAGAATGCTCCATGCAGCCATTCCTGGCATATCCACAAACCTCTATGTCTCCTTTTTCTAACATAGGCTAGGAAAACCACTTGCTGTGATTTTTTTTCTCCTTGAATTTTCCTCATCAGAATTTTTTCTCAAACATTTCTTAGATCTATGTGGAAGAGATATCCTGAAATATAGTTTTGGTGATTGTTGTTTATAATAATCATTCTACCCTGTAGTTTTTACTGGATGGTCTATGATATGACCCCAAAGAAGAGATAAACAACTGGAAGATAATGGAGTCAAATCCTACACTCCCCTTACCTATAAGCTAACTGAGTTTGTGTCCTACATAAATATACCACCTGTTCCTGCTCTTAGACTCCCATGGACAGGTATAGGATCCTCAGAGTAGTTTTAATCAGGTAGCAGATGCTTGGACGAAATTCCAGTAGAGAGATGGGAATGTGATAAAAAAAAGTTGGATTCCCTTCCTAAATGTCAATTATTATTTAAGTTGATGTACAAAATATTCATATACACTAATCAGAAGTTTTAGCTTTAAAAAGATCAAACCAGAAGAAAGTCCACATGACAATCTTTGTTAAAGACAATGACGGGGAAATTGGGTGGCTCAGTGGATTGAGAATCAGGCCTAGAGATGGGAGGTCCTAGGTTCAAATCTGGCCTCAGACACTTCCCAGCTGTGTAACCGTAGGCAAGTCACTTGACCCCCTTGCCTAGTCCTTACCACTCTTCTGCCTTGGAACTAATACACAGTACAGATTCTAAGACAGAGGGTAAGGGTTTAAAAAAAAAAAGACAATGACAAAAAGTTTGCTCTGTCCCACTTCCTCAGAAAAATAATGCTTCAGCTTATGAAGCTCTAATTAGTCAATTATAATTTGGCTGGCATACAATGGCACTAAAATACCCAAAAAGTTTTGTTTCCTTCTAAGGAAATATATTTAATTTTAATAGGAACTTTCTGAAGATAATGTCTTAAACATTAGTATAAAAGGTAATTTCACTTAACAGAAATCTTTGGTGAAGGGAACAACCTCCTGTGTTTATATAAGGAACACTCTTCTCATCAATCCAGAACATATTTTCTTTTTTTCTCCTCCAAAAATAAGTAGATGCATTCTTAGATATTCTCAGCTGTTGTTTAAACTAACACTAGCTTAAACACAAGACTTTTGATCTCATCATCTCACACGTAGGCTAGATTCTAAAATTGCTATTAAAATAAATTAAGAGACCCTATATAAAAAAAAAAGAAAACATTGAACACTTCTTTACTTGCAAAAGAAAAAATATAAATAACTTATAATCCAATTATTAGAAATATTGTATAACTTTATGACATGTCAATGTGATAAAATACTACTATGCCATCAAAAATTACACACAAAATCAAATACCATGGGATGGAGGGAACACCGTAAGTCATTTAGTCCAACTCCTTTAATTTAGAGATGAGGGAACTGAAACTCAGGAAATTAGATGACTTAGGGTTGTATAATTGAAAATTTGTTACCCTAAAAAAAAAAAAAAAACTACATTTCCCAGGAGCCCACTGGCTTCCTGTCATTACATACTTCCTGTAGATGTGGAAGGTCCCAGCTCTTTACTTCCTGTCCCGAGCTTGGTGGTGGGTAAGGCAGGTGTTTGAACTAGTTAATCAGCTGTGGGCATGTGGTCTTTATTTTGTATCTTCTTTATTCCTTGATTTCTAATGATTATTAATAAATCTCTTAAAATATAACATTTTGATTAGAGATTTAATTTTTACAGGTGACACTGACTATATCAGAGGCAGAATTTGAATCCAACTCCTCTGACTACTATACAACATTGGAAATAAAGTAGAATCAGAATACAAACTAAACAATTAAACTTTAAAAAAAAAAACACTTTAGAGGTATATACATTAACTGATCAATAATTACTTCCATTACATTAAAACAAATTATTTACTTTTAAAAATGCATTTTTGTTTTGAGTTTTATTATTTTGTTTTTATTTGAGACTATGATTAAATGTTTAACCAAAAAAATTTAATATTTTATCCAAAGCAAAATAAAGTTTCTTAAAAATCTTGACCAGTGACCTCAAAGTAGAGCTCTTATTGTGGAAATTTTTGCTGTGGAAGCTCTACCCCTCAATGCAGGAAGAGATAAGCAACTCATCTACAATTTATTGTCACAGTATGGCTTGGGATCCTTGAGAGTTAAATGGCTTGACCATGATCTTCCTGATTCTTTAATGCTATGATCCCTTTCAAAATAGAGTTCAGAATGTAAATAAGCAGAAGGGAAAATTAAAACTTTTTTTTTTCAAAATTTCCTTTTTGGAGAATATTAAAACTATTTCATTACTGTGACTAAAAATTAAAATAAGAAGACAGTAAAACTAACAATTGAGGAAAGATACTAGCATTAAGGAGTATCAGAAAAGATTTCTTGTGAAAGTAAGATTTAGTTGGAGCTTGAAAAAAAAACCAAGAAATATAGAAGAATACCAGGCATGGGAGACAACCAGTGAAAAATGTATAGAGAAGGGAAATGGAGTGTCTTGTCCAAGGAACAGTAAAAAGGCCACTGTCACTGCAGAGGGAGGTGCAAGGTTTAAGATTTTGTGTATAATTTTTGATGGCATAGTAATATTTTACCACATTGATATATCATACAATTAAACAGTATTTCTAATAACTGGAAAGGATGGGGGAAGAGAAAGGTTTATGAAGGGCTTTGGATAAAACAGATTTTATATTTTTTCCTGGAGGTGATAGGAAGCCATTGAAGTTTAGGGAGAGGGGAGAAGGAGACATGATCAGACATATGCTTTAGGAAAATCACTTTGTTATCTGAGAGGATAGGCTAGAAGACTCATGGCTGACAAAACCAACCAACTGTCAATAGACTGCAATAATCCAGGCATCAAGTGATAAGTCCCTTAGCATTAAGAGAGAGAAGAATTTAATTGATGTCACAAAAGGAAAATTACCAAGCCCTGGCAATAGACTGGCTATGAGGGTTGTGAGAGAATGAGGAGGCATGGATAATACCTAGTCTGAGCCTGAGTGAATGAAAGGGCGTGGTGACCTTGATAATAATAAGTAAGTCTGGAAGGGGGAAAGGCTTAGAGGAAAAAATAGTGAATTCAGTTTTGAATAAATTAAATTTAATAAGTTTATAAACATCTAGTTTGATATGTCCAAAATGTAGCAAAGATGTAAGACTAACAGCAGAGTAGATCTGAGAATCATCAGCCTAGAGATGAGAGTTGATATCACCAAGTAAAAAGGTATATAGAGGAATGAAGCCCCAAGGGATACCACCTACCAGGACTGACAGGTGTGACCTGGGCAAAGATCCATAAGAGAGACTTGAGAAGAAGCAGAGAGGTAAGAGAAGTAGGTTACAATATCACAAAAACCTAAAGAAGCAGAAGAGGGAAAGTGTGTCAATATCTGTAGAAAAGTCAGGAAGGATGAAGGCTAACAAATCAGATTTGGCAATTAAGAGATCATTGGTAACTTTGGAGAGAGCAGTTTCAAGTTGAATAATGAGTTTGGATACCATACCGTAGAGAGTTAAGATGAAAAGTACTAATTGTAGATAGTCTTGTCAAGTTTAGCCATAAAAGAAAGTAAATTTATGGGAAGATAGCAAAGATAGCTGGATTGGGGAGTGGAGGTGGTGTGAAGATAGGGGAGAGCTGAACAACTGGTGTCATATACAATCCTATTTTTCATTTCATGTGGAGAACTTCATGTTTGTTGGGGGTTCAAACGCAGAACAAATGCACAAAAAATTAAGTTGTAATTTAAAAAACAGAAGCATCTGAAGACTTCACCATGTATACAGAATCTCATTAATTTAGATTCTGTTCCAGGTATCCTCCAGGATAAGGGCATAGTTTTGGTAAGTATACATTTCCCTTAAGGTTCTCTGCTGTTACATGTTTCATAGTTTTATCTATCACCCAAGGTCTGTTCTTGCTCAATGCAGACAGATGAGGCTGGCCACCCCCAGTGATGATTTGGGGAGAGAGGTGTCAAAATAATGGGCCCCAGTTGTTCTATCTATATGAAGAAGTTGGACTATTATTATCTCTATCTCTAAGGTATCAATCAATACCTTCCAACTCTAAATTCTATTCTGTTTCCATGAAGTAATTTAAGACTTCATTAAAGCAACCCATATCATGGGATAGTATCCTTACTGATAAAAAACACTGACATGATGAAGCATAATAGAAAGCAGAATATGATAAAGGTAGTGTCATTAAGGTTCACATGGGAGAGAGGTGACTTTTGTCTGTTGAGAAATCAGAGGAAGATTCAAAGAAGTAGCACTACAGATGCGTAGAATAGGTAGGATTCTACTTACAGGTGGGTAGTTTTCAATAGGTGGAGGAGATAGTTGGAGAAGTACATTCCAATCATATGGAATCTTATGAGCAAGAGGCAAAAAAAAAAAGGTTGGGGGCATTCAGTAAAAAAAAAAAATCTAATTTGACCAGTGTGACAAAAATTTATTAGCCAAGACACCAAAAAAATAAAGTCTCAACACAAAAAAGAAATGGGTTTATTGAGAGAGAGCCAATCTCACAATAAAGTCAGACTCCGGTCAGCAACTGAAGATCTCAACCATTGTGAGGAGTCTCCTTATATATATATCAAAAACTTGTTGCTAAAAATACAATTTTTTCAGTGATTCCAAGAATCAAGTATAATAAAATAAACCAATAAAGGAGAAGTGAAGTAAAAATCAGATACAACATGGCTGTGTTTGAACAAACATTTCACATAATACAGCATGGGGTGGAGAAGAGTCATACCAGCTATGTGGTTTGCATTTTAAAATGATTATTTTTAGAAAAGTTTAAGATCTACAATCATGAAATAACTGAATTGTAAAAAACTGCTATTACTAATGTAATCATGAGGGGGGTAGGAGATTTCACATTCACATCAGAATATCAAGTATATGAAGAAAAATATTTAAAAGATAGCTTGGAGACCTATTTGAAGCCTCTACAAGCCAGACTTGAACTTTATGGTACATTAGAAGAAAGATTAATTTGGCAGTGCTAGAGAGGAAAACAGAGAGGTGACTAGCAGCAGGGTGATAGATTCAAGATGACTATCATAATAATCCAACCAAAAATTAGTGTATTGACAGAATGGAAAGAAAGGTACAGATTTTGAAAAACTTTAGATTTGGAAGTAAAGGCTTGGGAAAAATCATTTAGTGTTTCTGTAAAGATAATTTTAGCATTGTGACTTAAAATCTAATTTTAATTGGTTGCCAGGGAAAATCCCAAATAATAAAATACCCAAGTCAGCTGGAAATTTATGGTGATTTAATTGATATAGTGGAAAGAAATTAAGAAGAAGGAAAAAGAAAAAGGAGTAGGATTTCTCCCACCTGGCTAGTGCCAGAAGGTAGACCAGAGGCTCTGGAAAGTAAGGAGGAAGGAATCAGCCTGAACTCCAAAAGGGCTCAGCCAAAATGCCTGAACCTGAATCAGCTCAAGGGCAAACTCACCGCCAAACCCAGACAAATAGCTGCCACCATGCCAAGATGTTGGAACGCTTAGCCTGCTGCTAGCCAGTGTTGCCTCTCGGGGGAAAGAGAGAGGAAGTGACATGCCTTATATAGACGGTTTTACGATACTTTCCTGTGTCTCATCTGTACCAATGATAGCTTAGCTTGACTTAGGACAGTCCAGGGGTCTGTCCGCTGTTTCTGATTTGTCATTTGCTAGCACATGTCTGTGTAATGTGGGTGTGCACATTCCTGGGTGCTAGACCAAGCAAGATGGAAAGAATCTAAAAATCACATTTCTTAACTTAAGAGGATGGTCAAGTTGAAAGCTAATATTACCATTAATGGAAAGAGACTTTCAAAAGGATTAGATTGGGGGGCAAAGACAATAAGTTCCTTTTTGGAATTAACTTACCAGACTGACACTCAAGTAAATGACTAGTGTATCTGGCATTTCATACAGCACTCTAAGGTTTACAAAATACTTTATGGCTATCATTTTTATTCAATCCTCATAACACTAGGAAGCAGGTGCTATTTTCCTTCCTTTACTGATAGGGAAACTAAGGTTCAGGGAAAAATTAAGGGGTTTGTTTGCCACTGCTACTGAGTTTCTGAGGCAGTATTAAGGGATCTCTACTGCCACTTAAGTTTCTGAGACAAATCTGAATCCAAGTATTTCAAATTCAAAGTCCAATCCTCTACAGAAAAATACACTCCCTTAAAAGAGTCCAAGGTAATAGAAAATGTGGGATAAAGAGAGAGAAATTGGAACTCTCTTGTTTTTAATGGTAAAAAATGACAAATTTTTTAAAGAGAAAAAATGCAATAGAAGTTCAAGAGATAATATAGGGCTAAAAGAATAGAGTTGGTAATCATTTACATAGGCCTGAAAGTTGAAATCATACTATTAGGTAGGATCATAGAGGTCAAAGCAGGTACAAGAAAATACAGAAAGGGATAAAGAGCCTTTAGGGAACTATTTGGGCTGGAGAAAGAAAAGGAACCAGAAAAACTGCTTAGAGAGGCAATAAGCCAACCATTAAAATACTGTGTCATAGAAGTCAAGTGATAAGAGTATTCCAAAAAATGGCAATAGAGTCCTACAAAGAGATCAAAATGACCTCATTATCCTGAGAAAAAGACCCTTATTTGTGAATTAAGAGGTCACTGATCCACTGAAAAAGTAGTTTCAGAAGAGTATTAAATGGAAATCAAACTGCAAAGGGGTAATAAGGAGGTAGCAAGTACAAACTATTCTCCTAAAAGTTTGGCTGCAAAGAAGATAGTATCTAATCTCTAGAAATGGGTAAACAAATTGTATTACATGATTAAAGCAGAAAATTACTCTAGGCTGTATCACTGAACATGATGAATACAGAGAAGCACTGAAAGCATATATTAACCAATCCAAAATGAAGCAAGCAGAACCAGGAAAACAACATATACAAATGACTATTAACAATATAAAATGAAAAAAAAAAACAACCATAAAACAATTAAAACTGAATGTTGTGAAATTATAAAAAACAAGTCTGGCCTCCCAAAAGGAAAAAAGATAAGAAGTCTTACCTCATTGCTCCCCTCCTTTAGAAAGGAAAGATATGGAACATTTCGTGTCAGATTTAAAAAAATGTGTTCTTTGGTTTTGCTGATATTTTCTCTTATTCTTTCTTTTTTTTAATTCTTTGTTATAAGGGATGGTTTGGGGGAGATGGGAAGAGGAATACAGGGAAATACTCTAGGTAACATAAAAAATAAATTATTTAAAGATAAAATATATTAAAGTTCACAACAAAATTCTTCGCTATACTTTTTTAAAAAAACATTTCATTTTCCCAGTTACACCTAAAAATAATTTTCAACAAGTTTTCAAATTTGTTTTCCAAAATTATAAGATCCAAATGTTACCTCTCTCTCCCTTCCCTCCCAAAGATGGTAAGCAACTTGATATGAATTATACATGTATGATCATGCAAAACCTATTTCCATATTGGGTCATTGTTGTGAGAGAATATTAATATAAAACAAAACCCCAAAATAAAAACAGAAATAAACTAAAGTGAAAAATAGTATTCTTTGATTTTCATTCTGACTCCAACAGTTCTTTCTCTGGAGTTGGATAGCATTCTTTGTCATAAGTCCTTCAGAACTGTCCTGGATCATTATATTGATGAGAATAGCCAAGTCTATTCCTGAGAATATAGTTAATAAGTCTACTCCCTTTCTAAACTTGTCTTCTGTATATTGGGTTTTTTCACATTTTTTAATTTTAAAAATATTTTCCCATGTTTATATATTTCATTTTCTTTCCTCCCCTCTACTCTTCCCCCTCCCAGATCCAATAAGCACTCCCACTGGGTTATACAGATGTTATCACTTATAACTATTTCCATAGGTTTTTTAAAAAAATCTATGTTCTGTTCTTTTTTTCCTCCATCTCTTATCACTATTCACTACACCCTCCCCAAAACTTCCTCCAAGTTCTAACTTTTCATTAGCATTTTAGCGGAGCAATTAAAGTAAATTTTTTAAACCTTAATGAGGACTGCTTTTAAAAATAGAGAAATTTGTCTTTTATATGACCCCCAAGAAAGAGATTCATTTAGCTTCTTCATATTCAGAAAACTAAAATATCTCTGATAATTATCTTTCTAAAACATTGATGAGAATAGTTACCAAACAGTGTGGAAAAAAAGAGAATTATCTCATGCAGATATAGCAAGAATTAAAACTTTTGATTCAAAAGCATAAAAATTTCAGAAACAACAAAATTAAAGACAAAGCTGAGATATCTGTAACTAAAAAAAGAAATGTTCCACAGTTAAGTACTCATCTAATTAAGACCAAAGGAGTAATTTCCCTGTCTTATAGTCAAACACTCTTCAGCCTTTCACTAAAAATGCTTTGTCCTCTTAGAAACAGCTTTCCACCCAATAAAACTGTCTCCTCCCTAGGCTAACTCCTCTTATTCCTCTATTCCCTAAAATTTATTTCTTGGCCCCTTTTTTTCCTTTGTATTTCTCCACAATTCCTTCCTGTCATCAATGTCTTAATTGCCATATCTAACATCCTTTTTAATCTTCATCCTTCTTGACCTCTATATCTAACATTGCTTGCTCTCTCTTATCAGAAACCAAGAAATAGGTTTTTGCAGGTCAGACAGGAAAATAGTATTCTCCAGTCTTCAAAAATAGGATTGAGAAAAGAAAATTTAAAAGAATATTAAAAAGTATTCCTCCTCCCCATGTTGTAGCCTCTTCAAGCTCTATATTTTATCTGTCTCTAGCTCTAGATTCTTTCACCCCTCTTTTTTTTTCTATTTTGTTAAGTAAATATATCTATCTTCTTTTTCTTTTTTAAAACCCTTACCTTCCGTCTTGGAATCAATACACAGGTATTGGTTCCAAGGCAGAAGTTCCAAGGCCAAGGTAAGGGCTAGGCAATGGGGGTCAAGTGACTTGCCCAAGGTCACACAGCTGGGAAGTGTCTGAGGTCATATTTGAACCCAGGACCTCCCGTCTCTAGGCCTGGCTCTCAATCCACTGAGCTACCCAGCTGCCCCCTATCTTCTTTTTCTAACAAGGAAACGGGCTTAAAAGTTAAAATACATCAATGAAGGTGAAAGCAATCCAAGTTTATAATAGGAAATATGCTATAACTGACTTGGCAAAGGAAATCTGGATTGAGATTAAAAGTGACCTAGTAAAAAGAATTGATTTTTAAGATCAAATAAGGAAGATAGGGACCGAATAATATTATAGGACAGGAAATGTATTTATTTATCATAGAAACAAGTAGTAATCTTCCTAATATTGGAAGAAAAAGAATAGAAAGAATCAATGAAATATAGGTCTGTATTTGTATCTCTCTATACACTTACTTCCAACATCTGGCAAAATTAGAGACTCACCTAAAATAAATCAAATCAGTCAAAAACCATTAGCTCAGATCCCTAACAGCTCTTATCTGGACTATTAGAATAGTTTTCTAATTGGATTCCCTGCTTCAAAATGCTTCCTTTTTCTAATCCAGGCTCTACACAGATATGACAAAGTGATTTTTCTAAGGCATAGCTCTGACCATGTCACGCCCCTGCCCCTCCCATAAACTCCAATGGTTCTCTATTATTTCTTGAACTAACCTTATAGTTAGTATGGCATTTAAAGCACATCTCAATTTGGACTCTTCCTATGGTTGTGATATGACAGTCTGTCACATCACTCCCACATTACAGCTATATAGGCCGCCTACTCACTGTTCAAGTAATGGCTATCTTTCTTGGTCTCTGAGCCTTTGTACTACTGGCCATCCCCCAAGCTCTCCAACCTCACATGGCCCTCTTAGAATCCCTGGCTTTCTTCAACACTCAGCTTAAATACTTTGTTTTGCAAGAGGCCTTTCCCCATCCCAAGGAAACTTCTAGTGATTTCTTTGAACCATATATGCAGTTTAGCACATCATAAGGCTTATTAAATGCATGCTGATTGTGCTATCATCCTCTCCCAAAACTTTACTAACAGCCAAATTTGTTTGTCCAACCTTCATTTCTCTCCTGAGCACCTCAAGTCCCACATTTCCAACTATTTGCTAATTGTTGGAATATTGTTGGCTATTTTGCCATGACCTCAACAAATCTAAGATGGAATTCCTGATCACATTAACATTACCCCTTCTTCAAAAAAATGTATTCTTCCTGGTAACATGGTCTGTAAAGATTGCCACTACTCCTGATTATCCTCCAATTTATCTTTAATAACTCTCTCTACCCTCTTATGCAATTAAACAATAACCAAGTTTCCATCTTTTCCATCAATTCTATTTTCCATCAATTTCTATTCCAGTCATTCTACCAGTGTCACTTCATGCCTCAACTACTAAGAAAAACTCCTTTATGTCTCTGACCCTCAATCCACCTGGAAGACTGGGATAAGATTAAACTTCTTAAAATACTACTTAAGTCATGTAAATCACATAGTATAGGACAAATTCCTTAGCCCAGAATTCTAAAGATTACACAAATCTAGCCCAAATCTGTCTTTAAAAAAAAAAAGAAAGAAAAATCTGATTGGTGCTCTTTCTCCTTTTTATATTACTTTCCAGTAATCCTCCAGCCTAATGAAACATAGAACAAAGCAAAACAGATCAATCAACACTGGCCAAGTCCAAATTCACTCATCTTTTCACATTGTTTTCTAACAGCACTTTTTTACCAAAAGGCAAAAAAAATGCTTCAACATCAGGTCTGCTGAAGTCATAACTGGTTACTTTAATGATTATACTTTATAGCTGTCAATATTGTTTTCCTTTATATTATCATGGTCATGATGCAAACAGTTCCAGTTCTACTTGCTTTTACTCAGTATCAGTTTATAAAGTCTTCCTAAGTTTCTGTGAATTCTTCATGTTAATCATTTTTATGGGACCATAATAATCTGTTATATAGATATGTGTGTATGTATATATATACATATATACTTAAATTTCTTCAGGAATTCCCCAACTTTGATTATGATTCCATTCACAATCTCAAAAATAATTAAGGCAATTAACTATTGAACTCCTTACATGCCCTGAAACATCACTATCTACAATGTGTACTACTAGACTACCAAAAATACGTAAACTGACAGTCTATTTTTCTTTTTTACAAATGATCTCCTAAATTAGAAATCAAGCATTAAAATTGCTTATTTTTTAAATATCTACAATTTCATTTACTCAAAATTTCACAAATCCCAAGATCTGGAGCACTTTAAGACTGTGCATGTACAGATACAGTGTAAGCACAGGTGGTTAGATTTCCAAAGTAAAATGGACAATTCATTTCTTATAAAGAGAAAATCATTACTGCCTCTTCTGGTATTCACTGCAATAGCAATCAATGGATTCTTTCAGTATTCATGTAGTAGTCACTTGTAATTCCACTGGAAGTACCCAGGAATTAGCATTCACAATGTTAAATAGCAATGTTAAAATGAAAACTGAACTGATGTCAAATTCATATGTTGCATTAATTAAGAAATACTTGAATGTTTAATGAAAAGAAATACATATTTTATACATATTAATACATATTCAGAAAATACACATTTCCCTCAAGCTGGAGTTAATTTCCAAGAATAAATTATAAGCAAGTAAGCCAAACATAAGAAATGTGTAATAGCTCTTATATTGATGACTATATTACTCAATCATTTCAGAAACAACTTTTTCAAAAATGGTCTTGACTACAAAATAATAAAATGATAAATGAAAGTAGCAGCCTTCTCTTCATATCCTCAAATAGACTGCCAAATAAATCAGAAATGAATGCATTTAAGCTGAGCTACACAGCATATTCAGAATTAATACTTCATAAATTTTTTTCAAGATTTCTAAAAAAAATTTTGCCTTTGTGTATATTTGTCATAGTCATGTATGAAAATGTAATGAACAAATCCATTGTTAAATGACATAAGCTGTACTATAAAGACATAGATGTCATAGTAAGAAAGAACCTCAATGATTTTTTAATCCAAATTTATTTTATAGATTAAAAAAAAACTATGGCTCAGAATGAACGATAGAAGACAATGGCAGAACCTTACTTTAAGAATGAATTAGAATAGTTTAAAAATCAACATGAAAGTATTTTAAATCATTTTGCAGAATTAAAAAACAAAAGAGCTGAATAACTTCAAAAGTCATTCAGTACAACAGGTTTAAAAATCTATTATCTTAATTCAAAGGATCAAAAATAAGAGAATAGTCAACAAGCATTTATTAAATACTATATGCTAGGCACTGTGCTAAGTACTAGGAATGTAATAAAGACAAAAGCGGTCCCTTGCCCCCAAGGACTTCGAATTTTAATGGAGGAGGCAATTTATAAAAGATATATACCAGTGATGGTGAAACTATGGCACCAGTACCAAGATGGCATAGCGAGTGCTATCTGTGGACATGCATTGGCCCTCCCACCCCCACAGTTCATTACTAGAAAAGCAGAGAGCAGAGCTGCTCCCCTCCCCCTCTCCACTGCACCTGATGACATTTTTTTCACATTACCCACCCCTCTGGCCTAGTAGCTCAATGGGAGCACACAGAGGGTGTGAGCAGCTCATAAGTGGCAGAACTGGAAGGGAGCAAAGAGCACTCAGACCAGTCCCTTCCCACTCTCTACACTTGCGGAAAACATTCCTCATTTCACCCACCCCTCCACCCAGCAGCCCAATGGGAGTGCTTTCTCCCTCCCCTGGCACATGGGGAGAGGAGGGGGAATGACACAGGATGGGAGGGGGCAGGCACAGCACTCAGTCTAGGGGATGGGGGCAGGGCTTGGTACTCTATCTCCAAAAGGTTCACCATCACTGATATATACAGAGTAGATGGGAAGTAATCTGAATTGCACCTGTAGCTTGGGGAGTAGCTCAATAAAGGCCTTCTGCTGAAGTTTAATTCTATACTGTTCCTCTTTTCAACTTCCTAGCACCTTTTCATATGGTCAATTGCACCCCAGCTGAGCCTCAGTCCTGGATCACTCCCATCCTTTACTCCTACACATGTGTAACTGAATGAAGGTAGAGAAAATCATTCAACCATTCCTACTGGACCCATTACAAATTTATGTTACACAACCTCAATTAGACAGACTGATGCCAGGCACTCTTGTTACATACCTCCCATATCAATTCACTATCTCCTCCTCTACAGCAGTTCTAAATTTTTGTTCTCAAACCTCTCAAGGCTCTCCCATCTCCTCCCTTTCTCAAGTGAAAAACTGGTTTCATATTTTACAAGAAAAAAAATTGAAATTATTTGCCACAAGCTCTTCTCTTCTTCTTCATCTTATTACTCAGATGTCTTCTACCATTATCTCCTCCATCGCCATCTCACTTGGAAGAAGTAGCCTTATTCCATAAAAGGTTAACTTCTACCCATTCCACTCTAATTTTCTCCAAAAGATCACTCCCTTTATCATCTTCATTCTACCATTTGTTTTAAATCTCTATCTACTAGATACTTCCCTAGTTCCTATGCCCATGGTGCCCATGTCTCTTCTCTCCTCAAAAACCCCTCACTTGATTCTTCCATCATCTCCCTAATTAAAGTCCTTGATTTCTTATGCTTTTTGTGGCTAAATTCCTAGAAAAAACTGTTGATAGTAGGTCCTTTCATTTTCTCTCCTCCTCATTCTTCTTAACCTCTTACAATCCAGCTTCTGATCTCATCATTACACTAAAGCACCTCTCACCAGTTTCCAGTGATCCTTTAAATGCCAAATCCAATGGTCTTTTTTTCAATTCCCTTTCTCCTTGACCAAAATGCAGACTTGACACTTTCTTTACCTTCCTTTCTTGTTTTCTTCTCTCTAGGTTTTTGGGACATCACTATCTTCTGGTTCTTCTACTACTAGCTATGAGACTGCTCCTTCTAAGTCTCCTTTGCTGAACACACATCCTATAACTTTAGCATCCCAGAGATTTCTGTCCTAGGACTTTTTCTTTTCTCCCTATTTGGTGAGCTCAGCAACTCCTGTGGACTATTTCTGAGCTGACAAATCTCAAATCTACCCATCCTGTTCCAGCCTCTCTGTTGACTTCCAACCTTGCATATACAATGTTTCCTGGACATCTCAAAATGAATGTCAACCAGATAGAATGTAGTTAACATGATTTGAATAAGATCCCTTCAATAAAGGGGTGAATGAGAGTGGCAAAGAGTGTGTCTGGAAATGGAAATGAAGATAAAGAAATTCCTATTTCAACTTCTTCTGTTGAGAGTAGGCATGAGTGAATATAGTTGGTGCTAGAGAATATGGCTGAAGGGCCAGGTCTCAGTTAAAGTAAACAGATGGAAAGATCATGGGATCATATCGTAGAAACCAGTTCTCCCCTGGCCAGCAAAGGGTTCTGGCCAGGACCTGAGCTTGAGTTACACTGCCTGCAGTTCCATCTTTCTCTAAGGGCTTTTGGGGGAGGGATAGAAGATGAACAGTGTTTATTTGCTTTAGACGATTATCATCCCATCTCCCACCCCACTAATTTTAAACATCTCTGTTTTCTACATTTGGTATGATTTGGAGCTTCTGCACCAAATCTAGTCTGATGAGATCAAAGTGCAGCAGGACCTTTGGAACCCTTATTTAGTACACCATTCCTCTTTTAACTCAGCCATTTGCTGTACTAGTATTAGGTATTGGATTATACCTAAGGTTATAATCACTCAAGATTTTTTTCAGAACAACTATTTGGCCACACTTCTATACTTGAGTATTCACTGGCAAAGGACCTGTGTTCAAATGCCAATTCTACCATTTACTATCTGTGTGACCCTAGGACAAGTTATTTAACATTTAAATTTAAGACAAACCTCTATAACCTCAGCTGTAAAAATTGAGTACAAGATGAATGAATTTATGAAGTGCTGATTATGTGCCAAGGACTGAGAACATAAGTATACAAGAAAGTCTCCTGCTTTTCTTTTTTTTTTTAATTTTATGATATTTTATTTGATCATTTCCATGCATTATTTATTAAAGACAAAGATCATTTTCTTTTCCTCTCCCCCACCCCCCGTAGCCGACGCCTGATTCCACTGGGTATCACATGTGTTCTTGATTCGAACCCATTTCTATGTTCTCAATATTTGCATTAGAGTTTCATTTAGAGTCTCTCCTCTGTCATGTCCCCTCAACCGCTGTAGTCAGGCAGTTGCTTTTCCTCGGTGTTTCTACTCCCACAGTTTGTCCTCTGTTTATGAATAGGGTTTTTTCTCCTAGATCCCTGCAGATTGTTCAGGGACATTACACCGTCACTAATGGAGAAGTCCATTACGTTTGATTATACCACAGTGTATTAGTATCTGTGTACAATGTTCTCCTGGTTCTGCTCCTCTCGCTCTGCATCACTTCCTGGAGGTTGTTCCAGTTCCATGGAATTCCTCCACTTTATTATTCCTTTTAGCACAATAGTATTCCATCACCAACATATACCACAATTTGTTCAGCCATTCCCCAATTGATGGGCATCCCCTCGTTTTCCAATTTTTGGCCACCACAAAGAGAGCAGCTATGAATATTCTTGTTCAAGTGAAAGTCTCCTACTTTCAAAGAGTTCACATTCTAAAAAGGGAAGATAAACGTACAGAGAAGGTTTCAACTATAAAGTCAAATGGTAAAGAAGATAATACATCTTCTTTAATGAATCAACAGCTGCCAGGGCCTTTGATTCTGATAACTTTCTTTTCTCAGTTTTAGTAGCAGTGGCTGAAGAGGGAAGGACTAGTACCCACCAGAGCTGTTGCCAGGTTGCACTTATAAAAGGAATCTCAATGTCTCCCCTTCCAGTACTAAATCTATGATTAATCACATGGTCAGCAAAAGAGACTTTACTCAAATAATTTGCTAAAATCTAGATAAAGTAGAATAGCTAGATGGTCCTGTAGATAGAGCACTAGGCCTAGAGTGAGGAAGACCTGAGTTCATATCCAGTCTGATACTAGTTGTGGGACCCTAGGCAAATCACAACCTGTTTGCCTTAATCTGCTAGAAAAGAATCCAGTACCTTTGCAAGAAAATCTTATGGATAGTATAGGACTGCTATGATACATGGGGTCACAAAGAGTAAGACACAACTGAATAAGATAAACTATATCTAAAGTAGTTTCCTGATCCACCTAACAATTAAAAAAATTATTTCAAAAAAGGAAGTCAAATTAAATTAGTTGAGTATAATCAATCCTGGCTCCTTGTAACTATTTTCTTTATGTTAACTAATAATTCTTTTTAAAATAATGCAAAATTTTGGGGAGGAAAAAATAAAACTAAAGTTCACTGGTTAATCATACAGACTCCTTTCTTTTCCTCTTTTTGAAAATCAGCACAAGGAGGGAAATAAGATGGATTTTCATCAGCTGAAAAATATTTTTTAAGAAAAGAAAGATAAAGATATTCTTGACTAGCTCATGTCTTTACTTTTCATAGTATAATAACCAACAGTGTTTTCTTTGCTTTTGAAAGTTGTACATATATGTCCCAATGGTTTGAACTTGAGAATACATTTACATATGTTTTAAGAGATCAGCATAGCCTTAAAAAATCAAGAAAGAAATAGGGTGGTTGAGGAGGAGTCAAGATTATAAAGTAGAAGGAATTTATTCCCCCTCCTTTCCTCTCCCCCTGCACCTTCTCCACAGAGATACAAAAGACCAAATCATAACTTGGAAATTAAAGGAGAAAATACAGTAGTCATTTTCCCAGTTGAAATCAGAATAAGGAGACAAATAGGAGGTCTACAAACACTGGGGAAAGGGTCTGGCCAGAAATACTGTTAGGTGTAGCATGAGAAAGAGATTAAGTTGTAGGGCAAGAAAAGGCCCCAGCAGATTCCTGAACTAATGCAGGGTACAGAAACAGGTGGTATCTGGCAGTTCTAATTGCTCACATCCCTGTACTGGATCACAGCTCTAGAACAGACTAAGAAACAGTCTATGCCTAAGATAGCAAAGACAAGAGTAATCAGTTCTTACAAGTCCTAGCTGTGTACAAATGAGCAAAGAATAAATTCAAAAGCAAACATGACTGACCTCAAGGATCAGTTTCAGAACTCAAGTTTCAGCATCTAGCCCAGGCTGAAATCAAAAGTAGAATTCCCAAGACAATAATCACAGACTAAAGGGAGCCTGCAGTTTGGTCACTGAATCTGCAACAACTCCAAGCGAGCTGATAGTGGCAGAATCCATAGCACTGTCTATTGGAACTTCCAATCAAGGACAAGTCTTTTAAAGTTTCTTTGCCTAGACTGAAATCTGGGTCAAGACTAACAGAGCTCAGACCAGGAAATCTTCCAAGCCCACTTCATCCCATTCACATCACTGTGGGAAGCCCTGATCCTGGACATTTTATTTCAAAGAATGATTAAAGGAAAACTATGCAGATCTCTTATTAACCATAAGGGAAAGCAGAAATAGAAGGAGTTCACTTATCCTTTCCTGAAAGAAAACCTCAAATCAAAACTCCTAGGGACTTTATAGTCAAAATCCAGAGGCTCCAATTTAAAGAAAAAAACACTGCAAACAACCAGAAAGAATCTTAGTATAAGTAAGGATTCCCACAACATTTGGCAGCTACCAATATAAAGAATCAGAGAATGATATTCCAGAAGGCAAACATTTAGGCTTATAACCAAGAATAACTTATTTCCAGCAAAACTGAGTAGACTCCTTCAGGGTGTTAGGATTAAAATTCTCTGAAAACTGTATCTTAATTTATAATTATTTATTAAAAAAGAAAAAGTGGGCCAGAGAAAGAAAAGGCACCAGCTATGTATATAGCCAGTCATTTTCTTAGCAGCCTTCTCCCCAGCAGGCTGCACCAGCTCCAAGCCAGATATTGGGTACACAGGGACTCCCTTAGCCAGCCCTGAGCCAAACCACCTGCGCTGGCATTCTCCTAGCCACCTCTCCCAACCAGCTGGGGCAGTCAGGTTCTGAGGCAGGAAGTATTACTTCCTTCCAATTTACTTCCTACAAATTACAGTAATTCCAATTTACACTCCTTGTGACATCCCTTTCCTGAACCCTTCTGATTTGGAGGATTCAACCTTAGTCCAGATAAGAGGCAGATCTTCCAGATGCTGGGACTCATCATGTGGTCCTTTGAATGGCTGCCCACTACCAATACAGCAACTCCTGGCATGATAGGGAAGACTCTACCTATCACCTCTGAAAGATACAGGATTTCTAAACAGGAATGTGATGCTAAAACAAGCTGAGGGGTTGGTAGGGTGAAAGATATGTTCAAATTACACTAAATTTAATCTGCAATATCAACATTTCCTCAAGTCTATACAATCAACAAGACAATAAAACCAAGCCTAGACAGAGGGCAAGGGAATAATTGTTACGTTTTGATGATATTTTTTAAAAGAATGAAAAGAAAGAAGAAAAATATATTTGGTGGGTGGGATGAAAAGAAGATAAAGAATGGGGGTGATTTATTTTACATATTTAAAGTGCACAAGTAAAAGGTGACATTTGAACCTCATTCAGATCTAAACTGGCCAAAAGAGGGAACACAAACATACACACACATACACAATACAGTACAGAAATGAATTTCATCTAGCAGGGAAAACAAGAAAGAAAGGATATTAAAGGAAAAGGGAATAAGAAGGAAAGGCAGTTCAAAGGAGGGATTAGTCAGAAGGAAAAGTATAAGAGAATAGGTTGGAGGGAATATACAATTAACAATCATAACTGTAAAAGTAAATGGGATGAACTCACTCATAAAATGCAAAAGGATAGCAGATAAAATAAAGGGCTAGGTTATTTTCATCAAAATAAAAATATCCACTATCATCATTATTATACAATATGTCAAAAAATGTTAGCTCCAGCAATAAGACAAGAAAAAAATGAAGGAATAAAATATAAGCAAAGACAAAACAAAATTATCATTTTTTGCAGATATGATGGTTTATTTATAGAACCCTAATGTGAGTATTTATATACTGTAACAAATACTCTTTTAAATCTTGTATCAGGGCTGTAGAGCAGAAAGGCCCCAAGTTCTATATATTAGCTAGAATTTTTTGTATTCCTGTGGCTGGGATGCAGGCCAGAGATTCCATCCAGTCTACTATTTTATACATTTTCTTTATCCATAGGAATCTCAAAGAATGCCTATCTTTTTAACCAAATTTGGTTAATAAATGAAGTCAAGGAATCTTTTCAGGCTTACAACCAAACCCTTTACCTCACACCACCATTTGATTGAAGGGCTGAGAGTTTCATGATCACCTCTTAATTAGCTGTTCACTAATGGCAATTGTATTGGGATATCCAAGGGAGGGGGCCAAATAATGAGCTCCTAAAATTCTATTTATTGAGCTGCCTAATCAAAATATGTGATCTCTGGTCATTTGAGAGGGTCAATGACCTGTATATGTCAATTAATCAGTTATGATGCTGGTCTAAACAATAAATTGATATAATCAATAAACTGATATTCTTACCCAAAAATCAGTCTCCCGTATAATACCAAAGTCAACTAAAAATCCTAAATGAAAAAAAAACCAACTTTCAGCAAAGTTGCAAAATATAAAATAAACCACATAAATCATTAGCATTTCTGTATAGTAACAATAATATCTAGCAAGAAGAAATAGAAAGGGAAATTTCATTTCAAGTAATTATAGCTAGTGTAAAATACTTGGGAGTCTACCCACCAACACACACAGAACACAACTATTTTATGTAAATGCATATCTAAATAACTGAAGAGATATTAATTACTCATTGGTAGGCTGAGTTAATATAATAAAAATGATAATGCTCTCTAACTTAATTTACTCAGAGACATTCCAATCAAACTACTGTAAAAGGATAACTTTGTAGAACTAAGAAAAAAATAGTAACAAAATTCATTTGGTAGACAATAAAGTTTAACAGCAAGAGAATCAATAGGAAAAAGTATAAAAGAAGGGGACCTAATACTACCAAATCTTAAATTTCTATAATCTACACAAAGCTATAATCATCAAAGCCATTTGATAGAGGGTAAGAAATAGGTTGATCACTGGACCAGATTAGGTACATGACATAAGCAAAAGAGCATGAGGCCACGACGACTCCCTATTGTAAGGACCAGGTTGTAAGGGGTTAAAATTAAGGGGTTGGATTAAAGAGTACGATTGCCAGGAATTATTACTCAATTCCAAATTATTTTTTATTGTAATTTATTTACAAAAGGATAAAGAGTGAAAGTAAGAAAATCAGAGAGAGTAGAAAATAATTACTCCTACCCAGTCCAGACCAGGTAAGACTTCAGAGGCCCCAGCAAAGGGGACACAGAGGTTAATTAAACAAGGGTTTTAGTCATGAGACCTCTTCCAAGATGAGGGGCCTCTCCTGAGGATAGTATCTCCATAACAAGCCAGGGAAAGGAGCCAGCCTTTTTCACTCACCCACGTGGTAGTCCTAATAGAAGCAATCCTCAGCCAGAGATCCTCCAAGGTCAAGTTGAAGGCAAAAGATCTTGTCACAGGAAGTTCTTGGCATTTTTAAAGACCATTCCTTTCATCACTTCCTGTGTCTTCCTTTCATTTTTACATGGACCAATTACAGCTTTTAGATTTGCTTAGGACTGCCCAGGGGGCAGTCAGTGGGTTCTGATTCATCATCTATTCTTACACAAGTGGGTTATAGACCTCCCCCACTTATCCTTAAGAATATACACTTCTGGTGATTAAATCTAAAAATGGGCAGGGGAGAGTTAATTCCATCTTCACACCATCAGCCCCAACCTGCAGACTTGATTATTACTTGACGATACATGTTTGTAAGGAATTTTGTATTGTTTTATTTTTTGCTTTATCAATGAAAATCAAGCTGGTAAAAAAAAAAGGATTTGGATCTGAAAATAAAATTGAATTTTAAAAAAAAAGGAAATGGGAACAAATTCTGGTTGTGTGACCTTGACTATTAACCCAAGTTTCAGTTACATTAATTCTATTCAGATATTCAAATTATGTGATTTTATATAGATTTGGAAATTCCCCTCAATAATGCAGATGACAACCTATATATGCCTGTCTATCCTATACAATTCTTGTCCATCATCTTTCACAAATTAGCCAGAAAGGCCTTCCTTCTTTTCTCCTAAGATCACCACAATACCCATAAGCGCACTCTGGCTATCAACCTATTATTCCTCACCTTTACCACATAATCAAATCATCTTCTCTTCCTATCATATACATACACATATCACACAGTTCCTTAATGACAACTTTTGCTCCTGTTCCTCAGAGTTCCTCATTGGTTTTATATTGCATCCTACTCTCATCCACCAAATTCCTTTCCATTTGCCTTTTTTTTTTAACCCTTACCTTCCACCTTAAAAAGCAATACTATGTATTGGTTCTTAAGGCAAGAGAGCAGTAAGAGCTAGACAATGGGGGTTATGTGACTTGCCTAAGGTCATATAGAACCCAGGACCTCTTGTCTATCCACTGATCTACCTAGATGCCCCACTTCCACTTCTGTGTGGAATTCATTTTTAATTTTTCAGACATAATTAATTACACTTTGTCTCACTACCATTTGCAAACACTGGTAGAATGTTGGTACTGAAAATATGACCTTTAGTTTCATGGGAAATTTGGGATCTTTTAAAAAAAGTTTTTTAATTTTTCAAAGGCAATCCAATCTGCTTTCTTCCTCCTGTTAAATGCTGGGCTTAATTTATCCTTCCATACCAATTATCCACTACATACATACAAATGTACAGAAATATTCTAAATGGAAGCAATGAAAGAAAAAGTCAAAGGGTGCTAAGAAAACAAAAATTTTAAACTCTCAAACTTTAATTGTAACCAACAGTTCCCAAATGTGAGTAGAAACATGGCTAAAAGACAATTAATTTTATCAGTCTTAACATTTTTGTTATAAAAGAAACCAGAAAAAAAGGAAGAAGCAAAACACAAGGATAGCTTACAGATACTCTGGGAAAGTCAAAGAAAGGAGATAACAGAGTCAGTTTCATTATACATCAAAAGGCAAAAGAAATTGCATTTCATGGGATTTTTGGTCATTATCTATTACAATAGTAATGATAATTACAAATAAACCACCATGAAAATAAATCACAGCTTATATACCAACATCAGTAAGGATAAATAGGTAACAAATTTTACAAACAATTTGATAAACTCCAAATTAAATCAACATACTTCATCTATGTAAGGATAACAATTTATACCTCACCGAAACTTTGAAAATCCTTGAAGTACTATAGATATTAATCATAGCCACAATGCTTTCTCTAATCTCTAAAAGCAATCTCTTTCCTTGAATGCTTTATACCCCACTGAACCTATCTTGTGAACTTTAGTACCTGACATATTTTGTGCTTTTACAAGGATCAGCTAAAGTCAAACTTGAAGTGGGCTGGCATTACACCAAAGCAACTAGAACTTGCTGCCTCTGACAGAAGCAGCTGGTGTACCCACATTAACCATGCCGCTGCAGCCACCTTTGAAGATGAGCGAAGTCAACGTCTTGCCGCTACACGCTGACACCAGGCCACAACTGCACCTCCCGTAACAACTGATGTTCCATGCCCCATGTGCCACAAACTTTGCGCCTCAGTCTTTGGGTACACCGTAGATGAACACGCACAAAGACAATTGTCATTCTTGGACACCTCCTATTATTAGAATGTAAATTCTTTTAAGAAAGATCTTTTTTAATCTTTGTTACCCCAATTTGTTACCCCAAATTGAATACAATATTGTTTTGTACTAATTAAAATGCTGTCTTGTAAATAATCATATGAAACTTCATGTTCTTATATTTCTTCTCTCCAACAAGATAACTCTGAGGCTGAAATTTCTAAGAAAGAAATGAAGGAAAAAGGAGAGGAGACAGGAAGTAACATCTTCTCAGAAATGTCATTAAAAGATAGCCAAAATAACTGGACATTTTTAACACAACTCTCACAGAATTTCAACTAATTTTCAAAGAAAAAATTAAAATAAAAGTAAAAATGAAAAGCAAGACTAGCATTGTGATTTTATACAACATACTGTTTTATTTGATAGAGTATGCAAGAACAAGGTTAAATCTTGACTTGGACTCAGTTAACCATCAGCATTCAATCAAAAGACTCAAGACAAGAGGAGTTTGGTTGTGCTTGCTACACTGGAATATAAAGTGTTTAAACTTAAACAAGGTGTGTATGGAAATTGAAAGTACCATTATATCTGTTATATTACTAATCAGCATTCATTTCTTGATGCACAAAGAAACTAAAAAACACCTTATATATGAAAAATTAAAATAAGTTAAGATTGCTTAGATAACACCATTTGAAATTTCCAACAATTAAAGTTTAAATTTATTTCTCTTAATATTTTGTCTTTTTAAAGTAAAATAATATTCCCTTGTAATAGGTAAATATATAATCAAGTTAAAATGAAAATCCAATGGAGCTGAAATTAATAAAAGCAAAACCAAAAGAAGCAGTTTCTGCAGCAGAAATATAAACTAAAAAGGAACAATCTAGAAAATATGATCCTTTATATTGATTACTGGGATTTATTAATGTTATTATAAATGGAAAGACTGTGATATGCACTGGGGATACAAAGAAGGGAGAAACCTTAGTCCTTCATCTCAAGTAGCTCACAGTCTAATAGGGAAGACAATATAGAAACAACTATATAATGAAAAGGTACAAACAGGATAGAGTACAAGTAATCTCAGAGAGAAGGCACTAAGATTTAATGAAGAACAAAACCTTCTTACAAATAGGTAAGACATTAGGTGAGACTTCAAGGAAACCAGACAAATCAGGAGACAGAGGAGAGGAGGGAAAAGAATTCCAAGAATGGGACAGAGTGAAAATTTGAGTGTCTTACTCAAGGATCATAAAGGAGATCAGGATTACTGGATTCTAGAGTACTTGCAAGACAGTAAAATGTAAAAAAGGACCAGGTTTTTTTTTTTTTTAATTAAGAAGATTTTATATTTGATTCATTGAGATAACAGGGAGGCACTGGAGATTATTGGGGTATGGAGGGGAGTGGACCTGTGTGATATGGTCAAACCTGCATTTTAGCAAGATCAATTTAATAGTTGAGTGGAGGATATACAGGGGTAGGAAAGACTTGAGGTAAAAATAACAACCAGCATATTATTGTAAATAGTCCAGGCATGAGATGAAAGCACTTGTACCATCATGTGGCAATGTCAGAGAAGAGGGAATGAGAGGTTATTAAGTAGAATCGATAGGACTTGGCAATTGTTTGGACATGGCAGGGTGGGGTGAAAGAGTGAGGAGCTTACTTCTAGGTTGGTAACTGGAAATATGGTAATACCCTTGCCAATAATAGGGAAGACAGAAACGGGGGAAGGGAATAGTTTTGGATATTTTAAATTTAAGATAACTATAGGGCACACAATTCTGCCAAAAGGCAGAATGAGATGCAAGAACAGAGGTGCAGAAGATGCCTAAAAGCATTAGTACTGATATGGTGATGGTGAAATCTGATAAGATTGTGGTTGGAGCAATTTTTTTGGCAGGTAAGATCATGCCTGATAGCAGGGCCATACCTTGGGTGACTTCTGGAACTCAGAAGTGAAATGGAGCAATTCCTAATTTTATAGCTAGAGCTAGTGTTATTAGTAATGATGCTCACTGGTTGGAGACTTGGAATAAGGTGCATTGGTTGATTTTTCAGGAATTATAGATGCAAATATGATTATTATTGACTCTGTGGCTTAGGTTAGGAAATATTTGATTGCAGATTCTGTGGTTCATGTGTGGTGTTTTATTATAGAGATGATGGTTAGGGTGTTGACTTCTAGAACTATTCAGGCAGTTAGTCAGCAGTTGCTACTTGGTGTGACAGATGTTCTTAGGAATAGGTTGAGTGAGATGATTATTAGGATATATGGAAATATTAGTAAGGGAAGGATGAAAACCAACATTTTCAGGGTATATGGGACTGAGCTTATTTTTAGCTAACCTTACTAGAATGTGGTTAAAGGAAAGGGACAGAGGATTTTGAGTTCCTTGATATGGTTCAATTCCTATTGTTATAGAAATAAGGGGATTTGAAACCCCATTATGTATCCAATCAAGATAACTTCTTATCAGAGAGGTTAGAGGACAAATATATCTGGGAATTATCTGCACAGAAATAACAATTGAATTCAGTTACTGTCTATTAACAGAAAATACCAACAGACTTCACCGAAAGAACCAGCTGAACCCAATAATCTTAGGTTTAAATTATGAAAATAGAATTTTCTAGTTTATCAAATAAAGCAATACAAAATTTACTACTATCTTATTTGTGTGAAACGGGGTCTTCTGTCCTAGTTATAATAAAAGTAAAATAAACTCATTATTAGTGACTTAATAATGAATGGTAATATCACAGACATTTTAAGGAACTTTTGGCACCAAAAAACAAGCATATCTAGCACATGAATAGTATGGTTTGTTATATGTAAAAATTATGAAAGAATTTAAGTATCTGTATTATACAATTTTATGTTTAAGATGGTCAGATAGTATAAAAATGGTGATGAATTCTTAATTTTATTTAAATAAAATATGAATGATTAATATACATCATTTTATGAAAAAGAAAATTTTTTCCATAAAAAGTAGGAGCATCACTCTCTCAAGTTTAAAATCATGATTCAACAGTAAGAAGCATGTCTTTCTTTTAAAAAGGCAAAAGTTGGCAACCTTCTAAAAGTAGTGTTCTATAGTTGTGTTTTTTTTTTTAAATCTCTTGTATACCAGCTTCTATTCATGTTAGGAAGGGAGAACAAAGAGAAAGCCAGGTCAATTGCTATCAATTTTTGTGGGCTTTAGCATATCTGAAAAATAGAGGGGAAAGGGGCAGCTGGAAAGCTCAATGGATTGAGAGCTAGGCCTAGAGCTAAGAGGTCCTAGGTTCAAATCTGACCTCAGACACTTCCTAGCTGTGTGACCCTAGACAAGTCACTTAACTCCCCTTGCCTAGCACTGACTGCTCTTCTACCTTAGAATCAATACATAGTATTGATTCCAAGACAGAAGGTAAGGGTTAAAAAAAATAAGAGGGGAAGAAAGGCAACCAGGCCATATAATGAAAATTGGCCCATATATTATTGACATCAGCTTAGCCACTTTAAACTGCAATGATTGGGCAGAACCCAATGCATGGACCTAATAGCCTTAGAATTCATCCTTCCCTGATGAAGACTGGGATTTCTAGTCTTTGTTTTCCCATATTCAATTATTCTTCCCTACTTTAATTTTTTTCCTTTTAGTACTGCTTATGTTAGTCTTCTTGAATACCAGGTCAGAAATGGCCAATAATAGTCCTAAAGACATTTATGTCATGGAAGATTCTACAGAACACTTTTAAATCCCTGATCATCAAGGGGTAGGGTATGATGGGAGCAAAGGATACTATAACTCCAGCACCATGAAAATTAGGTTACTTTTTACCTAAAAGGAATTAAAACTATCCTCCAGATCTGATTGGTTCTGGGTATTAAAAAATCAGTCTACTAATATTACTTCCTGATAACTGGGTACAAAACCACCATGAGGAGACTCTGGCACTTTGATGCTTGGTTGGCAGAACAAGATAGGAAGCTCTCCAAAATCTGAATCACCTGGGGATATTCTCAATGACCTATCTGTTGAATCTTCCCCTGCCATGGCTAAGTCTACCTCCTTCTGTTAATTGTTGAATGACCTATGAATGTCCCATTTTGTTCCAATATTGAACATAAATTACTAAAAGGATGACCTGAGCCAGGTCCAACCCAGAATAGAAAAGCATGGGCTGAACTAGATGGTTCAAGGTTCCTAACAACTCTTCAGTTTTGTTGATTATTTCTACTGAGAGAACCCAAGTTCTAATCCTAGCTAAATCACTAATTTAGTATGACAAGATCTAGGAACAGTAATTTACTAGTCCATTTGTAAACAGAGAGTTGGAATGTATTTTCTAAGTCAGTGGTCTCTAATTTTTTATTACATGTATGTGTAATTATATGTAATTTGATTAAATGTAATGTGTAAAAATTGATTACATGTTAAAAACAAAAAATTGGAGCATGTACATTCAAAGTATATGTTCTCTTATTCATAAATCATATGCCATTTTACTAAAAATCATGTATGTTAAGGAAGTTATGACAAAAGAGAAATCTGTAAAGGATAAAATACATTTCATCTTGAAATCAACTGGGAGTCATTAGAGCTTATTAAGTAGAGCAACATGGTCAGATTTGGGCAGATACAGACTAAAAGGGCAACATTTTAGGCAAAGAAATCAATTAGGAGAACAGTCCAGGTGAGAGGTGATAAGAACCAAAACTGTGGGGGTTGGGGGGGGAGAGCCAAGTGAGAAGATTTAAGTGAACATATGAGAGATGTGGAGATATAAATTGTGAGATTCTGCACCTGATTGGATATGAGTGGTGAGGAGTCAAGGATAACAACAAAGTGACTAGAATAGTGGAATCTTTGATAATAGGAAAAGTTGAAAGAATGGTGGTTTTGGGAAGGAAAGAAAAAGTAATAAGACTTTTAAAAAGTAATAATCTGTCATAACCAAACCATGCTTACTTATTAACTTTGGGATCTATTCTGTCCTACCCCAAATGAAAAGTGGAGTTCTTATTTATCAGTCAATGCTTCAGAGCTCTGATGAGGTGATGAGAGAGGAGTAATTTTCCTAACTGCACCAGTATAGCTGCTGCTCTAGGTGTCCAGAGACACTAAGAGTAAAGGGAAAGCCTGGTAGTTTGCACAGGGAAAGGAGGGGCCTGAGTAAGAGAATGTCGTAGGATAAAAGTAGATATGATTCAGTTGGAAATGAGTCTCACAATTGGCTATGGTTGGGAGTTGGTCAATAAATATTTATTAAATACAACTATGTACTCCTAAGCACTGTGCTAAGTGTTGTGCATACAAAGAAGGAAAAAGACATTCTCAGTCCTTGAAGAACTCATGATCTAATGGGGGGAGACAACATGTAAATTACCTACAGCTACATACAGGATATAATACAAGATAAATAAGAAATAATCAACAAAAAGAAGGCACTACGAATTAAGAGAAAAGCTTCCAGTAAAAGGTGTGATTTTAGCTGGAACTCAAAAGAAGCAAGCAAAGCCAGGAAGCAGAGATGAGGGAGAATATTCCAAGCGTGGAAGAGACAGCTAGTGAGAACATCCAGAGCTAAAAGACACGTGTTTTGTTCAAGAAACAAGGAGTCAAGAGAGCTATCCTATATAAAAATAAATTTTTAAAAGAAAGGGAAAAAAAGACAATTCAGCAAATCTAAGCATAGCATCAAAACAATGTGGCATTACAATTGCATCACTCTAAATCCATGGTTCCCCACTTCTGAAAAACATGAGGAAGGTGTCTTCTCATATCTCTTCTTTGGGGCCAAGTCTAGTAATTACCATTTCACAAATTCAGTTTCAATTGTTTTGTTATTGATGTTCTATTTGGATGATATAATTTATAGTCTTACAGGGTTGCCCAGAGGCAATAAGAGACTGACTGATATCTGAAGCCATACAGACAGTACGTATCAGAGCCAAGATTTAAACCCAGATGTTCCCAACTCCAAGGTCAGTCCTCTATACTTAATCCAATAGTTCACAATTATTTTAGCCTTAGGATCGCTTTATATTCTTAAAAATTATTAAGGACTCCAAAGAGCTTTCATTATGTGAATTATAGTTTTTAAAATATTTATCATATTAGAAATTAAAAGTGATGAAATGTTTAAACAAATTCATTCTTAAAATAATATTCATCACACATTAATGTAAATAACAAAATTTTATGAAAAAAATCACTCTTCCCAAATGAAAAAAGTTCAGTGAGAAGAGTAGCACTATTTTACATATTTCGCAAATCTCTTTAATGTCTGGTTTAATAGAAGATGTCTCAAGCCATCTCTTCAATCTGTGGTGACATTGTTTTAGTTGAAGTATATGAAGAAAATCCAATCTCACAGATATATAGATGGGAAAGAGAAGAGTATTTTAATAAACATGTCTTATTATTATGAAGAGTTCTGACTTTGAAGATCCTTTGAAAGGGCCTCAAGAACCCCCACCACACTTTATGAGAACTATCATCTAATCCATAATGCCTCTTGACAAATTAAATATGGTAATAAAGAATCCTACAAATTAATTTGTGCACAATTAGTGCTGTCATTTTTATTGCATTTATGAATCATGATATGTTCTTAGAGAATTTTATATTAAACAAATACACTGGGGGCAGCTAGGTGTTCAATGGATAGAAAGCTAGGATTGGACACAGGAAATTATGGGTTCAAATCTGTCCTCAGACACTTCCTAGTCCTGTGTCTCTGAGCAAGTAATTTAACCCCCATTGCCTAGCCATTACCAATCTTCTACTTAGAACCAATATGGAAGGTAAGGGTTTATTTTTTTTTTTAAGTATACTCGGTCCACTGAGCATGAACACCTATTTTGGAAGCTTTAGAGAACTGACTGAGGGACAAAAAAAAAAGTAAGTTAGTAACTTGTCTAGAGAGTCATACAGTCAGTCAGTATGTGTCAGAGACCAAAACTGAACCCTGATCTTTCTGTCTCTTGAGACCCAATTTCTCCCATTTTATGCCAGGACTACCTCAAATAAAAAAAGAAAAAGTCATCATTATTATATTTTTAATAAAATTAGGCTGTACCAAATCCATAAATCCTTAAATAGGTCAATGATTCAAATGATCACTCTACAAAAATTGAAGTTGCACTCTATCTTGTATGACACTTTGTAACCTAGTCTCTGAAAACCAAAAAGAAACAGATCTAGAGAAAGAGGAAGAATAAAGAGGACAAAGTAAAACAGTAGCTATATGGACTTTATCAATGACTGTGATACCTATGACATTCATTTACTTTTTCCTTCATACTTTTGTCATTCAATTCCACCAGCTATAGCGTTTGACTTGATAAGATCACTGTATTTGTAGGTAGATAGAACACTGGACCTGGAGTCAGAAAGATCTGTGTTCAAATTTGACCTCAGTTACTTACTAGCTATGTGACTTTGGGCAAATTATTTAATCTGTTTGCCTTGGTTTCCTCAATTATAAAGTGGGGATCATAAAACCACCCTACTTCCCTGGGTAAGGATCAATTGGGATAATATTTGTAAAGCACCTGGCACATAGTACTATAAAAATGCTAGCTCTTATTAAAATTATTGTAATAGTAATTAGTAATAAAAGCAATCATACTAATATAATATTGTAACATATGAAAATTCCGTGCTGTACATAAGTTCACTAAGCAAGTGTAACCTTGAAATGGATTTTAGATACTGACACACAAAACCAGAATCAACTAGCAAAAATCTCCGTGGCATCAAACTGGGATAAGCAAGGTGAAAGCTTTTATTTCTCAATTTCAATTTATTGGCATGCTAATGTAATATTGGACTGTCTAAAGCATTGGATAATCATCTTGGTAGTGCAGTGAACAGAGAAAGCTTCTGCTGGGAAAGAAAGGGAAGGGAAGGGAGAGCCAGAGGAAGGGAAAAACATTTTAAAGAACCACAGAGTGATATAGATGAGCAAGAAAGTTTTGTTACTTTCGTGTTAAATTTAATATACACTTTAAAAAACTGAAACTTTTAAAAAACCTGGGTTCCATTTAAAATACAATCCTTTTTCTTTTCTTCCCTATATAGTGAAATGTTCATACTTGCTAATTTTGCTAAGTTCTTATTAAGAAACAAAATTTTAGCCCTGCGACAAATATTTTACAAAAATTGCTCCAAGTATCTTAAATATAGCATATTATAATGACCAATAAAAATGTACTGAGTACCATATTTCCCCAATACCTGTTATGACAACTGACTACAGGTAACTTTTCTCCTAAAAAAAGTGACTTTAATGTAAAAGCAGAAAATGAGCTTAAGAGATTGATAGTTATGTCTTCAAATAAGTTAATATCAGATCTTCTTTATCAGGATTAGATTTAGCATAAATACGACTAAACTATGAACACATCATCTTATCTACATACTGGATTCTGAAAAACTAGAATCTTAGACCTCTTCCTAGTTTTCCAATCATAAAATTCATGCGGTTATTCACAAGTTCTTGTATATTTTGTCCCCTCTATTCTTGAAAAAAGGATCAGCAGAGATTCTGAGAGCTTGATCATCACAAATATTCGCTCTTAAAAAAAAATTTTCCCCCTCAATGTTCAACTTACATGTCAATTTGCAATAGGATTAGGTCACCTTGAATTCTCCTCTGAAAAGCACTTCAAAACCAAAAAAAAATTTTTTTTTTTTTTTAAAAATCAACATTGTGAGATTTTCTGTTGCCTAAGAGGTATCTCCTGGGCTTCTAATACTAAGAATAGAGAGCACGGACCATCCAATCGTTGTTTTAAACCATCTCAAACTTCTTAGGACCCACATTGTATTCCTAAATCACCTTGTGCAGCAGTCACACAGAGAGCACATGACTAGAAGGATTTTCAATACCCCCAAGTCCTTTACTTGGTCCTTCTCATAAGCACAGTACGAAGTTATCAATTCTGCTAGCCTGTAATCCCCTTTCATTTTCCAACCTGGAAAGAACTTGCATCCCCTTCCTCTGGCAATTTAACATAGCGACCGTATTTCCGGGCTGCTCTAAGCAAAACCTAGCAGACGGATGAAAATTTGAATTCCAGTGTTCCTCTCCTGACCCAAATTACTGTTGCCAGGGTGTGCAGCAGTAATGCAGTGTTCTTTTGGTCGGATACGGTTTCTTTTTGAGACTCCGTAAGTGCGATTTTCCACCCCAAAATCAACTGACCTCTCCTCAATCACTTTCATTCTCCAAGATTCCCAAGGTGACGGCTACATAGCTAGGCAATTTGAAACAGGTTAAGAGATGACGGGTTCTAATTATGGGCTTCCCCCCCCCCCCGCAACCTATCGCACCCCCCCCCCTTAACTTCATCCTACACAACTGACATTTCCCACCCGGGATTTATCCTTTGCAACGGGGGAGGGGGGTAGGAGAAGTTTAAAAAAATAAAATAAAATAAATCCATCCGTGGACACAAGTTAACAAAAACTTATCAACCCCTCGGCCGCCGTCGCCACCGGGACTGGCCAGGGCTGGCAGGGCTGCCCAAGGACGCGCGTGTTTCCCGAAGCCAATTAGCGGCCCCACACCAACCACAACAACAACAGTCGTGGCCGTGGCAGGGTGGGGGGTGGGGGAAATAACGCTTTTCACCCCAGAACCACTCCAGACAGACACAGACCCACAGTCGGAAAAGGGACCCATTTTCCAGGAAAGGAAATGGAAATTGGAAGAAAAAGAAGGATTTTTTTTTTTGGTGAGGGGGAGACTTTAGAAACGACTCCCCCTTTTTCTCAGTCTACATTCTTCAGCCCGCTCCGGGGAAGGAAGGGCCCCAGAGGGAGTCCCCCCGACGCGGCCGCAGGCCCTTGCCTACAGGTCGGGGTGGAGAAGGAACCGGGCCAGTACGAAGGGAAGCGGCCTCGCCTCAGGCTGGGTCGCCAGGCAGCCGGGGGCGGGCGGGAGGAAAGAACGCCGGCTCCGAGGCCCCTAAGGGAAGGTCCCGGAGGGACAAGCACGGCCGCCTCCAGGGTTTGGCCTGCTGGGAAGGAAACTTGGGGCTCGGACTGCGCCGGCTTCGGAGCTGCTGTTTACCTGGAAGTCGCGGTCCTCGTTGAAGCGGGAGAAGCGGTCCGCCATCTTGCCGCCGTGTAGCTCCTCTCCGGACGACGACGACGACGACTACGACGCAGGCTCGCTCGCTCGCTCGCTCCCTCGCCCTTGCTCGCTCCCGCTCTCGCTCCTCCCTTCCCCCCTTCCCCTCTTTCAGGCCTCCTCCCACGCCCGCGGGCCGCGCGCTGGCTCGAGAGCGAGCTCGCGGGCTCCCGACGGGACGGCACCGCCCGGATACAAGCCGGAGGAGATCCGGCGGCGCCGTCTGGCTTTCCCTACCCTTAGCCGCGGAGGCCTTCTGCGCATGCGTATTCACATTTCAAGAGCACTAATTGCTCCTTGAGGGAAAGCGCCTAGGGGAGGAGCAGAAGCAAGTCGAAAGATGTCTTTACCTTCTTTTGTGTTTGTGCGCGTGCGTCCGTGCGTGCGTGTGACCGTGTCTGCGGAGGTATAGATGTGTGTAGATACACACATATATAAATAAATATATATGTAATCTCTCAGAAGTGTCCTAAATATATCAGTGAAGCTTTAAGCTATTAAAGATGAATAAAAAATAATTTCATTTTTTATATACTAAGCTATCTTATGCGCATATTAAATAATCATAAATAGTTTTAAACTGTACTAAGTCTTTGGGGACATCACATATATGCGATACCTACACATACATATGTGTGTGTCGATGGCATCCCAAAAGCTTTTGTGTAGTTTTAAACTAGTAAATCTTAATGATAAATTGTTGTTTCTAATATATTATTTAATATATTTTATAATAATATTGTATGTTAAATAATGTTGTACATATATACTATTTAATCTATTTTGTATATTAAATATGTTGACAAATAACTTAATAAATGGTTTAAACATCTCCAAGACTTTTGGGACATTGTGTCTGTGTGTGCTTACATTTACTTAGGAGGCTCCTAGATGGTGCCATGAACATAGCCTGGATCTAGAGTAAGAAAGATCAACATTCAAATCCAGTCTTACACACCCTTACTGTGTGACCCTGAGCAAATCACTTAACCTCAGAGATCCACCTAATTTTATCCCTGGTAAATTGCACCTACCTTAGGATTGTTGTGATAAAATAATACTTCTAAAGCTTCTTGCAAACTTTAAAGCCTTATGTAGATACTAGCTCTTATTATAATATAAAGGGTATCCCAAAAGTCTTAGTGCAATTTAAAGTTTCAATAGCTTAAAATAGCTTTGGGATACTCTGTGTGTGTATATTTATATATAGAGAGAGATACACACATATATCAGTTATGTGGTATGTGTGTACAAAAGTGTATATATCATCATTCCCTCTTTTCAGCTTCCTTTTATATATTATCCTCTCCCTTAGACTGTAAACTTCTGGATGGAAGGGACTATCTTTCTTTTTGGTTGTTTTTATATATCTAATACTTAGTGGTGTCTGACATTCAGTAAGTGCTTAATAAATTACTTCTTTCTTTCTTCTTTACTTCCTTTTTTCTCCGTCTTATTTGGTCAAGAATATTTGTAGCAATATTTTTTTCTTGCATTTAGAAAACTAGTAACTAAGGAAGCCTCCATCGCCTGAGAAATGGCTAAATCAAGATACTTAGTAGGTGTGTGGGCACTGGGTAAATCACTTAACCATGTTTGACTCAGTTTCCTAATTTGTCAAATGAACTGAAGAAGGAAATGGCAAACCACTCCTATATCTTTGCCAAAGAACCCCAAAATGGGGTCACGGAGAATTAGACACTACTAAAATAACTGAATAACAACAAAAATATTGAAAATATGAAGGTAATGGAATATTATTTTGACCTAAATTATTAAAAGAATGGTTTTGGAAAAAACTGGAAATAATTATAAAAATAGAATTTATGTAACATTTTATGTTAAGTTCTTTATGTTAAGTTATTTCATTTGATGGGAAGACTTATAATGAACTTATGCAAAGTGAAGTGAGCAGAACCAAGAGAACAATTTATTTACTTTTTTTTTTAAACCCTTACCTTCCATCTTGGAGTCAATACTATGTATTGGCTCCAAGGCAGAAGAGTGGTAAGGGCTAAGCAATGGGGGTCAAGTGACTTGCCCAGGGTCACACAGCTAGGAAGTGGCTGAGGCCAGATTTGAACTTAGGACCTCCCATCTCTAGGCCTGGTTCTCAATCCACTGAGCTACCCAGCTGCCCCCAAGAGAACAATTTATATAATAATAGCAACATTGTAGAGACAAATGATAAGCACTGATAAGAAACTGTGACAAGGGGCTACTAGGTATCAGAGCAGATAGAACAACAGGCCTAGAGTCAGAAGGTCCTGGTTTCAAATGTGACTTCAGAACATTTCCTAGCTGTATGACCCTGGGCAGGTCACTTAACTCTCATTGCCTATCCCTTACAGTTCTTCTGCCTTGGAACTGATACTTAGTATAGATTCTAAGACAGAAAGTACGGATTTTTAGTGTTTTGGGTTTTTTTTTTTTAAAGACACCACAATTTCAGAGAAGAGATGACTAACATTTCCACTTCTTAACAGGGCAACTTGATAGATGCAAGATACAGAATGAAACTTGACATTTTCAGACAACATATGTGGATTTGTTTTTCTTGATTATGCTTATTTGTAACTAGTTTTTGTTGTTTTTAAATTTCTGGGGGAATTATGAAAGATAAGAGGAGCTAGTAATGGAAAGGTTTTAAAAAGAGAATCTGGAGCATTTTTTAATGCACTGATTATAAATGGTCAAAGAATATGAATAGACAGTTTTCAAAGGAAATCAAGTTGACAAGCATTTATAAAGTGTCTGCTATATGCTGTCACTGTACTAATGGAAATTCAAAGTAGGGGTAGGGGAGAAGGGAATAAGCATTTTAATTGTACATATTACATGCCATGTGCTAAATATTATATCATTATATCAGTCCATGCTTTTAAGTAGCTCACAAACTAATAGAGAAGACTAATAGAGGAGACAGCATACAAACAACTGTGTAAAAACAAGAGATAAAAAGGATAAATTGGATATAATCACAGAAGGGAAATCATAAGAGTTAAAGAGGATTGGGAAAGTCTTCCTGTTGTTTAGTTGTTTTTCTGTTGTATCCAACTCCTCATGACTCCATTAGGAATTTTTTTTAAATTTTATTTAATTAGATGATTTAGAATATTTTTCCATGGTTACAAGACTCATGTTCTTTCCCTCCCCCTCCCCCTCCCATATCTGACATGCAATTCCACTGGGTTTAACATGTGTCATTGATCAAGGCCTATTTCCATATTATTAATATTTGCACTAGGGTGATCCTTTAGAGTCTACATCCCCAGTCATATCTCCATGGCCCATGTGATCAAGCAGTTGTTTTTCTTCTGTGTTTCTACTCCCACAGTTCTTTCTCTGGATGTGGATAAGGTTCTTTCTCATAAGTCCCTCTGAATAGTTCTGAATCATTGCATTGCAACTAGTAGAGAAGTCCATTACATTTGATTTTACCACAGTGTATCAGTCTCTGTATACATTGTTCTCTTGGTTCTGCTCCTTTCACTCTGCATCAATTCCTGAAAGTCATTCCAGTTCACAGGGAATTCCTCCAGTTCATTCATTGTCTCTTTGAGCACAATTGTATTCCATCACCAACATATACCACAATCTGTTCAGTCACTCCCCAATTGAAGGGCATCCCCTCATTTTTCCAATTTTTTTTGCCACCACAAAGAGTGCAGCTATGAATATTCTTGTTCAAGTCTTTTTCCTTATTATCTCTTTGGGGTACAAACCCAGCAGTGCTATGGCTGGATCAAAAGGCAGACAGTCTTTTAGCGTCCTTTGGGCATAGTTCCAAATTGCCTTCCAGAATGGTTGGATCAATTCACAACTCCACCAGCAATGCATTAATGTCCCAATTTTGCTACATCCCCTCCAGCATTCATTACTTTCCATAGCTGTCATGTTAGCCAATCTACTAGGTGTGAGGTGATACCTCAGAGTTGTTTTTGATTTGCATTTCTCTACTTATAAGAGATTTAGAACACTTTTTCATGTGCTTATTAATAGTTTTGATTTCTTTATCTAAAAATTGCCTATTCATGTCTCTTGCCCATTTATCAATTAGGAAATGGCTTGATTTTTTGTACAACTGATTTAGTTCCTTATAAATTTGAATGATTAGACCTTTGTCAAAGGTTTTTGTAATGATTGTTTCCCAATTTGTTGCTTCCCTTCTAATTTTAATTGCATTGGTTTTGTTTGTACAAAACTTTTTTAATTTAATGTAATCAAAATTATTTATTTTGCATTTTGTAAATTTTTTCTAACTCTTGCTTGGTCTTAAAAAGGAAGGAAAAAAGAAAAAGCAGGCACAAAGGGAAAATGTGATAGAGGTATAGTAGTAGTCTCTCAGTAACCGAGGATGACGATTGTCTTTGTGTGTTTTCATCTATGATAGATGAGTGTGCACAAAGACATTTGTGCATGAAGGAGATTTAAGTGGAAAAGTTGATGCACAGAGACAGTCCCACTCTCTCGGCATTGGAAGCCTGGGTCCATTGGTACGAAAAGTCGTTACACCTGGAGACTTCCTCAGCTGCATTGGATGGCCATGTTGTCCTTTGTGCTACAACACACCCTAAGCACTCCACAGTGCTTTGCTGCGTCGCCATCTCAGCCATTGAACCTTCTTATTGGTTTCTTCCATCTGTTCTGCTGAAGCAGTCTTCACATGCTGGGTGAGCAAGGCCCTGGTTCACCAGGGGTCAACGACCGGATGGCTACCCTCACAAGGTTTAGCCGGCCTGTCGAAGCCGTTCCCCGGGGTGTGGCCGCTGCCGCATGCTAGCAGCTACTGGGAGCCACAAGTGAGAGCTGGGTGTCAGGTGAGGGTCCGAGGCTGGAGAGCTGCCCTAGGAGGGCACAACAAGCCCTCCATACCAGAGATACTACCCCTCCCTGAACACCCCATACACCCCGATAGAGGTATAATTGGAAGAAAAAACCACAAAGTTATCTAGAACCCTATGATAGAAAATGCTCTAAATAAATAAGTAAATGGAAATTATATTAACTCAAGTTCTACTTTAAACCCATCTGATTGTCAAAGAAAACAGAAAAAGGAAACGATAATGGTTGGAGAGGCTGTGGGGAAATGGGTTTATTAACACACTTCTAGTGAAGCTATGAATTGGTCAAACCATTCTGGAAAGCAATTTGGAACTATGAACCTTCCACCTAAAATTACTAAACTATATATGCTTTTTAACTCAATGATATCACTTCTAGGTCTATATCCCAAAGAGATCCAAGAAAGAGGAAAATAATCCATGTATACAAAATCATTTAGAATGCTTTCTGAGGTGTCAAATCTGAGGAGATGCTCATCAATTGAGGAACAACTAAACAAGTTAGGGTATACAAATGTGATAGAATACTACTGCACTCTAAGAGAATGATAAAAGAGATAGTTTCAGAGAAGCCTAGAAAGACTGATGCAGAGTAAAATGAGAAACAAGAGAATGATTTATACAATATTGTAAAGACAAAAAAAATTTGAAAGACTTCAGAATTCTGATCAATACAATTACCAACTATGATTCCAGAGAACCAATGATGAATTATGTTACTCACTTTCTAACAAAGAGATGATGAATTTAGGATGAAGATTGAGGTATTTGGACACATATTTTTTGACGTAGCCAATGCTGGAATTTTATTTTCTTGGCTATGCAATTTTGTCACAAATTTTTTTCTTTTAAAAAAAAAGAAGAGAGAGGAGGAAAATGGGGGAGGGGAATCAATTTTGTTCATTGGAAAATATTGTTAAGTTTAACTTTAAAAATAAATGTATAGGGAAAAACGGGCATTCAGAAGGAAATGTAGACAGGACAGCTTTGAAAGCAATATATTAAAATTAGCATATATATTTTATTTTTAAAAAAATTTATATTTTATTTTACAATTACATATAAAAATAATTTTTAACATTTTTAAAAATTCTGAATTTCAAATTCCCTCCCTCTTTCATCTCTTCCTTTATTGAAAAGGCAAGCAATTTGTTATATGTTATATATGTGGTCATGCAAATATATTTCCATATTAATCATATATATATTTAAAAGCAAGCTATAAGTCACAGAAATTAATGACCTCATATTCAATCCTTTCCATTATAGTTTGCATATCAAAATACTAGTTTTTTACTCTGTTTAGTTTGGAATAAAAATAAATAAGTAAAAATCCTCTAGTCTTAGGGAGAAGCCTAGTCAACAAGAAGTTAAATGACTTGCCTGTAGTCATAGAACAAGTACACATCAGAAGGAAGGCTTGAGGGGGCAGCTGGGTGGCTCTGTGGATTGAGAACCAGGCCTAGAGATGGGAGGTCCTAGGTTCAAATCTAGCCTTAGATACTTCCCAGCTGTGTGACCCTGGGCAAGTCACTTAGCCCCCATTGCCTAGCCCTTACCACTCTTCTGCCTTGGAGGCAATACACAGTATTGACTCCAAGATGGAAGGTAAGGATTTGGGAAAAAAGAAAAAAGAAGGAAGGCTTGATAGAAATCCTTAGTCTACTTTCAGAGCTAAAGGAGCTCTGGCTATTGTGACCGCAAAAATGTGGGTTTCAAGACTGTGAATTGCCAAAACTGTAAACATAATTTTTAGTGTCTTGATTTAAATCAAAAATAAGTGGTCGCCATGGGAAAAAATTCCCAAATATGAAAATAGCCAAGTCAGCTGGGTTTTATGGAGATTTTAATTAATACAAATGAAGGAATTAAGGAAAGGGAGAGAGAGAGAATAAGAGAAAATAGTATGAAGGGCCTAGGCCAAATGGCCTAGGCCTGAGCCTTAAGAGAGACTAGTCAGTCTTTAATCACTCACCACAAAATTTGTCCCAAGCAAAACTCCAGTCCTTAACTAAAATCCTCAACTCCTGAACTGAGTTCAGAGACCCAGCTACTCCAACTAGTCGGAACTCCAACTAGTCCAAACTCCCACTAGTCCGAACTCTAACTACCTCAAATTCAATAAGTTCCTTCTTTTTAAAGAGATTTTTCTTATGTCACCTCCCCTAAATTTTCACATCTACCAATCACAGTAGATGCTTTTCCCCAGGACTTCCCATTCTTAGTTCTCACCACTCTTTAGTTCTCACCTTCTCTGGGTAGACTAAAACTTCACACCTCTTTTGTTAAGCTTGCTTTTTGTAAGTTGACTGACCTTTTAGTGATTAATTTAACCTTTAAAGTACATAGCACCCTTTTGTATTAGATCTAAAAATAGACCTAGCTTAAGGTTCTAGCTTTACTATTTACTATTTGTTCCATCAGAAGTTTACAACTTTATCTTCCCCTAAGGTACAGTCTGAGCAGGGTGGAGTAATTTTAAAGTTCCCAATATATTCCTGATCAAGTACCTCCATTGTTTAAAATGGGGAATAGCTTAATCAAATCTTCTGAAGTAGAGTCTGAGCATTTTAAAGATTCACACTATAGACAAATGGCTGGCCTCTATCCCTCTCATCCTTTTTAAAAAAATATTTATTTTTTCCCCCTATTACAAGTAAAAGCATTTAACTTTTTTTTTTTTAAGTTTTGAGTTTCAAATTCACTCTCTTCTTAGATCACAGCATTGCTGAAAATAGCTAGGTCATATACTATCATTGATAAGGAAATATTGCTGTCACAGTGCACAATGTTTTTCTGCTCACTTCACTTTGCATCAGTTCATGTAAGTCTTTCCAGATTTTTCTGAAATCATCCTGCTTGTCATTTCTTAAAGCACAATAGTACTCAAGTACATATCACAACTTGTTCAGTCATTCCCCAATTGATGGACTACCCTTCAATTTCCAATTTTTTGCTAACAAAAAAAGAGCTGCAATAAATATTTTTGTACACATATGTCTTTTCCCTTATTTAAAAAAAATCTTTGAGATATAGACCTAGTAATGGAATTGATAGTTCAAAGGGTATGCACAGTTAGTTCTAGAGTCCTTTAAGCATAGTTCCAAATTGCTATCCAGAATGGCTAGATCAGATTGCAACTCCATCAATAGTATATTAGTGTCCCAATTTTCCCACATTCCTTCTAACATTTATTACATTAGCTAATCTGATAGATGTAATGTGGTATCTTGGAGTTGTTTTAATTCACATTTCTCTAAGAATGATTTAGATCTTTTTTTTTCATATGCCTATAGGTGGCTTTCTAAAAACTGCCTATTCATATCCTTTGACCATTTATCAATTATTTTTATAAATTGACTATGTAGTTGGGAAGTTAGTCCCTTATAGATACAACAACAAAAAAATTCCCTTAGGTTTCTGTTTTCCTTCTAACCTTGATTATATTTGTTTTCTTTGTATAAAACCTTTTTGATTTAATATCATCAAAATTATCCATTTTATATTTTATAATGCTATCTCTTGTTTAGTCCTAAATTTTCCCCTTATCCATAACATATAGACTATCCTGTATTCCTCTAATTTGTTTACAGTATCACTCTTTGTTTAGAACATGTATCCATGTATCTTGGTATACAGTGTGAGAGATATTGGTCTACTCCCAGTCTCTGCCATACCATTTTCCAATTTTCCCCAGTTTTTGTCAATGAATTCTTGTCCCAAAAGGTTGGGTCTTTTGATTTATCAAACTCTAAATTACTATGGTCACTTATTACTAGGTTTTGTGTACCTAATCCATTCTACTGAGCCACCACTCTATTTCTTAGTCAGTACCAGATTGTTTTGATGATTACTGCTTTGTAATACAGTTTGAGATCTGGTACTCCTAGGCCACCTTCCTTCACATTTTTTTCCATTGATTCCTTTGACATTCTTGACCTTTTGTTCTTCCAAATGAATTTTGTTATTACTTTTTCTAGCTCTATAAAATAATTTTTGAGCAGTTTGATTGGTATGGCACTGAATAAGTAGATTAGTTTAAGTAAAACTGTTATTTTTATCATATTTGCTCTATCTAACTAAGGACAATTAATATACTTTTCCAATTGTTTAGATCTGACTTTGTATGAAAAAATGTTTTGTAATTAAGTTCATATACTTCCTAAAGGAGAGGGATGAGCTGAAATTCTAAAGAAGCAAGAGGAAGAGGAAGGAAAGAGCTATGGCAGCACCATATTGGGAAGTTTAGACACTCTTCATGGAAAGGGAGAGAGACCATCCCATTCCACTCCCCTTTCCATCCAAACAACTTTACCTTTAATATTTTTATTCCAATATCAACTGGTGATCTGGGCTGAATGTAATCTAGACAGAACAACACAGAGTATTGTGGAGATACACCCAGAGAATTTTTCATATGTTCTGCCTCTCTCTGTCTCTCTCTCTTTGTTTCTCATTGTTTTTCAGTCATTTAATTGTGTTTGACTACATGACCCCCTGGACATTGTCCTTGGGCTTTTCTTAGCAGAGACACCAGATTGGTTTCCCATTTCCATCTCTAGTGGGTCCCCATTTTATGTATGAGGAACTGAGGCAAATAGAGGTTAAATTACCTGTCCAGGGTCACACAGCTAATAAGTATCTGAGGTCAGATGTGAACTCAGATATTCCTGGTTCCAGGCTGGGTGCTTTATCTATTGCACCTTCCTAGCTGCCCATATTTGTCTCTCAGTAGGGAGAAACAAAACTGATTTACAATCCTGAAACCTGTTTCTGAGAGTTTGAGAGGTCATTGTTATTGCATTGATTTGGGGGGAAGGGAGGGATTGGAATGGGGGGGGGTGGAGAGCCATGGGTGGATGGGTACCCAGGTAAAGAGAGAACAATTTTCATAACTGCTAGGAACATTTTCAGCTCAAAGCTAGATTGAAAAGAGATTTTATTGAGTCATATTTTATAACCTGTCCAACAAGAATAAAGACTAAATTAATCCAGATTTGAAAAGAAACCCAGGCACAACTGAACTTTTATGTGGAGGTTAGGCCCTGATGGGGAAGTACTGGAAGATAGTTTCTTAGTTCTTTTGTTTTTTTCTGACAGATTAAAGAAACTCACTCTCCCTACCTACCCAGAGTCAGGATTAAAGGCATTAGAAAAAAGATTACCTCCTGATCATTTACCCTTCATTATTTAACCCAAACACTTCCAAAAGCACATAAAGCAGGTATTAGAAAACACTGAACAAAAAAATTGAGGTTGGGAGTTGTCCATATCTGTGACTTCATCCATGTAGGGAGTCCCTTGGGAGGGAATTCCCTCTATTAATGTAGATTGGCAATTGTTTTGCAATATATATCGTCTTTTAAAAAAAAGCTCTTACTTTCAATCTTAGAATCAATACTATGTATTGGTTCTAAGGCGGAAGAGTGGTAAGGGCTAGGCAACGAAAGGTAAGTGACTTGCCCAGGGTCACACACCTAAGAAGTATTTGAGTACAAATTTTAACCCAGGACCTCCCATTTCTAAGGCTGGTTATCAATCCACTGAGCCACCTAGCCACCCCCAACGTATAGTCTTAATAGAGTTGTCCAGGGAATTGAGAAATTAAACAGATTTCCTTGGGTCACATAGCCCTATATCAGAGGCTAGACTTGAATTTACATGGCTGTCCTGTTCACATTACCTGTCTTTCTTACAGAAATATTACTGTGGATAAATTTGGAATCCCTAGATTCTTGTTGCCGGCCACTGAAAATGAACTGCCTCTAAAATGTGGGGACTTTTTTAGAAAGCTGGGCAGGAACTTTGTAACTAGCATATCCTTATATCCCTCTATAGGCACTTAACTCCATTGAAACACAGAATTATGTTGGTAGCTATAAATCTCACCCAGCATTGAAGGATCCACCCGGAATCACCTCTTACTGAAAAAAAATCAGGGAAAGGTTCATTGTACAACATAGAATATAGGGATTTTCTTCATGTTGCCTGGGAAACCATAGAGCAGCTAGCTCCTCCTGAGGATGAAAAAGAATTCTGGGGAGGAGGGAAAGGTTAGAATCAGAAGAAAAATAAACAGAAAGAATTCAGGAATTATAGCATTTACTTTATCATTCAAAACTTGTTACAAAGGTCACTTTCATGAAACCATGGCCAATCCCCTCCTAACCAAATGTCATCAATACCTATTCTGACTCCCTACAATATTTTGTATACACTATATTTTCTTTATGACCCTAATATTCTCCCTATATTCTGTTCTTCCCTAAAACTTTCTTTCTTTCTTTCTTTCTTTCTTTCTTTCTTTCTTTCTTTCTTTCTTTCTTTCTTTCTTTCTTTCTTTCTTTCTTTCTTTCTTTCTTTCTTTCTTTCTTTCTTTCTTTCTTTCTTTCTTTCTTTCTTTCTTTCTTTCTTTCTTTCTTTCTTTCTTTCTTTCTTTCTTTCTTTCTCTCTTTCTTTCTCTCTTTCTTTCTCTCTTTCTTTCTCTCTTTCTTTCTCTCTTTCTCTCTCTCTTTCTCTCTTTCTTTCTTTCAACTCTAAGATAGAAGGGTACAGGCTATATAATAACAGTTTAATGGCTTGCTCAGGGTCACACAGCTAGGAAGTGTCTGAGACCAAATCTGAATCCAAGTCTTCCAGATTGAAGATTTATAGCAATTTAGGTAAAGCAAGCTTATTGGGGCCATTTTTCTAATAGTATGTACTCTTTCCAATAGCATCATATCTCTGTGTCACATTTTGGTAATTCTTGAAGTATTTCAAACCTTTTCATTATTATATCTATTGTGGTTATCTGTGATCAGTGATCTTTGATGTTACTGTTATATTATTTTTTCTAGGCACCAGTAACCTCATCCCTATTAAACTGTGAACTTAATAAATGTTATGTGTTGTAAGAATTAAAATAAATATTTCTACCTAGATATATACTTTATAAAGTTTATTGGAAGGGTAGACAATGTTCCTATAAGTAACCTGACCACATGGTGCCTAGCCTGCCAGTCTCTTCCTCATTCCTTCCTCACCTGCCTGCTCTGTCTCTTCTCAGTTCTCCTGATTCTTCCACAGTTCCCCACCTGTCCCCAGCAGCCCCCAACCTTGACTTTTATTGACTTACCGAAGGTACACAGACGTCACAGCTGTGGTATGTCAGGAATGTTTGATAGACAGGTAAAGCTCCTCAGGAGGGGGAGGGAATAAACTTCCTTGACACAGTATACTATCAGATTGGTTAATATGAGCAAAAAGAAAAATGATAAATGTTTGAGAAGGTGTGGGAAAATTGGAACACTGATATAATATTGTTGGAACTGTGAACTGATACAACCATTCTGGAGGGCAATATGGAACCACACCCAGAGGGCCATAGAACTATGCATATCCTTTGACCCATTAATACCACTACTTGGTCTGTATCCCAAAGAGATCAGAAATGAGGGAAAAGGATCTACCTGCACAAAAATATTTGTAGTGATTCTTTTGAGAGTGGCAAAGAATTGGAAACTGAAGGCTTGTCCATCACTTGAGAAATGGCTGAACAAATTGTAGTAGATGGTTTTAATGGAATACTATCTTGCCAAAAGAAATGACAAACAGAATGAGTTCAAAAAAACCTAAAAAGACTTACATGCAAAACAAAGTGAGCAGAATCCAGAGAACACTGTATATCGTAAAAGAAATATCATACATTGATCAACCATGAAGTACTAAACTATTACCAGCAAAATTAGTCATCAAGATAACCACAAGAAAACATTAATAATATGAAAATAGGTCTTGATCAATGATACATATAAAACCCAGTAGAATTGCTTGTTGGCTATGGGAGAGGGGAAGGAGAAGGGGAGGGAAATAACATGAATCATGAGACCAAGGGAAAATATTCTTAATTAACTAATTAAATAAGTTTTTAAAAAAGATAACCACAAGAGACCTATGATGAAAAAAGCCTTCCACAGTCAAAGAAGGAACTGTTGTGTTGATGTCTGATTGCAGATCAAAGCATATCATCTTCTACTTTATTTCCTTCATGAGTTTTTTTTATTGTATGTGTGATACATGACTTCTGTCAGAGCATGATCAGTATGGAAATATGTGCTAGCAAAATCTATATTAGAGTATTTACATCCCTGGAGAGTGGGGGAGGAAGGGAGGGAAAATCTGAATTGAAAAATATCAGAAAACAGTTGTTAAAAATTGTTTCTTGAGTTAAAGACTTCTGGGCTAAGATGGTCGCAGTGTAGAAGCAAGGGGCTTCCTCTCTTCACCACATACCTATATAAAGCACCTCAAAAGGACAAAAACCAAAGCCAGATATGTGAAGGGGCTGTACTGTAGGGCACAACCTTGAAGGTAGGCAGGGTTTGGGCATTTCCATTGTAATATAATAGGGGGAAAGAGGGAGAATGGGAATGGAGCCTCTTCCTTTTAAGGCAAGGACAGAGTGAGGAGGTGATGTTGATAAGCCAAGTGAGAGAAAGATGATGGGTTTGTCTTTATCCCCTAAACTCTCCCTGACAAGCCCCCTACCCCCACCCCCAGCCTTAACTTCCAACTACTGGGTTCTCTGAGGATCTTGTTTGAAGAGGCTTGTGGTGATAAGCCTCTTTCTTCTGGGGAGAGAAAATGTCACTTCTCTCCCCCTCAATTTCAGGCTTCCCTCTAGTAAAGGCTGGAGTCAGTCTCTGGGTCCTATTAATTGAATTTATTTGAGTAAAATAGAAAAAGGGACAGGGCAGATGAAAGAGTAGGAAATTGAGGTTCAAGAAGGGAAGCGGGAGAAGGGGTCCCTAGCTATCTAATACCCTTCCCCTCCTCAAAGTCAGACAGATCAGGTCTTGGTCAACCTGAACCCCTTGGGGTCAGGGTAAGAAACCCTGGTTTCTTGGCTATACAATGAGTATCCCCAAGTTGAAGGTTCAAAGAGGTTGGTGGAGATCTTCTTTATGGACAGCTTATATATCAAGTCCTTTCCACTAGCTTGTCTTCTTGGGAGGATTTTGTAGTCAGAAATCACAAAGAGAGAGATCTCTGAGTTGGACATTTAGCTGGAGCATACTTCTCTGATGTGTGTCTTTCCAGATGAAGTCTCTCTCCAACTGCTTGGATCAGCTCATTCCCCTCTCTCTCCAAAGTTCTGTGTTCCTTTTTGCCCATTCCCCCACTGCTGTAGAATCCTGTAGTTCTTCCAAGTTTATTTTCCTTCCAAGATCTCAAACCGTCTCTTATACCATTTTATAAGGGGGTAAAATTACTCCTATCTAAAATTACTCCAAGCTGATCACCCCTCCCCCACTCCACCTATGGTGCCAGAGTCAGAGTGAGCATAGGGCAATTGCTAGGTTCTTGGAGGGGCTGGCTGAGGACACAGACTTACCCCAGAAAGCATTGAGACTTGGGATCCCAGGACACTGAGGAACGTGGAGATTGGACTTGGAGTTAGGACAGAGAGGGGTTACACACAACAGACACAGAAAAGTGGCTTCAAGGCAAAAACCACTCTGTAGTTCCATACAAAGACCTGCCTACCCTCCTCACTAGGACTTCTGACTGGGAAGGGAAGAAAGAACTAGCACAGAAATGGCTACCAACACCCAGGAATTACAATCTGCAACTAGCAAAAACAAAACCAAAAAAAAAACAAGAAAAGAACCTTGATCCTGGATAATTTCTATGGTGAAAAACCCCAGACTACAGAGGAGATAGCAGAGGATGACAAACAAGCAAACACATCCAAACCTTCCCCCCCCCCCCAATGTAAATTGGTCACAAGCTCTTGAGGAGCTCAGATTTGAGATTATGAACCAAGTGAGAAAGATAGAAGAAACTTGGCAAAAAAAGTGAGAAACAGTTCCAAAAGAAAATAACAGTTTAAAAGACAGAATCTCCCCTTGGAAAAAGAAGCCCAGAAATCAAATGAAATGATAAGCAAATTGAAGATCAGAAATGACCTGCTGGAAGCCATGAAAAGCAGAATAGACCAAAATGAAAAAGGAAAATCAAAAGATCATAGCTTAAAACCAATCTTTAAAAACTAGGATTGGGCAAGTAGAAGCTAATGATCTCACAAGACAGCAAGAATTAATAAATCAAAGTCAAAGTAATGACAAATTAGAAGGAAACATGAAATATCTCATTGAGAAGGTGACAGACTTGAAAAACAGGTTGAAGAGAGACAATTTGAGAATCATAGACCTACCTGAAAACCTGGAAATAAATAGAAATCTTGACATCACACTACAAGAAATTATCCAAGAAAATTGCCTTGATATTCTTGAACAAGAGGGCAAAATATACATTGAAAGAATCCATAGATCACCCTCTACATTAATTCTCAAAAGACAACCCCCAGGAATGTAATTGTCAAATTCAAGAGCTTCCAAGCTAAAGAGAAAATATTGCAAGAAGACAGAAAGAGACAATTCAGATATCAAGGAGCACCAAATCAGGATTACATAGGATCTAGCAGCCTCCACACTAAAGGACCACAAGGCTTGGAAATATGATATTCAGAAAGGCAAGAGAATTGAGTCTACAACCAAGGATCACCTACAAACAAGGATCATCAAAATTGACTATATACTTTCAGGGAAAAGTATGAGCATTTAATAAAATAGAAGATTTCCAAGTATTTGTAAAGAAAAGATCAGAACTAAATGGAAATTTTGATGTCCAAATACAAAGTTCAAGAGAAACATGAAAAGGTAAATAAGAAAGAGGAGTAAAAAAAATTAAGGGCTTCAGTAAGATCAAATTGTTTATATTCCTGTATGAAAAAATATTTGTAATTATCAAAAACTATATTAACTATCATAGTAGTTAGAAGAATTATTCATGGGTAGTGGTTGGGGTACTAAGTGTTTTAAAATGATATGTAAAAAAAGAAAGGAGGGAATAGAAGATGGCACCAAGAAAAATGTGAAGGAATAAGAAAAATAGGATAAATTATATATACATAAAGAAGTGCATGGGAGGGAGAAGGGAAGACTATAAGAATTATAAGAAGGAGAGGAAAAGAGTGTTAATAGATAATACTTAAACCTTATTCTCAGTGGAATCAACTCTGAGAAGGAAGAGTATCGAGATCCATTGGGGTATTGAATTCTATCTTACCCTACAGGGAAGTTAGTTGAGAGGGAAAACCAAGGGGGGGGGAGTGGGGCAAGGAGTACCAAAAGGGAGAAAAAGGGAAGGGAATTTAATAGACCCTAAAGAAAAATAAGAGGGGAATAAGAAGGGAGGAGGTAGGAAAGGAAATAAAATAAGGATGGGGATTAGGGGGACTGATTAAAAGCAAAACACTGGTGTAGAAGGCAATAGTGAAAGAAGGAAGAGTAGGACTAGGAAAGGAAATCAAAATGATGGGGAATACACAGGTGGTAAGCATAACTCTGAATGTGAATGGGATGAACTCACCTATTAAACGGGAGGCAAATAGCAGAATGGATTAGAAACGAAAATCCTATCAAATGTTGTCTACAAGAAACACGCATAAGGCAGGTAGACACACACAGGGTAAAGGTAAGAGGCTGGAGCAAAATCTATTGGGCATCAACTGAGAAAAAGAAGGCAGGAGTCACAATCATGATATCTGACAAAGATTTGCAATAATTGTTTTCTTTTTAAATGTTTTCTTTTAGATATTCATTTCTCCAGCTTTAATTCCTGAACTAGGGGTTTGTGCTTTTGAATAGAGTGATTAGCCCTGTTTAGTCTTACCTGGGGCATTCTGATTCCTTCTCTTATCTTCACTTCTTGGATTTAACTGTCACTTGGGTTTTCAGAATTCTGAATCTTTTTTTCTTTTTCTCTAGTAATATTTTATAGTGTTCCTCCCAACCAGTTACATGTAGAAACAATTTTTGACATTTGTTTTCTGATATTTAGTATTCCAAATTCTCTCCCTTCCTTCCTTCTTTCTCCCCTCTTCAAGACATCAAGTAATCTGATATGTTATATACTTCTATCATGCAATACCTATTTCCATATTCATTATGTTGTGAAAGAAAACACATATCACACATACAAGAAAAAACTCATGAAGGAAACAGTGGAAAATGATATGCTTTGATATGCATTCAGACTCCATTACTTCTTTTTATGTCAATGAAAGGGATTTTTCATCGTGAGTCCTTTGGAGTTATCTTAGATCCTTGAACTGTTGATAATACTTGTCATTCATAGTTGATCATTGTACAATATTGTTGTTACTATGTACGATGTTCTGATTACTTCACTTTGCATCAATTCATATAAGTATTTCCAAGTTTTTCTGAAATCATTTTGTTTGTCCTTCCTTATGGCACAATATTTCATTATAATCATATACCACAACTTGCTCAGCCATTCCCCAATTGATGGATATCCCCTCAGTTTCCAATTCTTTGCCACTGCAAAAAGAGCTTCTGTAAATATTTTTATACAAATAAGCCCTTTCCCCCTTTCTTTGATCTCTTTGTGAAACAGACCAAGTAGTGGTATTGATGGGTCAAAAAGTATGCACAATTTTATACTCCTTTAGGCATGGCAGAACACTGAATCTTAAGGTATTTCTCTATTGTCTCAATATAGAGTACTAAAAATCTCAAAGCCCTGAAGTATCCAAGCCTGAGTGCTACCACACTAGTCACTACTGCTACTCTCAGGCAATTAAAAAGTACCCACCCTGAGATTTTCTGACCACCATAGCACACCACAATGGTGCTTTCTTGGGGGAACCCTCTTTTGAATTCAATCTTTTTTTTTTTAACCCTAACCGTCCATCTTAGAATCAATACTGTGTATTGGGTCTAAGGCAAAAGAGTGGTAAGGGCTAGGCAATGGGGGTCAAGTGACTTGTCCAGGGTTACACAGCTAGGAAGTATCTGAGGCCAGATTTGAACCCAGGACCTTCTGTCTCTGTGCCTTGCTCTCAATCCACGCAGCCACCCAGCTGCCCCCTTGAATTCAATCTTAAGGGAAACCAGGAATTCCAAGATTAAGGAGGGAATGTGTCCCAGACATGAGGGACAGTTAGTGTAAAAACCCAGAGTTTGAAATAGAAATTAAATCAATGTGGCTGTACCATACAGTGTGTGGAGGGTAGTAATATGTAAGACTAGAATGATAGGTAGGGATCAGGCTGTGAAGGGTTTTAAATGCCAGAGGAGTTTATATTTGATACTGAAGGTAATAGGGACTCACTGAAGTTAATTGAATAGTGGGATGATATGATTAAACAGGGCAACTAGGTGGAACAGTGGATAAAGCACCAGGCTTGGAGTCAGAAAAACTCATCTTACTTTCACATCTGGTCTCTGATGCTTCCTAGCCAAGATCACTTGGGCAAGTCACTTAACCCTGTTTGCCTAGATTTCCTCATGTTAAAATGAGCTGGAGAAGGAAATAGCAAACTACTACTTTTGCGGGGGGAGGGGGGAGTGGGGGGGGATGCAACAACTTTATTGAAAGAAAAGTGCAGTGAAATTACTCAAAAATTTGAAAGAATCTTGAGGGAATTAGACACCTCCCCTCAAGCGCAGGACCAAGTGCAGGGTGGATTCTTTTTGGATGTTGTAGTCAGACAGGGTACGACCATCTTCCAGCTGCTTCCCAGCAAAGATCAGTCTCTGCTGGTCTGGGGGGATGCCTTCTTTGTCTTGGATCTTTGCCTTGACATTCTCAATGGTGTCACTGGGTTCTACTTCAAGGGTAATGGTCTTGCCAGTCAAGGTCTTCACAAATATCTGCATCCCCCCTCTGAGACAGAGGCTCAAGTTCTGTTTGCTGTATATAAAATAAGCCACTGTGGAGAGAAACCTTAATAATGTAAGCATTGTGGAAAGATTTACAGATTTTTACACAGAGGGTCCATCTTGCTTCTCATCAGAGAATTCATACTGGAGAGAAACCTTATGATTATAAACAATGTGAAAAGGCTTTTACATGGAGGGGCCATCTTGCTGCTCATCAGCATCATGCCCCTTTGGGTGCTGGGGTCCCTGGGTACAGGGCTGGGGCCACCCCTCCATGGCCTTGCTTCAGCCAGCTATGCACAAGCTCCGACATCTTGGCCAGGATTTCGGAGGTCTGAGGGACCACAGATGTTTCAGGACCAAACATGTATTGGGGCAGGAAGATGGTGCCTCCAGCGGGGCCCACCCCCCCCCTCACTGGACACAGGGCTAAAGCCTGGAGTGGGGCTGGACAGCTCTGACTTGACCTTCACTGAAGCCAGGCTTTGTGGGGAAGATGTCCTCGAGGAGGCATCTTGATATTCACTGTAAAATTCACTAGGAGCAGTGAAGCTGGAAATGTTTCTTCAGAAGCTTCAACCAAGAGGAAGGCCCCTGCAACCAAGAAGAAGGTACCTGAGGAAGCTTTGACCAAGAAGAAAGCTCCTGCAACCAAGAAGAAGGTTCCTGCAGAAGCTCCTACCAAGAGGAAGACTCCTACAAAAGCTTCAACCAAAAGGAGGGTTTCTACAACCAAGAAGGTTTTTGAGGAGGCTTTGACCAAGAGGAAGGCTCCTGCAACCAAGAAAATGGTTCCTACAGAAGCTCCAACCAAGAGGAGGGTTTCTACAACCAAGAAGGTGCCTCAGGAGGCTTTGACCAAGAGGAAGGTTCTCACAACCAAGAAGAAGGATCTTGTGGAGGCTTCAACCAAGAAGAAGGTTCCTAAGGAGGCTCAGAAAGATACCAAAGTGGAAATGGTCAAGGGGGACTCAAAACCAAAAGATGCTAGAAGCAAAAAAGATGTGGAAGAGGTGAGAGCCAAAGCCAGGGGCACCAAACCAAAGGCTGAAATTCCCAAAGGCAAGAAAAAAGCTTCCATTTCACCTAAGAAAGTGGCAGAGGAACATAAAACAGAGAAAACCAAACTCCAGGCAGCCTCAGAAGCAAACCCCAAAGCCAGAAGGCAAAGGAGATCATCTAGTGTCCACGAAAAAGCTGAAGAGGCAGCTGCTATGTCCAAAGTTGGAGGGGCTGGGGGAGCTAAAGAGATCGAGGATGAACCCAAGACAGCTCCACAGAATAAGGGCAAGTTGGATGTGGACAACAAACCTTCTACCTCCCAATCTAAGGTGTCTAGGGAGTTGGACATGGCCAAAGATGAACCCAAAAGCAAGGGAAAGAAATCTGAGGCCTCTAAAGTAATCAAGAAACCTGGGGAAAGCCCCCAAGGTCTTTCATCCAAGCCAGCCAGCAAGAAGGCTAAGTAAAGTTTAAAAGGTTGATTGGCCCAGGACAGTTCTAACAAGGAACTTGATTTTGAAATAATGGGCCTTCTTTTTTTCTTTTAAAGAATTAGACAGATACTGGTATCTACCTCTTAATAAAGTTGTGGGGTTTTTTTGCATTAAAAAAAAATCTTTGCCTAGAAAACCCCAAATAGGGTCATAAAGTATCGGACACAACTGAAAAGACTGAACAACAACAAATGGCGGATCTTATGCTTTGAGAAAATCACTTTGGCAGTTGCATGGAGTTAACTCGAGCCAACTAGTATTTATTAAGCACCTGTTATGTGCCAAGCACTGTGCTAACCTCTCAATAATCCAAAGAAAGGCAAGAAAACTAGTCTCTATTCTCATGGAGCTCACAGTTTAATGGGGAGGCAACATGCAAATAACTCTGTACAAGTAAGATAAAGAAAGGATAAATTTGGATAGAATAATTACAGAGAGAAGGTCCTAGCATTAAAGGGGATTAAAAAATTGTAGAAGGTGATGTTTGAAGGAAGTCAAGGAAGCCAGAAAGTGGAGGAGAGGAGGGAGAGAATTCTGGGTAGGGGGATACAAACCAGTGAAAATGTCCAGTGTTAGGGCAACTAAGTGGCACAGTGGATAAAGTGCCAAGCCTGGAGTTGGAAGAACCTATGTTCACAGTTGGCCTCTGATACTTCCTAGTTGTGTGACCCCGGGCAAGTCACTTAACTCTGGTTGCCTAGCCTCTATCCTTCTGTTTTAGAATTGTTACTAAGACAGAAAGTAAGGGCTTTTTTTTTTTTAGGAAGAAAAAAAATGCCCAGACTTAAGAGATGGAATATCTTGCCCAAGCAAACAAAGAAAGAAGAAAAAGCAAGAAAGCTGGTGTCATTGACTTGCAGGATAAGTGGGGAGGAGTGAGATATAAGAAAGATTGGAAAGATAAGAAGAGGTCAGTTTCTGAAGGGTTATAGAAGCCAAACAGAGGGTTTAATATTTGATCCCAAGGTAATAAGGAGCCCCTAGAGCTTAGGAAGATTAATTGTTATCCTAGTAGGGACCTTAAAGTAAGGAAACAAAATAGGATGCTCTTCCCAGATTATAGTGATGAGATGATCAGAGTCTGAACTACATGTTTGAATGCAGATAAGACCCATATGACAAATGTGGAGATAGAAACAAGATTTGGCAACTGCTTGGATATGTGAAGTAAGATTGAGGAATAAAGGATTACACCAAGGTTGTGGACTTGGTAGCTAGAAAACGGTAAAGCCCTCTATAATAATAAGGAAGTTCAGAAGGACAGTTTAAAAACAATTTTTTAAATCCTTATTTTATGTTTTAGAATCCATACTAAGGATTGGTTCCAAGGCAGAAAAGCAATAAGGGCTAGACATTTGGGGTTAAGTGACTTGCCCAGGGTCACAGAGCTAGGAAATAAGTATCTGAAGTCAAATTTGAACCCAAGACCTCCAGCCTCCAGACCTGGTGTGCTATCCACTGTGTTACTTATCTGCCTAAAAGGGGCAGGTTTAAGGGGAAAAAATAATGAATTCATTTTTTTTTGTGGACATATATTTGAAATATCTATGGGACATTCAGTTCAGAATGTCTAATAAGAAGCTGACGATGTGGGGTGAGAACTCAGGAGAGAAATTCGGGTTGGATAAATAGATCTAAGAGTCATATGCAGTCAGTTAATAAGCATTTATTAAACGTTTACTGTATGGGAGACACTGTGCTAAGACAAGTCCCCAGTGCTTTCAGATTCCACATCTAGGAGCATGAGAGAGGGGAGGAAGTAGTACAACTTGTCCATTCCAGGTGCCTCAATGAACCCTTCCTCTGTATCATAATATAAATACCAGCATTTGGAGATCCCAACATTCTACTATCTATTGACATAGAACCAAACTTAAGAAGTTTTCTGCCTAGAGCAATCAGGGACAAAGTCATTGTTGCTAGAGAGATTTCCTACAGAAGGTGTGTGTGTGTGTGTGTGTGTGTGTGTGTGTGTGTGTGTGTGTGTGTAAATAGGACAGGGGAAGCATTCACACTGGCTGCCACCTGGTAGCTTCCTATTTTAATTAGCAAGAATTAGTTCTTCTTGCTTACTAGGTGATAGTTCTGCTGTTTCTACCATGCTAAAGGACTCTGAATGATGTCAGCCTCCTCTAAATTTGGGGATAAAGCCCTAATCTCCCCACCCTAATTACTGCTCTAGAAGAGTCTAGAAGAGAGAAGACATTCGCTCCACATCTGGTCCTTGATGAGCTTTGATGAGCAAGTGGCTCTCCCTGTCCCTAGCTATTTGATAGTGATAACCTCTGTTAATTATAGATTTGCATGTGGGTCAGTATATTCCAGCCCTGGAAAAAGCAGCCAACAGAAGGAACTGAATACTTTAATCTTTTAGAGTCAAACTGGAGCAGGCCCCAAGAACAAGGATTTTACATTTTTTTCAGGTAGCAGCCGTCTCAGGGATTCCATTTTCTCCACCAAAACACAGAGTAAGTGGCATTTTTAAGTAGGATAGTGAGACTCAGAACTAACAGAAGGCGTCCCCTGCCCATCTCTTACAAGAAATAGATAGTCAGGGCAGCTAAGTGACTCAGTGGATTGAGAGCCAGGCCTAGAGATGGGAGGTCCTGGGTTCAGATCTGACCTCAGACACTTCCCAGCTGTGTCAAGTCACTCAATTCCCATTGCCTAGCCCTTACTACTCTTCTGCCTTAGAACCAGTGCATAGTATTGATTCTAAATGAAAGGTAAGGGTTTTTTAAAAATAGTTTGTAATTTTTGTAAAGTTAGGGTCTATTTATTCTATTTCTTTGGTATCTCTTTCTCTTCCTAAAAAAATTCTCTGCCTCTGGACTAGTAATAGTCCAATCCAAAGACATTTAATAATTGCTTGTTGAGTGAAAGGATAGGAATAATATCCACAAAGCACAAGGTGTTCCAGATAAGTCTTAGTGTCGTTTTAAACTACTAAAGCTTTAAAAAACACTAAGACTTTTGAGATATTCTGTATATTTTAAAAATTAAGGTCAGTCTCTTCTGCTATAGGAACACAGTGGTACAGATAGTCCAAAACATTAGATAATCCAATTATATATTCCAAAATAATTAGATAATTTGGTTTTGATGAATTCATTTTATGATTAATTGATTTAGCAGAAATGTGGCTTTCCTAATTCTGCTTCACTTAGTCTTGCAAATGAATTTTACCAGCTGTTGGTAGGAACATCACAAAACCACAGACAGTGAAAAGGAACTTAAAATTATTATAATATATAATATAAAAAAAGAAATCAAAGACATCAGTTATTTTATGAGTTTTGCAATTATTTTGAATAGGATTTCCATTTCAATTATTGCTTCCTCCAGTTTATTATTAAATAGAAATAATACTTACTTTGTGAGTTTATTTTATAGCCAACAACTTTATTAATTATCTCATTTCGTTTCTTTGTTCATTTTCTAGGATTTTAGAAGTCACTTAATTAGCAAATAGGTAGAGTTTTGTTGTCTGACTATATGTCTTTATTTTCTTTCTGTTGTTTTATTGCTATTGCTAGCATTTCTACAATTATGACAAATAATAGCAAGAAAAGCAGGGAATTCTTGCTTTTTTCCTTTAGTTTATTGGAAAAGCTAGTTTTTCCCTATTGCATATAATTGCTTTTGGTTTTAAATAAACACGTTTTGTCATTAAAAAAAATCTTTGCCTTCTGTCTTAGAATTAATACAAGTATTAGTTCTAAACTAGAAAGTGGGAAAGGCAAGACAATTGGGTTTAAGTAATTTGTCCAGGTTACATAGCTAGAAAGTGTCAGAGGACAGATTGAAACTCAGGTCTTCTCAACTCCAGGTTTGGCTCTCTAGTCACTCTGCCACCTAGCTACCCCAACTAATTTAGTTTAAGTTATATTAAATGCCCTTTACAAAACAAATAAAAGAGCTTTAGATCTTTTCTTTTGAATAGGATTGATTACATCAATTATTTTCATTGTTTATATAAATCCAACTTGATTATAGTAAACTTTTTGGGGACAAATTGCTGTAATCTTTTTGCTGGGATTTTACTTAAGAGTTTGGAATTAATATTCACTAACAATGCTAGTCTTACTTTTCTTTTTTCCTTTTATCATTCCTCAATTTAGGTAATAGAATTATATTTGTTTTGCAGAAAGTTTGGTGAACTGCTTTATTTCTCAACTTTAGAGGAATACTTTAAATAATACACATTTTTATGTAAATTCCTATGTGTTCTCATTCTATTTCTTTCATAGGATCATTCCTTCATTCTCTCTTTACCTTCAGTTCTCTCTTTCCTAAAGGAGTGGTCTTTAAAATGGGGACTGGAGTTCCCCTGAGCTTGACTCCAAGCTATGATCGGCCAACTAGATCCCATTTTCCCCAGCTGGTCTCCAGCACAACTGCACTTGCCCTTGTCCCTCAACATACTCCCCTTTTGGTTGGGAAGATTCTCCACCATGCTTTTCCTCCCTTCCCCCAGCATACCCACCTCCTGTCCTCCAATTCACATTGTGGCTATAGTAGGCAGCCCTCAGAGGGTGAGCTGCCTTCCCTCCTTTTTTTTTTTTAAACCCTTACCTTCTTGATCAATGACACATGTAAAACCCAGTGGAATTGTGGTCAACTAGGGGAAGGGTGGGTGGTTAGGGGAGGAGGGGATTCTGGGGGGAGGGGATAGAAAGAACATGAATCTTGTAGTCATGGAAAAATATTCTAAATTAACTAAATAAATTTTCAAAAAAAAAGAAAGAAAAGACAAAAAAGTTTAAAAAATAAAATAAACTCTTACCTTCTTTAGGTCAAAGGCAGAAGAGCAGTAAGGAGTTAAATGACTTGCCTAGGGTCACACAGCTAGGAAGTGCCTAAGGACAGATTTTATTTGTTTGTTTGTTTATTTATTGATTTATTTATCTTTTCAGTTATTTTTATTTGGAAATTTTTATTTAATTAATTAATTTAGGATATTTTTCCATGGTTACAAGATTCATATTCTTTCCCTCTCCTACCCCCACCCCCCTCCCTAGTGAGGGGAAATTCCTCTGGGTTTTACATGTGTCATTGATCAAGACTTATTTCCATATTATTTATATTTATACTAGGGTGATCATTTAGAGTCTACATCCCCAACCATATCCCCATCTACTTATGTGATCAAGCGGTTGTTTTTCTTCTGTATTTCTATTCCCACAATTCTTCCTCTGAATGTGGATAGTGTTCTTTCTCATAAGTCTGAGGATAGATTTGAATCCAGGACCTCCCATCTTTAGACCGGCTCTCAATTCACTGAGTCACCTAACTGCTGCCACCCCCTCCTCACCAGAATGACTTGCATCAAATAAGCAGGGATGAATGAGCTAGAACATGTATTATAGATCTTATTTATCCCCTGCCTCTTCCCCAAATCTGCCTATTTTCTGAACTTTCCTACTTCTGTCCACATCCTTGCTTTCCTTTAAGTCATCCAGGTTCTTACCTTCTGGGAACATTTGGCCTTCAACTGCTCATTCCCCCTCACTTCTCATATCCAAATTGTGACCCACTCTTGTCATGTCTACCTTTACAATATCTCTGTTATGCCTCTTTCTCTCTGCTCACATAGCCTCCACCCTAGGATGTTTGCTTATCATTCACGCTCCTCACCCACCACCTGGACTATTGCTCATTGTTTTCCCTGCCATCAATCTATCCTCCATAAAGTAATTTTTTCTAAAGTTCAGACATGTCACCTTACCAACTCAATAAACTCCAGAGACTCCCTATTGAAGCTAGGCTCAGATGTTTTCTCTTTCCACCATCGCTTTTTAATTCTTATTTTTGTATAAATTTTATAATGTACACAATTATTTTCATAGTAGCAAAATACATATACTTTGTAAATAAAGATACAGATATCAGGGGTATGTTTTCAAAAAATTTTACCAGTGGGGTGGATATTAAAAAAAAAGTTTAGAGAGGGGGCAGCTGGTTAGCTCAGTGGATTGAGAGCCAGGCCTAGAGATAGGAGGTCCTAGGTTCAAATCTGACCTCAGACACTTCCCACTTGTGTGACCCTAGGCAAGTCACTTGACCCCCATTGCCTAGCCCTTACTGCTCTTCTGCCTTGTTTGAAAAAAAAGTTTAGAGACAATTGCTGCAAAGTAAGGATTTTTAATCTTTTCTGTGTGTTATGAATGCTTTTATCATTCTGATGAAGCCTATGAGATCCCTTCTGAAAATAGTGTTTTCAGAATCATAAAATGAAATACATAGAACTATAAAGGAAACCAATTATATATAAATGGTTATCATTATATATATATCATATATGTACATATATATAATTTTTTTTAAATTAAGGATCTCAAGTTAAGAACCCTGCAAAAAACAACTGACTAGCTCCATGATGCAATAAGAATGGGAATGGGAATGAGTGCTCTGCCACCTACAGATATTTTGGGACACTGCAGTTGTAGCTGCTGTCCTTTGTTTTCGCTGCTCTCTAATTTCCAAGTCCACATTTATAAGAACGATGTCATATTTTTTTTAAAGCATTTAATCATTTACAAAGACTTTCCTCCCAATACTTTGTGAGTTAGTCACTAATTACCTCGAAGTTTTAATTATCCCTGTGAGGTTTGATATCTCACAGTAAATATAGAATTACATAATCATAAGACTGAGCTGAATGAGACTTTGGGGACCATATCATTTAATACCCTCATTTTACAGAGGAGGAAAGTAAAGCCCAGAAAGTAACACAGATAATAAAACAAATCAGGATCAAGATTTAGATCCCAATCTGCTAAGACTCCAAATCCAGTCTTCTTTCTCCAACACCATTTCACTTCCCTCAGATCATTATAATTGGAAGCAACCTTAGAAAATCACCCCATCCAGCTGCTCTATAATCTAGTAGGACCTCTGGCTTAACTTCAGATTTTAAGATTCCAAGGTATGTACTATTTCTACCATATCACCCTTCATTCTTCTCAGGGGACACCTAATACGCTTCTTGACTTTTCTTTCTGACTTTCCACTAATCCATGCTGCCAGCTCTCTTATGTTAATAAACCTAGAATGGTTTGCCATTTTCTTCTCCAACTCATTTTCCAGATGAGGAAACTGAGGCAAACAGGGTGAAGTGACTTCTCCAGAGTCATCCAGTCAATAAGTATCTGTAGCCAGATTTGAATTAGGAAGGTGGAATCTCCTTGACTTGACCCACTGCACCACCAAGCTGCCCTTTCATTTCATTACATTTTATTTGTTTCAATTGTTTTTATTTTATCCAGCATGTATTATTAGTTCTTTGATTTGCCTAGGCACTCTGCTACTGCTGAGCATACAATGATGGACCCAATTTGTTTTCTTCATACCCAGAGCTCATGAACCAGGAGAGGAAAGGAAAGAGAGATGAAGACCTTAAATATTAACATAAGAGAGCTGGCAGCATGGATTAGTGGAAAGTCAGAAAGAAAGGTCAAACTCAGGCCCATAACTAGCTACACAACCATGAACAAATCATTTAACCTTTCTGAGCCTCACATTCTTCGTCTAGAAAATGAAGGAGTTAGATTAGATGATCTTCCAGATACCTTCTCTAGCTGATACAAGAACTAGCAATATGCTTTTAAAATGTTTTTTAATATTTATTTTCAATTCCAAATTCTTTCTCTCCCTCCAGCCTCTCCCCTACCCTTGAGAAGACAAGAAATATGATATTCATCATATGTGAAGCCATACAAAACATATTTGCATATTAGTCATATTGCCCAAAAAAGGCAAGAAAAATTAAGTGAAAAAAAAGTTTCAGACTGCCCCCCCTCGGCAAGTGGATAGCATTTTTCATCATGGGTTCTTCAGAATGGTCTTAGATTATTATATTGATCAAAGTAGCTAAATCTTTCACAGTTGGTTGCTGTCACAATATTGCATTTAATGCGTACAATGTTCTCCTGCTTCTGCTCACTTCACTTTGCACCAGTTCATAAAAGTCTTTCCAGACTTTTTCGAAACCATCCCCCCTCATCATTCCTTATAGCACAGTAACATTCCATCACGATCATATGCCACAACTTGTGACTTGAATGAAATGATACAAAGTGAAGTAAGCAGAAGAACAATTTATACAATAACAGCAACATCATCAAAAACAATCAACTGTGAAAGACAGTAACTCTGATCAACACAATAACCAACTTCTATCCCAAAGGACTCAGAAAGCCATTTGAAGTGTATGTTCTTCTCTCTGTCTCTGTCTATCTCTCAGCTACATGGCTAATATAGTAATTTATTTTGCATGATTATACATATTTGTACTTTTTTCTTGCCTTTTTAATAGGGATAGGGAAGTGCATGGGGGAGGGAGGTAAGTCAGAATTGAAAATAAAATAATTGAATGTAATTTTTCCTTTCCCTTCTTCCTTTTTAACAGATGTCAATAAGCTGCAGGTATCTTTATGATGGTATTGCTGCTTATAAAAACCTTGAACACAGCAAAGCAAGAACACAAATGTCTCCTGAAATGATGTTGCTTCATTTTGGCACTATGAACAACAAGTCATAAAATTGTGCATACCCTTTGTCCCAGAAATATTATTACTAAGTCTGTATCCCAAAGAGATCAAAGAAAAAGGAAAAAAAAACCTCTAAATACAAACACATTTATAGCATCTCTTTATGTGGTGGCAAAGAACTGGAAATTGATGAGATACCCATCAGTTGAGGAATGGCTGAATAAGTTATGGCATATGATTATGAGGGGACACTATTGTGCTATAAGAAATGATGAGGGAGAATAGGTTCAGAAAAACCTTGAGGGGGCAGTTAGGTAGCTCAGTGGATTGAGAGCCAGATTTAGAGACAGGGGGTCCTAGGTTCAAATCTGACCTCGGATACTTCCTGACTTTGGGCAAGTTACTTAGCCCCCATTGCTCTTCTGCCTTAGAACCAATACATAATATTGATTCTAAGATGGAAGATAAGGGTTTAAAACATTTTTTTTAACTTTGAAAGATTTTTATGAACTGAAACAAAGTGAAATGAACAGAACCAGGAAAACCTTGTATCTAGCAATAGCAATATTGTAACTACGATTAATTGTGAAAGACTTAGCTACTCTAATCAATATGATACAAGAAATTCCAAACAACTGAGGACAAAGATTGCTATATACCTTCAAAGAGAGAACTGAAGAACCATGAGTGCAGATTGAAGCCTATTTTTTTCCACTTTGACCTGACTATTTTTTTTTGTAACAAGTCTAATATGGAAATATGCTTTGTATCACTTCATATATAATGCACATCATATTTTAGCCTTCTCAAATGGATAAGGGAGGGGATGGAGAAAGGGAGAGAACTTGGACCTCAAAATAAGAAATAAGAATGATGTTGTTGTTTTTTTTTAAGGGAATGATGTTTTTTGTTGCCTTTGGGTACATTATAAAACCAACTCCTTTATTTGCCTGTCCAAAGAGAATTTGTGAATTCTCCTAATCAGCTGCAACTTTCTTTTTTTCTGCTGATTTTGGGTTCCCAATGTATTCTTTGAAGGGCAATTGCCCTTAAGGGTTGGAATTTTTATATTGCCATCACAGCCACACTAGAAGGGCCTAATAAATGTCTAATGAACTGAATTGAATTTGTTGTTAGATTAGTAAACTTGAATGCCACCTAGTCTATGCTGAGTTGTATGTTTTAGTCACAGTGCCAATTACTTTTACCCTTGAATGTTATTAATGAATATATGTGTGTGAATAAACCCTTTGAAGTTAATATACTTAATATCTGATATTTAACTCCTTTGAGTATTTTAACTCCTAAAAATAAAGCATTTTGCAAATCTTAAAGCATTATATAAATGATTATTTACTGTTTGTAATGTATATATTCAGTATATACATCTGAACAATAATAACATACTTACACATTTACATGTCTTCCCTGATAGAATGTAAGTTCTGGGAGGTTAGAGACTGTTTTATTCCTTGTTATCTCTAGCACCTTGCACACCTTTTTGTTGTTGAATCATTTCATTGTGTGCAATTCTTTATAACCCCATTTGAATGGGTTTCCTTGGCAAAGATACTGAAGTGGTTTGTCAATTCCTTCTGTAACTCATTTTAAAGATGATGAAACTGAGGCAAACAGGGTTAAGTGCCTTGCCCAGGGTCACACAGCTAGTGTTCTAGGTCACATCTGAACTCAGGAAAATGAGTCTTCCTGATTCCATATCCAGTGCCCTATCCACTGCCCTATCTAGCTGTCTACAGTCACACATAGTAGGGACGTAATAACTACTTTTTGGTGGATCCATTGAACAATGGAGAGGAAGGGAAAGAATAGCTGAGGAAGTAATCTAGGATTTAGTGACTGACTGGATGCTTTATTAATGAAGATGCAGAAGATTCTCAAGTCGAGGAAGCTATGTTGGCTCAGGGATCCAGAAAGTCGTGGGTTCCAGAGCCCAAACAGGAGTTTAAGATCAGAGCATCTTAGAGTTAGTAGAGACTTTGCCTAACCCTTCTCCAATGTTCTTCAAATAATTTCAGCCAACTTTTCCCCCCTGCCTCCTCCAAAGTCTTTCTCTTCTCTAGGTTGAAAATATCTCAGTCCTTCAACTTAATCTCATAGGATAGTATTTCCTTACAACTTCCATGATAGCAGGATGTTTACCTTGTTCTCCCCTGGCACATAGTTAGATAGACAGTCATGGGAACACTTAGCCAAAACCAACATACTCTTCCCAACTCTTTCCTGGCATAGATGTTTTATACTTGAGCCTGGCCCTTGCTAGGCCACCGATAAATCCAGCAGAGGGCACTCTTGTCTCATAATGGAGACTCCATTTAATCTCCCCCCCACCCCCCCTCCACTGGCCTCTTGCCTGGGCCTGGGTCTCCCTGGGGAGAGGGAGGGAAAGACAAAGTTTGGGTAGGCTTATTTCCTCAGCCCCAAACTGAGAGGCCTCACCCCACTGCACTTTGGAAGCCTGAGCTTTGTAAAGCCCCAAGATTTAAGTAGGGAAAGGAAGGAGAAAGAAGTCAACACCAGAGAAGGCAGGAGAAGGAGAAGGCTAAAGGAAAAATGATTCAGGTGGAAATGGGCATCAGTGAGGTCATCTAATCTCTTTGCCTCCAAAAATTCAACAAAATCCTTCTCAACCACCTTCTCTCTTTCTTCCCAAATCTTAACTAATCTTCAAAGTCCAATCCAACTCAAAGAATCTCAGGGTTAGAAGGGATTCGAATGTAGGTAGCATTTATATATTTTATATTTATAAAGAATTTTACAAATATCTCATTTTATCCTCAAACCAATCCTGAGAGATAGCTGCTATAATCATTCCCATTTTACAGATGGGGATACTGAGAAAAACAGGTTAAATGACATGTCCATAGTCACATAGCTAGTAATTATCTGAGGCCAGCACTCTACCTACTATAACATCCAGCTAGCTAATAAATGTTGGTCAAGCTTTCATTTAAAGACTCCTAAGGAGGGGGTGTGTGTGCAGAGGTTCATTATGGACGGTTCTAATTTCTTTTTAATACTCTTACCCTTTGTCTTAGTATTAATTCTAAGGCAAAAGAGAGGCAAGGGCTAGGCAACTGGGGATAAATGACTTGCCTAGGGTTACACAGTGAAGATGTGTTTGAGACCAGATTTGAACCCTGGTCCTCCCCACTCCATGCCTGGTGCTCTATCTATTGAGCCACCTAGTTGCTCCAGCAATTCTAATTTCTAACAATCCTGTATATAACACTACCTAGCACCTTGCATATGTCATTTCATTTGAACATCTAGACTGGTGATGGTGAACCTTTTTAGAAATAAAGTGTCAGGCTCCACCCTCACCCCAACCCAGATTGAGTGCCATGCCATGGCCCCTGCCTCATCCCCTGGTCACCCCCTTACCCAGACAGGGGAGGGAAGAAGTGTTCCCATTGGCTACTGGGCAGAGGGACAGGTCATGTGAGGAATGTCTACATCCAAAAGCCTGGGTGACTGGGAAGAAGGTTTGGGAGAATGATGATGGGTTCTATTTTAGACATATTAAATTTAATATCTCTAAGAGAGATAGAGGGCCAGCTAGGTGGCAGAGTAGATAGAGAGTCAGGCCTGGAGTTGGGAGGACCTTGGTTCAAACCACACTTTCTAGCTGTGAGACCATAGGCAAGTCCCTTAACTCCATTTCCCTAGCCCTTGCCCTTCTCTCTAGAGTGCTTATTAAGAAAGTAAGGATTTGGGGGCAGGTAGGTAGCTCAGTTGATTGAGAGTAAGGTCCAGAGATGGGAGGTCTTTGGGGTTCAAATACTTGGTTCGAATCAGGCCTCAGAGACTTCCAGGTATGTGGCCCTGGGCAAGTCACATTATTAACCCCAATTGGCTCACCCTTGCCCTTCTGTCTTAGAGTTGGTATATGATAGAAAGTAAGGATTGTTTTGTTTTGTTTTTTAAAGAGTGGTCAGGTTAGAGCTTTGAGGAATATGTACCTTTAGTGGGCTGAGATATGGGAAAAGAATCACACAAAGGAAACTGAGAAGAAATGTCCCAACAGATCAGAAGAAAACCAAGATACTGCAGAATTAGGATAACTTGGAGAGGAAAAAATAAGTATCCAAGACAAGAGGGACCTAGTCAACTTGTCCAACAATGCCAAGAGGTCAAAAGGGATGAATGCAGAGCAAAGGCCATCAGATCTGGTATTTAAAACATTATGGGTAACTTTGAAAAGTCTAGGAAAACAAAGGTTGACAACTAGGGAGACTGGAAAGATGGTGGCATAGACAGAAATAGGGAAGTTTAGAATAAGAATGAGGGTGTGTGTGTGTGTGTGTGTGTGTGTGTGTGTGTGTGTGTGTTTGGGAAGGGGAGGCAAGAGGAATGTGAACAATCCCAACCCATCCACACATCTGCTAATCCTATATGACTCATGGTCTCCCAAGGAAAAATAATGAAAAGTATGATCTAGGGAAGCAGGGGGTGGCAGAAAAAGGGGAATTTTGCTTGTGTTGTTGCTGTGGGTGCCTAGGTAGGGTTAAGTTCTTACTGCTCTGAGGGGATCTTAAAGGGGAATGTGTCCTCCACACCTAGGGGAATGTCGAAGGGGGTGGTATAGACCTGTTGGTGACAAGCCCAATATTGACTATTAGAGTCTGGAGGAGAAGAGAAGGGATGATGTAACCCACATTTCCACCCTAGAATTGGTATATCCCATACCCCTTGGGCTAATTCCACAGCCCCCAGAAAGTTCTAGACCTATCTTTGGAGACCACAGTTCTAGAAGACCTAAGGAGCATACTCCAGGATAGAACTTTCTCCATCTGAGACAATCTTTATTTAACTCTTCTCCATCTCTGTCCTAGAAACTCCTCAGAAGATTACTAAACTTACTTATCTGTGCCAAGGCAAATTATCCCCAGATTCTGGATTTTAGGAAATGGAGCTGCTCCCTCAAATCCTTGTTTCTCACTACCTATACTCCTGCCCTCAGTCTCTATATGACCCACACACATACTTGTAGGCTCTCTAATTCAATCCCACAAATGTTTATTAAGGACTCTGGGGTATGTCCAGAAGGCTTGTGATTGTTTTTTTTTAAGTCTTTTCAGTCATGTCTGATTCTTTATGACCCCATGGGGTGGGGGGACGGGGACATTTCTAGGCAAAGATCCTGGAATAGTTTGCCATTTCCATCTCCAAATCATTTTACATATAAGGAAACTGAGGCAAATAGTGGTAAAGCAACTTGCCCAAGGTCACACGGCTAGTATCTGAGGTCAAATTTGAACTCAGATCTTCCTGACTCTAGGCCCAGCACTTTGTCTACTCAGCCATCAAGCAACCCCATGTGTTTATCTAGAGTCAAATAATCTGGGCTGAAATCTCCTTTTCTTACTTGTTGCCTGTTTTGACCTTGGGTAAGTCTCTATGGGCCTCAGTTTCCTCATCTGTAAAATAAGAGGATTGGACTGCATGGCCCCTAGGGTCCCTCCCAGCTCTAGGATTATGATTCTAAGACTTGCTTGAATATAAGACATGAGGGAAAAGAATAATGCTCTTGAACATGGAGGAGGGGGAAGGAAGGGAAATAAGAATTTATACAGCACCTACTATGTTCCAGGTAGTTTATAAATATTTTCCATCTCATTTGATACAATAATCCTGTTATGTAATCATGATACCTAGCATTTATATAGTGCTTACAATAACCAAGCATCGTGTCAAACAATTTATATTATTGTCTCATTTGAGTCTCAAATAACCCTAGGAGGTAAATGCTATGCTTATCCTCATTTTACAGATGAAGAAACCAAGACAAACAGGAAGTGAAATTACTTGTCCACGGTCACACAGCTAGTAAGTACCTAAGGTCAAATTTGAACTCAAGTCATCCTGTCTCTGGGCCCAGCATTCTTTCCATTGCACCACTAACCACCTTGAGCCTGGATGAATGGCAACCACTCTCATGAAAATATTAAAATCAGGAAGAGCAGGTTCTGAGATAAAACTGTGTCTTTGCAAGTCTAGTCATTGTTGAGCTTTTTCCAGAGAAAACATTTGTTCTATTTTTAAATTTTATTTGTTTAGCTGTTCAATTGGACTATAAGTCAGAGAATGAAAACTTTAAAAAAAAATTTTAATGGGGAGTCAATAGCACCAGATTCCCAGGAGAAACTTGGGACATTTCAAATTCCTAATAAGTCCTTTGGCTGTCCTTCCTCCAGCCATCCCCACAACCTGCCAGCACTATCTGAGATTCTTCCCTTCCTCAATGAGGCCCATTCCATCTCAATTAAGACCTGGGACTGAGGTACCTAGATCTCTATCTCTAGGGATGCTGAATGCCTTAGTTCCCAGATGGTGAGTAAGAAAAAGATGGGTCCAAAAATAAAATATCTTTATAACCAAAGTGGATATTGGATTCCTGGAACCCTCTCTAGATTATCTCAATCTTAATTGCTTTTAAGGGCTCCTTCCCATTTGGGAATTTTATTACTTGGGAAGGGGAAGTAGAAGAAGAAGTGGACAGAAATCAGTGGTGAGGCACTGGATACCAAAAGGGAATTCGAACCTTGAAAAAGCCTCTGGAGGACCTACCTCCAAACCCAAAGAAACTCCATGGAGGGAGTTTCCAAATGACAGGCATCCAGAAAATCTTTAATAAGGTCAAAGATTTAGAGCTGAAAAGGACCTCAGAGCTATCTAGTATGCCCTTCTTCATTTCACAGATGAAGAAACTAAGGCCCAATTTGCAACAAAAAATGTCTAAATGAATATTAATTGTTTTTACATGTAATTGGGGGAGGTAAAATACCAAAAGAAAGTGAGGAAGTGAGGAAGAAAGCAAGAAAGAAATAAAGGAACAAAGGAAGGAAGAGAAAGCAAGCAAGGAAGAAAGCAAGGAAGAAAAAAGAGAAGGAGGAAAGGAGAGAGAAAGAAAAAAGAAAGGAAGGAAAGAAGAAAAAGAAAGAAAAGAAAATGCAACTAGGTGGCTCACTGTATTGAGAATTAGGCCTAGATATAGGAGATCCTGAGTTCAAATGTGGCCTCAGACACTTCCTAGCCCTGTGACTGGCAAGTAAAGCCCATTGCTTAACTCTCTTCTGCCTTGAAACCAATATGCAACATTGATTCTAAGCAGAAGGTAAGAGGTTTTAAAAAAAAAGGAAAAAGAAAGAAATTGAGGCTCAAATTCATATAGGTATTAAGTGCCAGAGGCAGGATTTGAAATTCAGGTCCTCTGACTCCAGAACTAATGTTTTGTTTTGTTTTTTTCTAAGAGAAAAGCCAGATTTTGAATAAAAATAGCCACATTTAGAGGTCCTTGAAGACTCAGTCTACATGTTTTTTCTGGTCTTGCCCTTCAAGGCTCATTTCTGATACCCCTTCCTTCATGAGCCCTTCCCAGCTAGAGATCATTCCTTCTTACAGTCTCTCCATCCACATTTTTTTTTTACCTTCTCCTATGCAATCAATCTTATCTTGATGGGTATCATGATTATGTTTACACGTCTCATCACCTTACACTAGACTGTAAACTCCTCAAAGGAAGGAACTGGATCCTTTTTTAAAGTCACACCAGTGTCTGCCTAATGTTTGCTCAGTTGTGCTGGATCCTGACCCCCCCCCCCCCCACTTTTCTCTATGAGCCTCCTTTCTCATCCTTTCTTCTCTAGTCAGTCATTCTAGGACTGGGTATCGCCACCTACTGTTTTTCTCCCTAGGATTCCTCCCTCTACCAATTTTCTTGCCGGGCCCTACCTTCTCTGTCTAGTCCCTCCAGATCCCTCCATCTCCTAAGGAAAAGTCATGGGGGCTAGAGGGGAGATCCCTAGTTTGTGGAGTGGAGGAAGGGAAACCAGAAAAGCTCTCAGACTTGTCTGGTCCCTGATTTTCCCTTTTATCCCCTCTCCTTCCTCATTCCCAATATCATCTGGACAATCTCTCACACTCTTTCCTCCAGAAATCCAGGGATATAGAAAGAATACTCAAAGGGCTAGAAAAGGGGTATAATTTCTTTGGGATGGGGTGAGGTGGAGTGGGTCTGGGAAGAGAAGAAGGGGAAAGGGGAGGGGAGGGGGGGTTGCTTGTTTGAGGCCAGAAAGCAGAGCCAAAGCAGGAGAAAGAAAAGCTTCCCAGTGAAGTCCCAGTAGGGCGATATGCAAAGAATTGCTAATTGCAACTAAATGAGGCCTCTTTGTGGGGGGAAGAGGGGCAGGCTGCTCTCAGCTGTCAGGGGCTCCAGCCCCATTGAGAGGGGGCCTGGGTCAAAGCAGGCCTGGCCAGCCCTCTCTTCACATGTAAAGCAGTTTTTTGTCTGGGGGAGTGGGGCTGGGGGAGTGGAGCTAGGGAAGGGGCCCAAGCCATTAATATTTTAGATTTTCCCTAGAAAAGGAGGTAGGGTGCTGGGATACCCTCCTCCCACCATGACATCCCCCCCCTTCACTTTCAAATCCTCCATGGAGAGGGTCGAGGGGGTGCTGCTTGGCAGAAAGGGGTGGGCCTGAGACCCACCCTTCTTTTCCTATGCTGTGGGAAAAAGACTGGCACAAAAGAGTGGGCAGATCCAGGGAGAGGGGGTGGTGGTTGGCTAGAAGCAGAAGAAGGCTTCCGTGCTCTTACCAGCACCCAGATATTCAGGGAAGAAGTCCTTCTAGAATCCTAGAAAGACAACTGCGTGTTCAAGATAGAATATCATGGAATCAGAGAACAGAAGGCATCTTGGAGTCCATCCTCCTTTTACAGATGAGGAAACCTAGAGAGATGAAGGGACTTTTCCAAGGTCACAGAGCTAATTTGTTCATCTCCTTCCCCTCCAAAGGTAGACTCCATCTCAAGTGTCTTCCTTTTTGAGCTCTAAATCAACATGATTTTCTCTTTTATTTTATCATCATGCTCCATTCTCCCCATCTCATGGAGCAAGGGAGGCCTCTAGAGAAAGCATCTTGGAGATCTTTTCCAGATGGAGGAATTGTAGTGATCTTAAGTCAAGCTAGAAATGAGAACCAAGAATCCTGATCCCAGACCCAGAACCTTGGACTCCCCCCTCCTTTTACCTCCCATTTATATCTGACCCCATCCCTATTTTTTTTTAACCCTTACCTTTCATCTTGGAAACGATATTGTGTACTATTTCCAAAGCAGATGGAGGGTAAGAGACAGCAGTAGGGTAAGTGACTTGCCCCGGGTCACACAAACTAGGAAGTATTTTAGGTCACATTTGAACCCAGGACCACTTATCTCTGGGCCTGGCTCTCAAAGTCTACTAAGTCACCTAGTTGCCCCCTATTCTTATCTTTTTGTTGATCATAGTGGGCCCCAGGGATCCCTTCACATGTGGGCCCCCAGGAGTTAACTTAGGTGAAGGCACTCTGTGAGCCAGTATCCACTCAGAACTATAGCTCAATCCACCTCCCTCCAGAGATGAAAAATTGTCTCAAGATGCAGAATGAGACTCACAATTTTTTGGGATGTGACAAATGTGTGGATTTGCTTTGCCTGATTATTTTTATTACAAGAGTTGTGTGTGTGTGTGTGTATAATATGTATATATATTATATATAATAAAAATTATATATTTTTTATTTGTGGAAGAGGTAATAATGTGAGAAAAGTGGAGCTAGTGATAATATTGATTTAAAAAAAAGGAGAAATTAATGAAAAGATTGAACATTTTTTTAAATGCATAGAAAGAAATACAAAACAAGCAAGACATCTTTGAAAGTAATACATAGGGGCAACTAGGTGGTTCAGTGGATAGAGAGATCCAGGTCTGGTGACAGGAAGTCCTAGGTTTCTGGTTTCAGACACTTCCTAGCTGTGAGACCCTAGGCTAGTCACTTGACTCCAATTGCCTACCCCTTACCCTTCTTCTACCTTGTAACTCATATTTAATATCATTCTAAGATAGATAGATGAGAGTTTTTTAAAAAGAAAAAATATTTTTCTACCTTGTAACTCATATTTAATGTTATTCTAAGATAGGTGAGAGTTTTTTTAAAAAGAAAAAATAATCTGTTACATTTTAACTCAGAAAAGTAAGAACTGTGTAAGCTGAGATTTGTAGCTTCACACATAATTCTCTTTTGCATATGAAAGTATTCTTTTGTGTGTGTTCACAAATTCAGAATAGGAGGGCTATTTGTTTTTGTTGTTTTTTTTTTAAAGAAGAATATAAGACTCCTTGAGGGCAGGAATTATCCTATTTGCTTTTATTTGCATCCATAGAATCTAGCACAGTGACTGGAACCTAGTAAGCAATTAATAAATGTTTTTTTCAGTCATTAAAAAAACAAACAATAACAAAGAAAACCATAGCTTTCAAGTTCCCATTCCTTAAAAGTGTATTAACTTTTTTCACCCAACCAGAAAGGAGATATCAATTCAAAAGTACTAGGTGGTTCAGTGGGTAGAGCACTAGGCCTAAAGTCAGGAAGAATTGTGTTTAAATCCAGACTCAGACATTTACTAACTGTGTAATTCTGGGCAAGTAATTTCATCTCTGCTTGCCTTAGTTTCCCTTGTGTGTAAAATGGAGATAATCCTAGCATCCCACTCTCTGGATCTCTGTAAGGCTCAAATCATATAATAATTGTAAAACATTTAGCATAGTGCCTGTTGTTGTTCAGTTATGTCCAATTCTTCCTGACCCAGTGGACCATAACAGGTCAATACTGGCCATGGGACTTTAGTGGCAAAGATACTCAAGTGGTTTGCCATTTCCTTCACCAAAGGATTTATCACAAACAGTTCAAGTGATTTGCCCAGGGTCACACAGTTAGTGAGTGTCTAAGGTCAAATTTGAACTCAGGTCTTCCTGACTTCAGACCCAGTGCTCTATCCACTGAGCCCTCTGGATGCCTGATACACAATAAGTGCTATAGAAATGCTAACTATTATTTATTCATCAATTCAGACATTTTTCAGGTAGTTCAACTCTTCATGACTCCATTTGGAGTTTTCTTGGTAAAGATACTGGAGTGGTTTGCCATTTCCTTCTCTAACTCACTTGACAGATGAGGAAACTGAGGTAAACAGCTAGTATCTTTCTTTTTTTTTTTTAATCCTTACCTTCCATCTTGGAGTCAATACTATGTATTGGCTCCAAGGCAGAAGAGTGGTCAGGGCTAGGCAATGGGGGTCAAGTGACTTGCCCAGGGTCACACAGCTGGGAAGTGTCTGAGGCCACATTTGAACCCAGGACCTCCCATCTCTAGGCCTGGCTCTCAATCTACTGAGCTACTGAGCTACCCAGCTGCCCCCTATCTAGTATCTTTCAAAGGATTTGAGCTCAGGTCTTCCTGACTCCAGACCTGGCACTCTATGCGCTTCTTCACCTAACTTACCAAATCAAGAGACAAGACAAATCCAGGGTACTCCATAGAAACATGAGATACACTTTCCCACAGTTTACCACACCACCAATGGTGGGGAGGGCACATACATGACCCCAAATGGAACCCATATCAAAAATCCATAAGGCCTGAGAATACATATGGAGGGCACATAGGTAAGGATATGCGTCCCAACATGCATGAGTATCTGGGCCAAGTCACACATCTAATGCTCCACTGCTCCGGATGGCCTCTGATGATATAATTACTATGCTCTCTGATGGGTATCATATCGTGTCTCCATTGAGCATTAAGTTGCGTCTGTCTGCCTCTATCAGCTGGGCTTCAGCTAGCCTCAGGGCCATGTGCTGCTCTCTGCTATCATCTGATGGGGTACATTGGCTAGAAGCCTTTTCCTGAATGGAGAAGGATACGGCGGATCTTTTACTGCCAAGATTAGGCTATATGCCGCCGATAATAGCATGATGGATGGCATCTTCTAGAGTGTTGTGTGTCTAAGAACTCTCACCACTCCCACCCAGAACAGGGATGGAAGTAACATGATATAATGGCCCTCTAATCATAAGGAATAAGGGGAGAAGGTGAGGTAAGGTACACCCCACCAAGGGGCTGAGTTTAGTCGATGCCCACATTATGCCAGGGCAAGGGATGGAGAGGCAACTCTATGTTGTTCTGGTCATCCAGTTGTTTCAATCATGTCTGATTCTTCATGACCCCATTTGGAGTTTTCTTGGCAAAGATTCCAAAGTGGTTTGCCATTGCTTTTTCCAGCTCATTTTACAGATGAGAAACAGAGGCAAACAGGTTCAAGGTCAGATGGCTACAAAGTAAGTGCCTGATTTGAACTCAGGCTTCCTGACTCCAGCTCTCAACTCCATAGGGGTCACCAATCATTCTAAGATTGTGCATCTATCTCCACAGTGGGCTAGGAAGACTGGGTTACCTAAACTCATTTGTATATCCTTGAATCTGTTGTATCCTTTAAATATAACAAGAAAGTGTACTGGATGATGTGCTAAATATTCCTTCTGCCAAGAGCCAACAAAAGCTAGCAGAAGTCCCACAGGCTGTTTATTCTGTGGAGATCTTTTTTCCTTGATACTAAGTAGAAGTTTTTGCTCTAACCTTTCTCTACACAGTTCTCTCTATCTCTCTCTCTCTCTGTCTCTGTCTCTGTCTCTGTCTCTGTCTCTCTCTCAATCTCTGTCTCTGTCTCTCTGTGTCTCTGTCTCTCTCTGTCTCTCTGTCTCTCTTTCTCCCTCTCCCTCTCCCTCTCTCTCTCTCCCCTCTCTCTTTCCCTCTTCCTCTCCTTCCATCTCTCCCTCCGACTTCTTTCTCTCACATATACATACATAGTAATTTATATCCAAGGCTAGCTATTGAGGAACCAGATTCCTCTAATATGGCTCCAAATTCATTTTGTCGCATTATTTCTCAGTTGCTTGAACTATTTCAGAAGCTGATACCTCTATGGGGAAATCCAAAAGACATCTTGGACCCACTTTGCCATGTTTTGTGCCCTGGTAGGGGACAGAAATGGCAGATAAAGGCAAATCCAGTAGGCATTCCTAACCATAAACTGGAATGAAGTCATCACTCAAGGATAGACCCAAGTAAATAGTTGCCTTCCCTCTGAGGTGATCTCATTTGCCCTTTATCTTTATCCTTTTCGGGTCTTTTGTGCCCAGTTATTTGCATTTGTCTCCTCCCCTCCCCCCCCCCCATTAGACTGTGGACTCCTTGAGAGCAGGATGTTTGGGATTTTCCATTTGTTTTTCCTTTGTATCTCCAGAGCTCAGCACAGGGCCTGGCACATAGTAGGTGCTTAATATCTGTTTATTGAACTGACCTCTCCTGGGAAAGTCTTTTCTCTTCTCCTAAACTGTTCCCTTATTTGTAATCCATAACCTCTTCTGACTAGATCCTTGGAAACTGGGGGAAGGAGGAAAAACAGAGGACCACCATCCCCAAACAATTCCCTTTTCTTGACCAGATGGCAATTTCTACTGCCCTATTCCCTTACTCCCCAAATCTAATGCCTCAATTTCCTTTTTTTCAGCTGGATTCCTACTGATTTCTGTGGGGGGAGGCTTTCCCAGGATCCCCAAGGTTGGGAATTCCAATTCTCTCCCTCTTAGGCTGTTTATCCCCACCACCCAAGACCAGGTCCTTTACTTTCCTCTTCCTCAAGTTGTGGCCTTTTCCCACTAGTCCTGCTAGCAGAGTATGCAGAGACCCCTCAACTAGGGGCCCATCCCCTCCTTCTATCACCCAGTCCCCAGGCTGCAAAGGCACTCACTCTGATTCTAGCCCCAAAGTGCTCCCCCTCCCCATGCCCCCCCTCCCTCCCCAAAGACTCCTAATCCATCTCACCCAGCTGGAAGCCCCTAAGCTGCCTTTTCCGCTGCCTTCCTCAGCCTGCTGCCGGTTCTGCTGCTTTCTATACCACCCTTGGCAGGAGCTGTGTTGTACAAGCTGGAGAGAGCAGGCCCCTGCAAAGAGGTCATCATCAGCGCTTAAGGCAGCTTCCAGCTCCAGCAGCCAGTTCTGGAGACCAAAAGGAAGGCAGCACCCCCACCCCCAGGGTTTCTCCTCTTTCTGGCCATTATCCTGCCTCCCCCCCCCCCCCCCCACATCCACACTCTCTCTCCAGCTCTGACTGAACTCTAAGGCAGAGCCAGGCTGGAGAAAGGGGGAAAGCTGGTTGGAGATAGAATAAAAAGTAAGAGTGTCACTATTGATGCTCAGTCAGTCAACAAACATTTATTAAGCATCTGCTAGGTGCCAGACACTGTTAAGAAGCAAAGAACCCTGTCTCTGCCCTCACAGAGCTCACATTCAAATGATGGAGGAAAACATGTAAACAGCTATGAATATACAAGCTATATATACGTTATAAATGGGAGGTAATCTCACATGGAAGGCACTAGCAATGGGCAGAAGAGGTGGGATTTGATATTTATACAGTGTATATTCATTATATATTTAATATTAACATATTAATTAAATTAATTTAAAAGAGTCTTAAATTATGTCAGGAAGGGTAGGTAAAGGAGGAAAACAGTCCAGGAGTGGAGGACCTGTTATTTCATCAATAAAAGGAGCTCTCAGAGCAACCACATGGCACAGTGGATAGAGAACCAGGCTTGGAATTGGAAGGACCTGGGTTCAAATCTAGACGTAGATATTTTCTAGATGTGTGACCCAGGGCAAATTACTTGACCCCATTTGCTTAACCCTTACCCTTCTGTCTTTGAATTGTTAGTGTTAGAAAGTAAAGTTTTAAAAAATTAAATTTAATTTAAAATAAAGAAAAGGATCTCTCAGATGTAGAAATGCCCTCTACTAATCCAGGTGGCACTCTTTCTTCAATTTATATTCTTAGAGAGCTACCAAGGCATTGAGAGGTTAAGTAATTTGTCCAGAGTCACACAGCCAGCATGTGTCAAAGGTGGGTCATATACCCCTCTTCCAGGTTCCAGGGCTAGCAATAATGCCTCTCTTCTTACAGGTAACACTGTGAGGAATTTTGTTGTTTAGGTGTTTCAGACACATCTGACTCTGTGACCCTATTTGCAGTTTCCTTGGCAAAGATATTAATTTGCCATTTCCTTCTCCAGATCATTTTACAGATGAGGAAACTGAGGCAAACAGGGCTAAGTGACTGTCTAGGGTCACACAGCTAGGAAGTCTCTCTGGATTTGAATTCATGAAGACAAGCCTTCCTGACTGTAGGTCCAGTACTCTTTCCACTTCATCATCCAGCTGTCCAATCATGCGGAAAAGGGGCCTGAAAAGCCACTGCCCAGGGAGGAATTTCTTTTTGAATTTGATCTAGTTGGCCATCTTCCTTGGCTGTTAGGGTTTAATAGTCCCTGTTTCATTTTTTACCTTACTATCTGACCCTAACCCACCTAACAGATAGAAGTTTGAAGAATAGGTGTTCCTCTTTTCACCTGAACCCTCCCCTCCTCTTGGGTCCTCGGTAGTGGTGCTTAGGAAGGGAGTAAAAGGTGCCTGGGTCAGAGTGGGGAGGCTTGTCTGGCTGGTAGAAGAGGGTAATGGGTAAGGATGGGGATGCGTGGGAACTGATGGATGGAGTCTGGGAGCCAGGGGCTGGGCTTTCTCTTTCCTGGAGGATGCTCATGGGGAGTGGGGAGCTGGAGTTGGGCAGAAGTTCTTCATTTCCTGGGATGGGGATGTGACTTGGCATCACCTCTGGTCCCCATTCTGGCATCCCCATCCTGGCTTCCTTCTTAATTGCCACTTCCATTAGGTCTCAAACTCTGGATCTTTCCCCATCCTCTTCAAGGAGGGCTTTCCCCTTCTAATAAATTTTTTGGTAATAATAATTAATTTTGGTAACAATAAATAAATTATTATAAATAAATAATAATATTTTCCCCTCTTCCCTAATATTCCTCTCCTAGAACCTCTGCCCACCCCCACCCCAGACCTTTTTAAGTAGACTCCACTCCAGGAAGCCAACCTTTTGCTAAAAGTTGCTAAAGGAGGGGAAGGCCCAGGGTGGGGGGAACTGTTGTTGGGAGGTCTGTTTATAGTTTAGATTTTTATCATTCCAGGCCCTGCAAGCTCTCTCTAAGGGAGGGGCCAAACAGGGGTGAAGTGGGGTCGGAGCCCTTAGGGCACCAGCTGCAGGGAAGGAAAACTTCCTGGGGAGGCTGAGAAAGGGTCTCCCTAAACACATAGGGAGAGCAGCTCTTCCTGCCCCCCACTTTGGAACTGATCACCTTCATTCTGAAATGTAGCATCCCTCCCTATCACACACCCTACAACATTTAGAATCCTGGTATTTAGAGCTGGGAGGTTTGGTCCCACACCTTCATATTACAGATGAAGAAACTGAGTTATGGAGTTATAGAGAAGGGTAATGACTTGTCTATTTCCCCCTAAGAACATATTCAAGCTGCCATGAAGTGAAGATATGTAGAGATCCTTCAGAACCTTAGCTTGCCCCTCTTTTTCTCTGATATCATCTCCTTTGGGCTTCAAAGGCCCTTTAAATCTGGCCCCAACCTATCCTTCCTGGCTCATCGGACATTGTTCCTCTTTTTGTACTCTGATCCAACCCAGTTGGCCTTCTTTGTATTCCTTAACCTCAATAGTGCTGTCTGCCTCTAGTCTTGCTTTTCTTCTGATTGTGCCCCTTGCCTGGAATGCCTTCCCTCCTCACCTCTGCCAATAGAATACCTTTCTCTTCCTTCAAAATGCAACTCACAGGGACAGCTATGTGGCACAGTGGATAGAGCACCAGACCTGGAGCTGAAAGGACCTGAGCTCAAATCTAGCCTCAGACACTTCCTAGCTGTATCACCCTGGGCAAGTCACTTAACTCCTACTGCCTACTGTGCTTCTATCTTACAGCTGTTACTAAGACAAAGTAAGGGTTAAAAAAAATACAACTCACAGTGACTTCCCTATGTAAAGATTTTCCTAATCCCCTCAACTGCTAGTGGATGTCCTTCTTTCCTTTTGCTGTTCAGTGGTTTTCAGTCATTTCTGACTCTTCATGACCCCATTTTGGATTTTCTTGGCAAACATACTAGAGTGGTCTGCCATTTCCCTCTCCAATAGATGGATGATAAAATTGAAGCAAATAGGGTAAAGTGACTTGCCCAGGGTCACACAGCTAGGAAGTATCTGAGGTCAGATTTAAACTCAGGGAAGGTAAGTCTTCCTGACTCTAGGTCCAACACTCTATCCAATGCACCACCTAGCTGCCCTCCTTCCCTTCCTAACTGCCTTATATTTAATAACTTTGTTATTTGTTCTCTTTATGTATATTCTGAATATACTTGCATTATTCTTTTTTTTTTAACCCTTACCTTCCACCTTAGAATCAGTACTCAGTATAGGTTCCAAGACAGAAGAGTGGTAAGGGCTAGAGAACTGAGGTTAAATGACTTGCCCAGGGTCACCTAGCTGGGAAGTGTGTGAGGCCAGACTTGAATCCAGGACTTCCCCTCTCTAGGCCTAGCTCTCTATTCACTGAGTCATCTAGCTGCCCTACTGAATATACTTGTATATGGCCTTTATGGCTCCCTCTCTCCCTCATTGCTTCCTCAACCCAGTCCCTTTAAATCTAAGTTCTTTTTAGTAGGGATTGCTTCATCATTTACATCGATTTAGTTGTATCCCCAGCACCTGGAACCCAATAGTAGATTAATAGATGTTTATTGATTTATTGATAAATTGATAGATTAATTTCTTCCCTCTAAACCAGGAGTTCTCTAAGTGCTCCCTCTGGTTCCTATAGATGACTGGAAGCAAGATCTAAGGAGGAACTAAGCCATCTCTTTGATCTCAGTCCAAGCTCTAATATGCTTAAAGTCTCATTAGCCCCTTTTCCCTCATTCCCTCAAGTTAAGTAAGACTGGAGGCTTCTTATTTTCCCCTCAGCCTCTCTAGTCTTTGTCCCATTTCACATCCACTCCCACCCAGTTTAATGGAGTGTCAAATTGTTAATCACCAAATTACTTAAAGGTAGAGGGAAAAAAGGAAAATAGTCCTAGGGAGTCTCAGGTTTTACTTACTCTCTAAAATTCTCCCTTTCCCCATCAAGACTTCTGGGAAGACCTCTATAGTAAATAACCATCCAGTGGCTTCTCTAGGAAGAGAAATCTAGGAATCAGAGAAAAGAGGAAAGGACTTTAGACATCATCTAGTCCTGCTTTCCTATTTTACCAATGAGTAAACTGAGGCTCAGATAGCATTAAGTAGTTGTTCCCTTGCTCTCATGATTTTTCATTGGCAGAGCTGTAACTGGAATCTTAGTCTCCTAACTCGTAGCCCAAGGCTCTTTCTATTCCATCAATCCCACCTCCTGGCCTAACATGGCACCTCTTCCATTTCTTCATAAGACTCTATCTTGGCTGACTGCCTTGCTTGAGAAGAAGGGTCATCACCCAGGGGAGACTTCAATCTGATTGAGTAACAACAAAAACAGGAGTGGGGTCAGAGCCTGAGGGCAGCTATATAGTCTGAGAGAGTAGCCATTGATAGGACAGGTGGAGAAGGATATAGCCATGAAATCTGGGCATTGTATCAGGCATCTCTTGGATAGTATGGGTGTATGTGTGTGTGTATGGGGGTGGGGGGGGGTTGGTCTCATCCCTCCTTCTACTCCCTGACACTATGACCCAAGTTATCTTTGAACATCCTGCCCCCTAGTTGTTTTAGGATAGGGTAGGGTGGAAGGAGGAGAGAAATAGATTTCCTTCTGGAGTTCCTAATCCACAACTGGGGATAGACTAGAAGATAAAGTAGGGAGTGAGGAGGGTTCTTGGAGGAGGAGGAAGAGGGAGAAAACTGAGGTAAGACTAAGACAACAAACTAGTCAAGAGATGAGAAAGGAAAGGATCTAAGGGACTTCTCCAAAATATGGGGAGTGGGAGAGGGCAGGGTAGAGGAGAGGTTGATTTGCTTAGAATCAGGCTGACTCCTCTTCCTGAGTTCAAATCCAGCCTCAAACACTTACTAGCTGTGTGACCCTGGGCAAGTCACTCAATTCTGTTTGCCTCAGTTACCTCATCTGTAAAACGAGTTGGAGAAGAAAATAGCAAACCACTCCAGTATCTTCACCAAGAAAACCCCAAAATGAATTGCTTGTTGGCTATTAGAGGGGGGTGAGAGGAGGGGAGGGAAAGAACATAAATCATGTAACCATAGAAAAACATTCTAAATTAATTAAATAAATAAACTTAATTAAAAAAAAAAGAAAACCCCAAAATGGGGTCAGAAAGAGTTGGACGAAACTAAAAGGACAAAACAACAACAATAACAACAACATACAAGTGTCTGAAGAGCTCAGGGAAGGATTATCTTGACACCTCATACTAACTCTACCCCCTCCTGAATTACTGTATTGTCATAGAGGAGAAGTTTGTGGAGCTCACTGAAACTATGAGTTAAGTGGTTCAGGGTTACTCAAGAGGGACAGACCATTGTGGAGAGCTCTGGGAAAAAAAAAACAACAAAAAAAACAGAAATCAGTTGGAGAAGGAAATGGTAAACCACTCCAATATCTTTGCCAAGAAAATCCCATTAATAATAGTGGAGGGCAGAAGCACCTGACAAGGTATAGGTCATGGAATCAAGAAGAGTCAGACATGACTGAATGCCTAAACAACATTGGCAACTAACCTGAAAGAGAGATCCTCAGTCACTGGCAAATCTTTATTGATGATAAAACAACATGTTCCTAATCCTTTATATTCATATAATCTTTTTACGGAAATTTATAATTATAGTGTGATAACAGCTAGATAGCTGGTGCTGAAGCTCATTAGACTTTGGTTCAAGTCTTGCCTCTGACATATACTGGCTGTGTGACCCTGGGCTGCATAACCTCTCAGTTCTCTGAGTATCTAAGACTATAAATTGAATAGAAGGTTGCTTACTTCATTGGTAGTCATGGTAGAGATGCCATTGTATTTCTCATCTGGAAGTTCCTTCCATTAACTTTATTTACTTAATTCATTGAAATTTTTTATTTAATTAATTAATTTATAATATTTTTCCATGGTTAAATGATTCATGTTCTTTCCCTTCCCTCTCCTGCCATAGCTGATGAGCAATTCCACTGGATTTTACTTGTGTCATTGATCAAGACCTATTTCCATATTATTAGTATTTGGCACTAGCATGATCATTTAGAGTCTACATCTGTAATCATAGCCCCATTGACTCATGTGATCAAGCAGTTGTTTTTCTACTCTGTTTCTACTCCCACAGTTCTTCCTCTGGATGTGGATAATGCTCTTTCTCTTAAGTCCCTCAGAATTGTACTGGATCATTGCATTGCTGTTAGTAGAGAAGGCCATTACATTTGATTGTACCACAGTGTATCAATCTCTGTGTATAATGTTCTCCTGGTTCTGCTCCTTTCACTCTGCATCAATTCTTGGATATCATTCCAGTTCACATCTTCTATTCACTTTAAATCCTCACATTAACCCTCTTAAATCATGGGGAAAAGGATCCCCAAAATTTGGGGATTTATTTAATTAAAAAACATTTTTTATAGCTTCAGAGATAGAGAACTCAGGGAAATTAAGTGACTTGCTCAAGGTCATTTAGCTATTTAAAGCTGTAGATCTCAAACTAGAACTCAAGTCTTTCTGATTTCACTATCCACTGGATAATACTATTAAAGGAGTAAATCATCTCTACTCCCACACACACATATACCCTTAGGCACAGAGGTAGGAAGTACCACTCAACTGTTGGTATTCACTCACCTATGTTATAACCTGCCCTGAACTCTTTTTAGATCTTGGTGTCAGGGTTCAACAACATCTAAATCATTACCTATCAGGTAGGAGAAGGATCTTAGAAGAACTAGGGAGACTAACTTTAGAGGGGAAAAGGAAAAAAAAAAGAAGGGGAGAAAGTAGCTAAAAAGACACCTGAGAACAATCTCACAAAACCTGAAAACACCAAAGGTGCCCATTAATGGCACCAATGACAGTTATACATTTCAGTTTTAGACTGGAAATAAATCAATTCTGTTAGTAGACTTTCTTTTTCTTCCTTATCTGTTCTTTCCTTCTTTGGGCTCATACTTCCCCTTTCCCTATACTGTTTAGTGGTGAGAGGGAAGGGATGGAGAGGAGGCTATTGAATGAAGGACTTTGTCCACTTTGCTACCTTACTTTTCATTTTTGGGAGGAAAGGGGAAGAGTTTTAGTGATTTTAAGACAATGACTGAATGACTGCACTCTGCATTCCCAATTCTCATTTTTTCCTCTTGTTTTGGGTACCCCCACCTAGGTTCTCTACACATTGCTCCCCCCACTACCAATTGGTCCTCTGGATTAGCCAAAGTCTTCCTCCCCAACCAAACTCCACCCCACAGCCATCTCCTAATGCTTTTCTGGACAGCTAACACAGTTAGAGGGCTTCAGGTGGGGCGAAGAGGAGGATGGAGATGGGGAAACCAACACCTCTCCTCCCCCATTTACTATAAAGGAAAAGTCCTAAGAGAAGGAGAAGAAAGGGGGATGGGGGTTGGGGGAGAAGGCTGGGTCCTAGGGTAGTAAATCAGAGCTGGTCTCCCAGATCGAGTTCCCTTCCACTTTGATTTCTGAAGTCATCCCCCTCCCTTCTCCCCCCACCTCCTCCCTGAGTTCCATGGTTTCAATTCCTCCCTGAAAAGCAGTGGGGCCTCCTTTCAAACCAGCCCAGCTCCTCCAACTCCCAACAACAGCTTAGGTTACAGGAAAGAAAGAAGAGGAGGGGGAAAGAGGGCCCAGTCTGGAAAGAAAGGGGGGAGAAGTTCTGGCAGAGAAGAGGGCAAAGAGAAGGGAGAGGGGGAAGAAAGGGATCACGAGATTCTCAATCTAAAGCTGGAAGAGGTAGGGAGAATGGCTAAAGAGAAGAAATGAGAGAAAGATACCTTCCATCCAGGCTCTGCAGGCATCTGAGGGAGGAAACCCCCAAAAGCAGGGCCTTGTCTTGGGTTCCCCCTACTCCTCCTAGCCCCCAGCCCCCTTTTCCCTGGCTTTCTCATTTCCTTCATTCCTGCTGGGGCCCAACAGATTCTGGGGAAGGAAACCCTTGGGGAGATCAAACCTGGGTTCTTTATCCAGATCATTTTCTCCACATAGAGATTAGGACTAGACTAATAGGAAAGGCATCTAAGGTCCCCCCTCTCTCCTCCCTCCCCTCCTATATCTTCAACAAAATAAACCCAAAAAGCTCCTTTTGTGCCCAATTTCTGGGCCATCCAGGAGATGACTTCAGATAATCAATACCCTTCTTCCTCTTACTTAGCAACTCCTGAGCCAAGACATCATTTCCTGAGCTTCTTCTCCAGTCTGGGCCTGGACTAATTAAGATCCTTAATTAATAGATAATCTATTCTAGTTGCATAATCCTTTTATGTCCCATTTTACAGTCCAGGGACACTAGGGAAAGGAGTTAGAGCTGGAGCTGGAGGAATAAAGAAAAGCTGATCAGCTTCCCCCTCCCTGCTGCCCTCCTTAGCAAAACTCCAATGAGGGGCAGAATGTAGGTTTTTAGGGGGGAGGGGGAAAGGCAGCTGTGCCTCCAAGAGAGCCTTGATGGGTATCTCCTGGCCGGAACGACCTCTCAACCCTGTAAACAGAAACTTCGAAGTGGGAGAATTTACATGTTCTAGGAAGATTTTGGATGGGGACAAAGAGAGGCAGAGAAAGCAGGGCATACCCTGGCTTCACTACTGAAAATGAAAAGATGCAGAGGAAGTGGGAGCATTCCTTCACACCATAGAAGATAAAGAGCCCTCCATTTAGAGCCACAGAAACTGAGTTCAAATTGTATCTTGTCTACTAACTACCAATCCAGTCATGGGCAATTCTCTTCATTTCTCCAGATCTGTTTCCCCAACCATAGTTAACCTCTGATGTCTCTTTCAGCTCTAGATGTGACCTGTGATAATATACTGATCATTTCTGATCTATTCAATCACCGGTCCTTCCTCTACGGGTTTCTAGGGAGAATCCTTAGGATGCTGAATGTCCTCTGGGATTAGGGAGTGAGTTTTGCATCTCTACCAGGATTCTAGAGGCTAAGGACTAAGTGACAATTTCTCAGCTTCATTGTCTCTAAAATGAAGGGGTTGGATCAGAGGAAGGTTAATAATAATAAAAGCAGATACCTACCTAGTATCTAAAGGGTCACGAAGTGCTTTTTTAAAAGACATTATCAAATTTGAGCTTCATAGGGGCAGCTAGTGCCAGGCCTGGAGTCTGGAGGAGTTGGGTTCAAATCTGGCCTTAGACACTTTCTAGCTAGGTGACCTCAGGCAAGTCACTTAGCCCCAATTGCCCAGCTTTTACCACTCTTCTGCCTTGGAACCAATACACAATTTTGATTCTAAGATGGAAAGAAGGGTCTGGAAAAGAAATTGAGCCTCATAAAAGCCCGAGTTCAAATTCTGTCTCAGAGACTTAGTAACTCTGTGAACCTGGGTAAATCACTCCATCTCCATCTGCCTCAGTTTCCTCTTGTGAAAAATGTAAAATGAAGATTATCATAGCACTTACTTCCCTAGGATGTTGTGAGGAAAATATGAGATATTTGTAAAGCATTTTGCAAACCTCATAGTGCTATGTAAATGTTATTATTATTACTATTTACGATGCCTTTGTTGCTAGATGAGGAAACTAAAGTCAGACAAGTTAAGTACCTGGTCTAAGGTAGACCTTGTGTCTAGCATCTCTGTCAGGAGAGGGGTAAGAGATTTCACCATAGGTCCTCTGGAGATAGGCTTATTTTTAGACCTGTCTATTGTGTGGATTCATTTTATTTTTACTATATTTATTAGCTAAAGATTTTTTTTTCTCCATTCATTCTCTTGGTTAATGGAAGGAAGGACAGAGGTTAGCATTGGTGATGCTGAAAAAAGAAGGCCATTGAGATCTTTTTAAAACACAGAAGAGAACAGAAGGAAATTCAGAAGGAAGAACAAACAAGCTGGACAACTTTGAAAGTAATCCTAAATTTAATGCTTTTTTTTTTTTAAAGTAAGGGATGTGAATGAAGAGTCTCTGTTTTATTGACAATCCTTTTATTTATTTATTTATTTATTTTTGCTCTGTGTATAGGAATGCTTTTTTTTGTGTGTATATCTAAATTCTGATCAAAAAATAACATTTTCTAAAGATTAAAAAATAGTGATACAGGATAGAACAATAGACCTGGAGTTGGGAAAACCTGGGTTCCAATGTGGTCTCAGATGCATCCTGGACAGATCACTTAATCCCAATTGCCTAGCCCTTGATACCCTTCTGTCTTAGAAAAGACAGGAAGGGTTTTTAAAGAAATAAGGATACCTGTCTTACTACCTGAGGACTGTTGTAAGATCAGATGAGATATGAGGGTAATTGTGCTTTGTACTTGAAAAAAACAAACTGTACCATTGTAAGAGAACAAGTTAAAACTCCATTTCTAGCATTTTCAGTTTCTCTTCCCCCTCCTTTAACAACATCTTTACAACCTTATCTCATACTATTCCCCTCCACAAACTAAACTACGGTTCTTTTGATGTGCTTTCTTTACATCTGCCTTCCGTCAGTTTGGAATGTTCTTTCCCCATTCTGAATGAACTCCAATACTATTGATTGAAATATAACCCATTTTTAAAATTAAAATTTTTTAAAAAATATTTTTCCATGTTTACACGATTCCCTTTCTTTCCCTCCCCTGTCCTACATAATATTGCTGAGAGTAACCAAGTGTTCACACTGATCAGCATATGATCTTGTTGTTTCTGTGTATGATGTTCTCCTGGTTCTGCTAATTTCATTCTGCATCAGTTCCTACAGATCTTTTCAGCTTTTTCTGAAATAATTTTGTTTATCCTTTCTTGTAGCACAATAGTATTCCATCACCAATATGTACCACAATTTGTTCATCCATTTACCAGCTGATAGACATCTCTTCAATTTCCAATCCTTTGCCATTACAAAAAGAACTCTTAATGTCCCCAACAAGCATGGAAAGAAGGATAGATATGAAATTAGAAGACCTGCATCCAAATCCCAGTCCTGCCGCTTACTGCCTGTGTTCCCCAGCACCTATCACATTCATGGACTCATAGGAAGTGCTTTTAAGGTTTGCTGAATTGAATTGAAGAAGCTAGGATGGAGTCAGATGTTAAAAAGTCAAACAGAGGAATTTGTCTTTTATCCTGGAGGCCTTAGGGAACAATTGAAGCATTTTGATCAAATTTATGCTTTAGAAACATCACTTTGGTCTTGGGATGGAGGTCGGATCCAAAAGGAAAAAAACCTGAGGAAGTTACTGTAATAGACCAGGTAAGAGGAGATTATCTCAAGCCTTGTCTAAGGTGATGCCTCCAAGGCTATGACCCTGGATGACTGGAAGAATGAAAGATGGTACCCTCAAGAGAAATGGAGAAGTTAGTGTAAAATTTAAATTAATGTCAAAAACAGTAATTCTAGGTTCTTATTTTCCATAGAGTTTTATTAATAATCACTAAAGATAGAGAAAGCAGGTTGAAGCCTAATCTAACCTAACTGACCACTGCCTGGCTCTCACCCAAGCTCCCCAGACAAATTCTGGGAAACAGAGAGAGAGGGTGGTGCCACACCAAAATTTTTATCCTCCACCCCCCCTCCCCCCAATTCATTCACAGCATAAGCATGCAAATGGGATGCTGGGTAAGATGAGCTGGACAATCCTTGGGGAGAGAATTCTACCTATACATTAGGAGAAGGGTGGGTTTGGGGGGAAAGATAATGACCGAATTTTTAAAAATATGTTTAAGTTGAGGTTTCTAGGATATCCAGTTGGAAAAATCCATTAGGCAGTTGGTCATTCAGGAATGGAATTTGGGAGAAAGAATAGGACCACAAATACAGATTGAGGAGTCACTTGCCTACAGCTGATAGTTGAACCCCTGAAACTGATAAAATTACCTAGAGAAAGAACAGAGAGAAGGTAGCCCCAAACAGTAGTCAAGTTTGCCTGAAGTTCTGATGATGATTGAGACAAAGATACCATATAGCCACACAGAACAGAGCCAGGACAGAGTAATGACACAGTGCCAAGTGTATCAGAGAGGAATGGAGACTGAGAAAAGGTGTCAGTTTGGGACCATTATATGCTTCTTAAGATCACTTCTAGCTCTAATCTTTTTAAAATTAAATTAAATTTTTTATAAAAACCCTTAAGTTCCATCTTAAAATCAATAGTGTGTATTGGTTCCAAGGCAGGAGAGTGGTAAAGGCTAGGCCATGGGGGTTAAGTGACTTGTCCAGGGTCACACAGCCAGGAAGTGTCTGGGCTGGATTTAATCTGGGGACCTTCCATCTCTCCACCTGGTTCTCAATCCACTGAGCCACTGAGCTGCCTCCTTGTCCCCAGCTCTAAATCTTATAAAACTGGAAAGAAGCCCCAGTTTTAGCTTCTTTCTTCTTTGTGTCTGAACTAGAAAGTAGGTGTCCATGATGAATCTGGAAAAGATACTCTCAACTGGAAAATAGTTCTCTAGGAGAAATTTGATTATTTCCAGGACCCACAAGTGGTCATGGAAAAAAGAAAATATTGCTATGTTAAAAAAGAAAAAAAAACCTGTTAGTATTATAAATACTCAGACACATTTGGAGTGGGGGTGAGTGGGGTGACAAAGAGGATGTCAGAGGAAAAAGGAGGATGAAGGTAAGGGGTAAGGAGCTAAAAGGGTTCAGACTAGATGTAGATAAGTTTAAAAAAAAAAAAAGAATGTTTTTCAAGTAGGGGAATGAGTTTGAAAGTAAAGAAGGTTAAGAGTGAAAGCCTGTGAGGGAAGTTGAGATAAGTGTGTGTGTGTGTGTTTAGGGGAAGAGAACAGATGTGGCAGCTCAATCCTGGATTGAAGAGAAGACAATCGGGCTTGATATTTAGGGGAATCTTGCTTTCTAGCATGGGAAGGAGCCTGAACATACTTTCAGGTCATAACAACCTTTGGGTAAAAAAAAACCCCAAAATCTTTAGAATTTTCAAGTTATTATATTTATTAGTTTCTACGATGCTAGAATTGCCTCCCCTGTACCTAACTGGGCACATAGTCTTAAAAGGCTTTCTCTTCTCTTCTCGGAGAAGGAACCAACACACCAGGCAAAGGGAGCTTGCTTTTAGCCTATACCACGGAGCAAAGGGGCTTTCTAAACTCAATTTTCTTTCTTCTCTTTCTTAAAATCCCCTTCCCTTTGGGGGAGACAATAGAAATAATTGATTCATCATCCAGTTCCAGGCCCCAAGGGAGATTTACATGCAAATGCCCCATTCTCCCCCAAGGCCCCCTCCCCCCACCTCTTCAAATTAAAAACCCAAGCAGTAGAAATCAAAGAAAACCCTTCTCTTCGGCCAGCGGGAACCGCAGCTGGAGGGCCCAGAGGTGAGAGGCCCCCAGGGGAGTGAGGAGATGGCAGTGCCCCCCCACCTCCCCAGCCCTTTTTAATGCATCCAAGCTTCCAAAGACTTGGGGTTAAACAAAGCCCGAATCTCCCAGGAGAAAGTACCTGAACATTGATTGGGGGGAAAGTAGATGGGAGGGGGGGCGGAAGAGGGGAAGGGAAATTCCCCCGTAGCTAAACTCCCCATCTCCTCCCTCTGCAAGAGTCCAGATTCCTCTCCACCCCCCCCCCCCAACCAATTGACCTTCGATTAAGACCTTCTTGTAAATGCAACTAAACTTTGCTTAGCACAATTAAAATTCACTTGGGAAGAGGGGGAGGAGAGAGGGGGAAGGAGTCCCCTTCCTCACCTCCCCCATCCCATCCCCGGTCTCTCTCTTTTCCGCTCCCACCCAGAAAGAACCCTACACCTTCCAGCCCGAGAGTTCCCGAGTTTTCTCACTTTAAGGAGCTTCGGTACACAGAGAACCATAATGGGTTTCTTTGTGCTAGCTACGGGGCAATTATGCCCCTGAGCCCTGGCCCCTTTAAGAGCCTCTTAAAGAGACAGGCTCCCATTTCTCGAAGGGTTATTTGAGGGTGTGGGGACTGTTAGGGGGTAGAGATACAAAAGCCTACAGATCTATATTTAGGGTGAGATAATGAAACTCCTGTAGGGTCTTGCTCCTTGAAAAGGCGAGGGAAAGAAATTCCAGGGTTTTTTTGTTTGTTTGCTTTTAGAGAAAAAGTTGCAAGATTAAACCAAAAGTTCTAAGACTTTTAAAGAATTTAAAACTTTTTTTTCAAATGATTTGAAAAGTTCTGGAAAATCAGGGGGTTTCAGGGGCCTGGAAGATTAAATGGAATTGGGAATTAGGGGTGCGGATTTAAAGGGACAGAAACTATAGGTTGGACAGGGTCTCATCTTCCCTAAAAGGAATCGATCTGGGCCCAAGATTTCTGCAGCTTTTGTCTGCCTGTGTGTCTGTGTGTCTGTCTTCGGGTCTCGCCGCCGAGTCTCCGGAGAGATCCCGGCCCAGGCCAACAGCTCCAAATATAATAATAGCTTGTCTCTTTAAAAAGCAAAAGGGTTGGGGGGGGAGGAAAGTTTTGTTGGCATCTGGTTTCTGATCTCATTATGTTGTGGTTGACCAATCCTGCCCTCGGGGCTGGTCCCCGGGTTTGAATCTGATTGGCCAAGAGTACATTTTGGGAAGGGGCTTAGAGCCCGCAGGGGCGGTTTCAAGGCTTCCATGGAGGGGGGGCGAAGAGAGGGCGGGGCGGCAAGCAGGGGGCCTCCTTGAAACCGACTAATTGGGTACGGAGAGGCCGAGGTGAGGGCTGGAGTAGGCACAAAGGAGTCGCTGGACTGAGAGGGGGGGTTGGTGTAGAGGAGAGGATAGTCGAGAGTGGTGGAGAGGAAAGGAAGCCTAGCTAAGCAGCTTCAGCGGCTCAGTCTGGCCGGAGAGAGCAAGCAGGCTGGGACCGTCTCCCCCTCCCCCGCCCCTACTCCCCAACTTTTTCAACAGAGAAAAGTTTTGAAGAGGAGGAGGCCGACGGGAGCTGTAGAGATCTTGGGGCGAGGGGAGGGGGGGAACCTGTGACCGAAAGTGGAGGCGGGGGGGTTGGCCAGCATGCGGCCCCCCAGCGCCCTACCCCGACTGTTGCTGCCTCTGCTGCTGCTCCCCGCCGCTGGCCGGGCCCAGTTCCACGGGGAGAAGGGGATCTCCATCCCGGACCACGGCTTCTGCCAGCCCATCTCTATCCCGCTGTGCACAGACATCGCCTACAACCAAACCATCATGCCCAACCTGCTGGGCCACACGAACCAGGAGGACGCCGGGCTTGAGGTGCACCAATTCTACCCGTTGGTTAAAGTGCAGTGCTCCCCGGAGCTGCGCTTCTTCTTGTGCTCCATGTATGCGCCCGTGTGCACGGTCCTGGAGCAGGCCATCCCGCCGTGCCGCTCCATCTGTGAGCGCGCCCGCCAGGGCTGCGAGGCGCTCATGAATAAGTTTGGCTTCCAGTGGCCCGAGCGCCTCCGATGCGAACATTTTCCCCGCCACGGAGCGGAGCAGATCTGCGTGGGCCAGAACCACTCCGAAGACGGCGGGCCGGCTCTGCTCACCACCGCCCCCCCGGGGCTGCAGCCCGGAGGGGGGGGCACCCCGGGAGGCCCCGGCGGCGGTGGAGGCGGCGGCGCCGCTGGCGGAGGGTCCCCGCGTTATGCCACTCTGGAGCACCCCTTCCACTGCCCGCGGGTGCTCAAAGTGCCCTCCTACCTCAATTACAAGTTCTTGGGCGAGAGGGACTGCGCCGCCCCCTGTGAGCCAGCGCGCACCGACGGTTCCATGTTCTTTTCGCAGGAGGAGACGCGTTTTGCCCGCCTGTGGATCCTCACTTGGTCTGTGCTCTGCTGCGCCTCTACTTTCTTCACCGTTACTACCTACCTGGTAGACATGCAGCGCTTTCGGTACCCGGAGCGGCCCATCATCTTCCTCTCTGGCTGCTACACTATGGTGTCGGTGGCCTACATTGCGGGCTTCGTGCTGCAAGAGCGGGTGGTTTGCAACGAGCGCTTCTCTGACGACGGCTACCGCACAGTGGTGCAAGGCACCAAGAAGGAAGGCTGCACTATTCTCTTCATGATGCTCTATTTTTTCAGTATGGCCAGTTCTATCTGGTGGGTCATCCTCTCGCTCACCTGGTTCCTAGCGGCTGGCATGAAATGGGGCCACGAAGCCATCGAGGCGAACTCGCAGTACTTTCATCTGGCAGCCTGGGCTGTGCCAGCCGTAAAGACCATCACCATCCTGGCCATGGGTCAGATCGACGGTGACCTGCTGAGTGGGGTCTGTTTTGTGGGGCTCAACAGCCTGGACCCCCTGCGGGGCTTCGTGCTGGCGCCCCTTTTCGTTTACCTGTTCATCGGCACCTCCTTCCTGCTAGCTGGTTTTGTGTCCCTTTTCCGGATCCGCACCATCATGAAACACGATGGTACCAAGACGGAGAAGCTGGAGAGGCTCATGGTGCGCATCGGTGTCTTCTCTGTGCTCTACACCGTGCCCGCCACCATAGTCATTGCCTGCTATTTCTACGAGCAGGCGTTTCGGGAGCATTGGGAACGCTCTTGGGTCAGCCAACACTGCAAGAGTCTAGCCATCCCGTGCCCACTGCAGTACACTCCGCGCATGTCCCCCGACTTCACCGTGTACATGATCAAATACCTCATGACCCTCATCGTGGGCATCACGTCGGGGTTCTGGATCTGGTCTGGCAAGACTCTCCATTCATGGAGGAAGTTTTACACCCGGCTCACTAACAGCAGACACGGGGAAACTACAGTCTGAGGACATTACGCACCTCTCGCCCACCTCCACCCTGCTCCTCTCCCTCTCCTCCACTTCTCTCCGGTCCCACTGTTGTTGGGGGAGTGTGAAAACAGGGGGAACAAGAGAGACTTTCTGACCAAGGAGTGCGTGCGAGTGGGGCGGGGGTGGGAAAGGCCCACATTTTATTTTTTTAAAAATAAATCTAAACCATTTTCGGGTTTTTAGGTCGTCCCCCCCCCAAAAAAAAACTTTGCACCCCTCCCTCAAGGTTTGTAATTAAAATTGTAAATAGTCTTTGTAAATTTAATTATATATTTTCTATTTAAAAAGAAAAAAAAAGACCAGCGAGGGACATCGAAGGCTGGGTAATTGGGGGTGGGGATGGGGGTGAGGTGACCCCCTTTTTGACACCCTCCCTCTCCCCCAAAGGTACGAAGTTTTTGGTGATTTGGCAGGGCTGGGCCTGTCGGAGGAGCCACCGAGACTGAATGCTGTTTTTGTTGGCTGTGAGGAATTTCTTGCAGTTGAACTTTTGTAAAAGCCAAATTTTGTGAGCCTTTCTCCTGACGCCGGAGCTGTGGAAGCTAGCTGTTCTGTATTAACGGACAAGACTTGGATGAATATTTTATTTCTTCGTTTTCCGCTGCCCTCCCAACTCCCCCCCTTCTTTCTCCCTCTCCCTCTCCCTCTCTCTATCTCCCCCCACCTCTGGAAGTCTACCAAGAGAAGATGAAGACGTGGAAAAAAAAAAGGTGGGGGGAATCACTGGATTGAGAGTATGGAATGGCCTAGCCAGGGCTCCCCAGCCTCTCTTCCAGCCATTGCAAGAATTTCTCTGCCTTTTAACTTTGTTTTTCACGAACTACGCAACCCCCCACCCCCACCCTCCCCAGTTTGGATTTGGCGGAGAGCTGCTTTGTGAAGTGTCGGTTTTTTTAGACAAAAGGGTATGCCAAAACTCTACCGGCCTCCCCCTTCTGCCAGTGGCCCATGAATATTGGTGGGAGGGAGGGGGGGGCAAGATAATAGGTTGAACCAGTGTCCCCAGATAAAAAGTTTGAGGTCCCTGGGCACTAACAGCAGCAAACTGCCCCTTACCACTTCCCTGCCTCCCCCCCCCCCCAACCAGCCCCTCTCCAACTTTATCCCCCTCCCCCCCCCCCCCCCCCCCCCCCCGCCACCAGAACCCCCCAAACTGCTGGTACAGACTGTCACTCGGAGTATGTATGTGTGTGTGCCTGCTTGAGAACCAATAAAAGTGCATTAGAGGTGAGGAGGGGCTGGTGAGATATGAGAGTTCTCCTTCCTAACAAAAGACTGGTTTTCTTTCAAGTTTCTTTTCAAACTTGACCAGAAGAAAAGGTGGGTATTGATTGTGAAGGTGGGGTGTGGGGCTGAACCAAGGTGTTTACATGACATTCTATATTCCAAAATACATAGAATGTTTATAGCAGATGTGTCTTATCTTTTTTCCCCCTGAAATAAAATTTGAGACTTAAAAAGTCACCAGCTTGAAGAGTGGTGTATAAAAGTATCTTTTTTATGTTTGTTGCGTATAGAAAAATCCCCGGTTCTTTTATCTTTCTCTAACCCTTCTCTTCCCTGGCTACTTGGGACTATTTTACTGTTACAGTTTCATTCAACAGCATTGATTTCTGGAGTTGGTGGGGGCAGGGACTTGGATTTAAGAGAATTGTCACTGAAGACTGGTCCAAACTGGGTTTTTTTTAATGAAGTGAAGGGGGAGGGATATGTCAGGTATGGGGCTTAACTTCCTTTTTTCACTATCTTGGTGTTTCAATTGTGCAAATTAAATGCTAATAATAATAATAAAGTGTATTTAATTATCTTTGAGAGATCTAGCCCTTTAATTGTATTTAACTGGGCTGTAACACTTTATTGGTTTAACCAAACCACACCTCCTCCCCCTCCCACCCTTAGCAATATAGGAGAAGGGGTGATGGGTAGATAATGAATCTGGAGCCTTTATAGGCTTTCTGTTTAGATGGGGAAAAGAAAAATAGCCCCTTAGTCCCTCCTCACCCTACTCTTTTAGGGTTCCCTTTTTGGAATGGGGTAAGCCAGGACCATAGAGCTAAAATCCTTACAGGGATTTGTTTAAAGGTGCTTCTGGATGGGAGAGGGCTCAAAGTGGGCTAGAAATTGTTTGCTATTAATTGAAGCCCAAAATATGCATCTTTTGGAATAATGAAGGAGAAGGAAAATTTTTAAAAACTACAAACCTAAAGTCCCAGGTTGTGGGTTACAAAGAACTTTCACTGAATAATCAAGGGCTATTGGAGCCCAGACCCAAGGCTCCTAAAATTTAGGGATTTGGAAGGGCCTGGAACTTGTGTTTTCTAGGTTTAAAAGGAATGCAGACAGAATCATCAGGAAACAAATTGTTAGCCCTTATATTGACCCCTCAAATGATGGAAAAACCCCTTGGATCTGATTTGATTTTTTTTTTCACTGGCTGGGATCTTATTGGAAGAGGGTAGAGGGGAAGGGTAAATAGAATTCTTTTGTTGATTTGAGAAATGGTTAGATTGAAACATGCTGAGGCTTTGACATATATGTGTATGTACATTTTAATATGTGTATAATGTGTTATATATAACATGTGTTATATGCACATGTGTAACCATGTCCTCCTTTGGAGACAATTCCATCCTGTTTCCCTTCATCTCCCCCTTTGTCTGTTTTAGGAGTGATGGAGTGAGGTTATTTTGAAGGCTGAATTCTCCCCTCAAAGCACAATATAACAGCCCCCTGAAAAGGAGAGAAAACTGAGAACGTGGGGAAATTTTAAAGGAAAGAGAGTTTGATGACAAATGAGAGGGAGAATTAATTTTTATCTTTTTCTTTTTTGGGGTAACCATTCCCCTTACTTTTCTCAGGGAAGACACTGGCCTTAAGTAGAATGTCCTAGAAGCCTCCCTATCCCTTTAACTTGAAAAAAAAATAGTCAGAAGGTCACTTTGGGGGTTAAAATGAAGCAGATGGAGAATCATGGGGTAAATGTGTAAAAGAAAAGATAAAAACTGAACTTGCTCTAAGGTGTGATATAAGAAAAAATTCACTTAGATCTTATCTCACTCCTGCTTTTCCTAATAGAAAGACTAAAATGAAAGGTGGCAATGGAGACTCCAAATCCCCCAGAGAAGGGAATCTTTTTCCATATTGTCAATGAGTTAGTTACAGTCCCTCTCCACATCCCTCTCTGTAAGAATAAGGTCCATGGCTTGGTGAAAGGGCTGGCATTAACATGGATACTCTCACCTGCAAGGCCATGCTGATCACTCTCCTAAATAAGCCTGGCCCATACTGCTGAGGAAGGGTCCAGGATCCAACCCCCACTATGCCAAGAACAAAAAGGCCTGTCCTTTGCCTCCCAGAGTTTAGCTAGGCTCCTATTGATTCCATCCTTCCTTTCATTTGATCACCTCCTACACCGCTACCATTCTCCTCCTTTGACCACCCCACTGTTCTGAAAACTTTTCCATTAGTTTACCAAAAAAAGTTTCCCCTTTAGAGGCTCCTGTAAGAGTCAGTGCCAGAAAAAGCCATTTCAGTTTTCTAAGACAAAACTCTTCTGTGTGAATCCTGGGAGGGAGCAGGCTCAACCAGAACCCAAAGCCACTGAGCTCCTGGGTTATTCCAAGAATCCCAGCAAAAAGCAGGTCACTTCCTTCACCTGAGTTGAGGCCCTGGAAATGTCTGGGGAGGGGGAATAAGGGAAACACTCAATAACCCCATGTTCCATCTCCTGGAATTGCACTGGGTATCTCTTTTGAAAATTGAGAGTGGGTATAGTGATATAAGCCTTTGAAAAACCATCTTACTTAGGTCTATAGGGTGATCTCACTGTTGGGTAGCTTACTTTTCTAAGAAATCTATTTCTGGGGGCAGCTGTGTAGCTCAGTGGATTGAGAGCCAGGCCTAGAGATGGGAGGTCCTAGGTTCAAATCTGTCCTCAGACACTTCCCAGCTGTGTGACCCTGGGCAAGTCACTTAACCCCCATTGCCTAGCCCTTACCGATCTTCTGCCTTGGAGCCAATACACAGTATTGACTCCAAAACCAAAGGTAAGGGTTTAAACAAACAAAAAAAAAAGAAATCTATGTCTATATTCTTTAAAATCACCCTCCTTTCTGATATTCCTAATAAGAAAGAGTCCTGGGTCAGGTCACCCAGGTAATCTACAATTGAAAGGACTGAGGAAAGTCAATTCAGCTATGTGGGTCAAGAAGTTTGAGGAACCCAGGAGTGACCTAAATCCCCCCCCCCCCCCATAGGCAGCTAGGAATGGCTGTAGATAGACTGAAACTTGGGATCAGAGACAGCTGAAATCAAATCCTTCAACATTTACAAGTTGGTCCAATCACTTCAACTCCATCTGTCTCAGTTTCCTTATCTGTAAAATGGGGATCCTAATAGTGCCCACCTCCCAGGATGGTAGTGAGGATTAAATAAAATATTTGTAAAGCACTTTGCAAACCTTAAAAATGCTATTTCCGCCCTGCCCATCTGCACCTTTTACTGAGGCAACAAATTTATACACATGGTCACTTGGAATCTGAAAGTGAGACAATTTTAGTAATTTTCACTGTAGAAGGAATTGGGAATGGTAATAGGCCCTGAGAATGGGTGGGATTAGGAGTTTCTGGGTTCCTCATGGAAGGGGTTCTTCACCTAAAGTCTATCGATCCCCTAGAAATATCTAGGGAGGAGAAGGGGGGAACCACTCATTAACCTATAGTCTCTAACAGGAAGGGGGAAAATATATGTCAGGCAAACGACATTGTACAGGATATACCTCTTTTGGAGGAAGTGAGAATCCCCCACCCCCTCAAAGGAAGGGGTTAGATTTCAGGGGCTTCATGAATTTTGTTAGGAAAAAAGTTACACCTTTGCTTCTATGTCATTGGTTCCCTTTGGCATTTAATTTTGTGCATTTACAGGCATTATTCTGAGAAAGGGTCCATAGGTTT